>NC_072484.1:58541250-58857222 GCF_027574615.1 Eptesicus fuscus
ATAAGATTACTATGTTTGACATACACATTTTCACCCTTTATTCGCTTAATCAGACTATTCTGAAAAAAGTGGAGAAGAAAGGGCAAGGTAAGGGACATGGTAGTCACTGGAACAAATGTCACCCTCCACGCTGCATCAACTACATGGCAACCGGCTACGGAGCATGCTGGAAGACTGGAGCACCACCGATGGACAATGGCTTACACACACTGGGTTTTGCTATTGTTTTATTTTTCATTTTCTACCTGTGCCTTGAGCTCTGCATCTTCCTCCTGGTCCGACTGCCAGCATCAGGAAAGAGCGGGAAACAAAGTCTTACCATGCAAGTGACTCGGAGGCTGAAGAACCACAGTCTATATAAACTTACTAAAAGGAGGCACTAGTTTGCTCTTGCTTACGAATGCTATTTCTTCTTTGCAAACCACAACATTCCCACACACAAATGACAAAGCTTAAAAAGAAAAGAGGAGTAAAAGATCCCTTGCTCAGTGGGTTTTTGTCACTTTAACCTGCAGACTTCTAAGTGTAATGAGTGCACACCTATGCTTGGGAGGTGACAGCAAGGGCTCAGCAGGCTGTCCTTAATGGACATTAGAAATAGTTCAGGAAGTGTGGGGAGCCCCATTAAAATTAAAATTCATAACAATGGCTATGATTTCCCAATAATGAGAGCGCCTTGCAGTGTATGAATCCTCATAATAATTCTAAGAGGTTAGCTATTATTATCCCCAATTTGTAGGCCAGAGAACTGAGGCTCAAAAAATTTAACACAGAGGTTCTCACATTTAAAAACTTCTTGAACTCATGTACTTAAAAAACCAATTTGGGAGGGAAGAAGAAAGATATTGGGTAAATAAGAAAACTTTTATAAAAATCAACTACCATCAACAATTACCTTTAAAATCAACAATTACCTTTAAAGACACAATTTTTGAGTTTTTATAGTAAAAAATACAAAAAATTTTATCTAAATGCAACTGTTATCCTTCCTCCCTCAGCCCTCCTCATTCCAAAGATGTGTCTAATCCTTGGACTGGTATCTGAGTACGAAAAACTAGGTAAGTAGGCCAAGCCACAGTCACCCAGGGCCTGTGCTACAGAGGAGCCCTGAGTAAAACTACGCGAGAAATCAATGCCTGAGCAAGCGGCCATAAGCAAGTAGTCTATCTGGGTCCAGGTTTCCTTATCTGCCAAAGGGATCAAGACTGCCTACACAGCATGCCCCACCCTGCACTACTTTTATGCTGGTTCCTGAAAGAGAAGGAAAAGTGTTTACAAAGTGTTAGAGAGTGCACAGGTAACTCTAACAGTGTGAGTGATGTGCTAATTCTTAAGTATGTGGTAGGTTCACAGCTCTTCACTTATTTTTAAGCCTCACAAGCTACCTGTTACATGTACAGATTTTTGTGCTTCAGATGTTATACAATGAAATGTTAACTGCTTATATAAACTTAAAGTATTATTAAAATATTGTTCACTTGTAGCACTTAAGATTATAGTGAAATTTATTAAATATATTAATGTGCAGCTATATGTAACTACTAATTCTTATAAAATAACATGTACTTGGTTATATTCTGCCAGAGAAAAATTATTAACTTTTAATAAATTTACATGATTGCTTAAAAGGATATGAAAAATACTTTTACAATATTATTTTTAACTTTAAAAAATTTTGATTTCCAAGCTTTGAATTGAACCGTGGCATTTCCGAAGGAAGATACTTAAAAAAAAACTCCACTTGGAAATGTTTTTCTGAAGATATTTTCAATAAAATGATTTATAGATACCACTTAACAATATTTAGTTCTTCCTAAATACCCAAGTAGGTATTATAATATTGAATGCTGTAAAAAGACAAACTAAAGTAAAAATTATTGCAAAGTAAAAAATAAATTCTGCTAGCACTTTAGGAAATGAACATCTTGACTCCCATTACTATAGATACATACTGGTTTTACAGAAATTTTAATTAGTTACTAGTAGAGAAGATTTGAAAAACAACATAAGTCACACACACACACACACACACACACACACACACATTTAATGTACCCTAAAAATTTAATAAAGGATACATAATCGCATAGTATTGCTTCTATCATTGTTCCATCTGACCACATTTTTTTTCAATAAAGTATGAACAGTTATTTGTTAAATTTCTCTTCCTAGACAATTCATTTATTTTGAGTGACCTGTGCTACATCCAGTCTACAAAAACGAATTAAAGGAAGTATTATTATTTTAACAAGTATACTTGACCATTTGGAATTTAAATATATATCTGTATCCATCAACAAGCTAATTAAATTAATTGTGATGCTCCTCCCCACTCATCATAGCTATGACACATAAACAGCCTCTCATTTGGGATAGGGGAATATATGAAAAATAAGCATTATCAGTGTAGCCAAATGATTCTCAAAATGTGGTTCTAACTAAAATGGACAGAATCAACAACTTCCGGGGACTCCTTAGAAATGCAAATTCTCCATCCGGGCCCCAGACCCTCTGAATGAGAAACACGAAATGGGATTCTACAGAGTTTGGAACCACTAGTCTAGGCCATATAGACTATTTAACTCCTATTGCTATGGTTAGAATTCCTCTCCATTCTAAAAGCTAATATGCAAAGTTCCTAAATGCAGAGCCACCACCCTCAGTGATTTTACCAACCTCAGTGGCAGTGGTTTCCCCATCGGCCGCGGTGTCCGTGCGCTCACTGTCCGTCTATTGACCACAGAAGTGATCGGGTTCCAGGAGGAAGGCAGGAATAGAAAACAAACCCGTCTGGTTAAATGGGGCATGGCACAGGCCAAACAGTCCACTCTCTTTCTCTGTGATCTGAATCACACTACCTTCCCACGAGAATGCAGGGTCAAGCAAAAGCAAAAGAAAGGCCAGAGCCAGGTTTCACCAGCAGAGCCACTCAGAGGAAGACCAGAGGCACACAGCCTGCGGGCACCGCAGACACTACAGTAGCCAAGCTGACCTGTCTGGTTTTATGTCTTGGGAAAATCAATTTGTCATTCTTCCCCCCGCTTCAACTAAAACCCAAGAAAGATCTCCTAAAAATACTTAATGCAAAATACTTAATGCAAATTCGATGTTTATATAGTTTTTTTTTATTCTAGTAATATTTCAGACATTTGAAAAGTAAATTAAAATGGAAATTTAAATAAAAAGCTACTATAACAGTCACTGGACTTTCAGCCCCTCATTTATACCGTTTTGATAATTTACATCCATTTGTGACCACCAGGCCATCTGCATTACTTAGTAATTATAAAAAGCACATGTCAGTGACTCACAGGCACATGTTTTATATATGAAAAAATGTAACTTGTCAATTAGCTTTGCTAACTAGATATTTTTAAGCCTATATCTTGTATTTATTTTGCCTCACCCTCCAATATAAAGAGGTATATGTACTGAAACATCTTGTTCCAAAAATTCCCATTCAAATGAAGCAAATAATAATGATGATGATGATGATGTCTCTCTCACATCCATGTTTCTCTCTCTCTGCCCCTCCCTCCCTTCCTTCCACTCACTCTAAAGCAGGGTGGGGAACCTTTTTTCTGCCATGGGTCATCTGGATATTTATAACATCATCCGCTGAATATAATTCACTTAATATAAATTTATGTTGCTATGAAAAAAGCTCCTAGATTTACTGAACTTCAAGTCCTGCCTGCAGTTGCCTTGGCAGGGCCACACCAAATGATTCCGTGGGCCCTTATGCAGCCCATGGGCTGGACGGTCCCCACCCCTGCTCTAAAGAAATCAATGGAAAGAATATCCTCAGGTGAGAATTAACAACAAAATAATAACAAATGTTAAAAATAAGAGAGAGAAATATCTACTTGGAAACAAATAAAACAAAGCACAGCATTTTCAGGGCCCAGGTTTTTAGGGGAGAATTACACTAGAAATTTCATAACTGGTTTTTAATCTGTTTCAGAGGTTTATGATTTAAAACAAAAACTAGTTTCTCTGGTGGGGAGTAGTATAGCCATCGAAACAGAAACATCTAAATGCCCTAATATTACCGGACTTTTCTTCCATAAATACCAGCTAAGCATTATTAAATTCCCTTGAGCAAAGATGTGTGATTAATATTTTGAAAACAAAAATAAAAAATCAAAGCTCTAAGGTTGTGACTCTGCCTCTTAAGACACTCCCAAGAGAGTCAGGAAGGGACAAGTGGGAGAGTTGTTTACGCTCACATAACTCCGGCTAGGTTGATTTCCTGGCACTAACCCAAACTTTCATTTTATATATTCCTAAAAGGAGTTGGAATTTGTGCAATGGTACACCCGAGGTCGCCATTCTGGCCACTTGCTACCATGTTTAAGTGGAAAATAATTTTCAATTAGGTTGGTAAAGAAAGTGTGTTGATACCTTTTCATGACCTGACCAACTTGGCAACATGTGGGGTGGGGTGGCTGTTAATTTTCTTGGGTGATCATTGCTAAGATATTACCATGCTTCACCCACTGACAATCTAGGGAAAGGTCAGTCTGAATTAGGACGAGAGTGACAGGGTATGAAATAATTCAAAACCTTAAAACTTTCAAGAACAAATAAGAATGACTTGTGCTCAGTGGGCTAACTAATTGTGTCAAAGATTTTTAAAGTTCTTGAAAGTATTTCTCCTCCCACATGTTATTTCCCTATGGCTTTAAAATTTATATCAGGGACTTTGCAAGCATCTTGGCTTTAGGTTATAGTCGTGGTGAAGTGTGAGGGGCCTGACGTCAGACTGACATGAGCTAAAATCCTCGCTAGTCAAATCTGCGACACATTGGGCACATTTTATGTTTTAATCCCAATTTCCTTCTAGTAAAAATGGTGAAAATAACCCTAATCAGATCAAGAAATGGATACTCAGTGCTTTATATGTCTGACATACATGGAACTAAGAAAACCTATAATAATTGTAACATATTGATGCTAATATAATTATTACTATTAATTTAAAATGTTAAAATCAAGTGATCAATTTTTCCCTCCAGATTTGATTTTTATCTTTTTGCTTTTTGCATTATCAAAAAATTCCTCAGAAATTCATATGTAACTACATTTTATGGTATGGTGAGCTAAATTCATCTTATGTTTCTTGATAGACAATTTGATATACCGCCCCTTCTTATTTGGCCATTCTGAAAGCACAAAAGAAAGATATTATTGGCCAACAGCTTTATGTTTGAAATGATTAGGCATTTCTACATTGGATTTCACTCTGGAGAAAGGCTGGAACTAATTAAGCCAGTACAACAGGTGAAAAATGAAAGCAGTGATGATGAAATATTTAAAAAGAATTATGGCCATTAGTGATTTTGCAAAATGGAAGTCACAGAGCTGAACTGTATGCTATGAAGTCACCCAGCGTAGCTGCCAAAGTGCTTGAGGCCTGGAGAATGAAACAGGCCATGTAAACAAATGGCTATTTTTTTTTAACTGAATGACCTACATATGAGTTCTCTAGCTCGGCTGGAACTAGAGAGCAGAGCTCTGAACACTTGGTATTAAGAGACGACACTGAGCAGATGGCCAAATATGAAGTGTCAGGAGAGCTGCCACGGCTGACCGAGGCTGCAGAAGGGGGCTCGGGGGACTGCAGCGGCCAGGGCTGGTTCATGGTCTGAGAGGTTTTCAATAACAAGGAGAGTCACGTACTGGGAAGCTCCAGTCCCGTGGTCACTAGCTTGCAACGAGTACTGCTGTGATTTGTTTTGTCGATGTAATGCGGACATGCCCAAGTTTGACATGAGTTCTCATGCATTGATGACAACAAGATGTATACCCTGGATTAGGCACAAGATCTGTGTGGTTTGCTACACGTAAGTTCAGTTATTTAGAATTCAGAAAGCATAAAATGGCAATCTTTTTGCTTTATGCTAGCCTGATGACTAACTCCATTGCTAAAGGAAAAATATATGTCCAGGTTGGAAGCAAGCTATATAGTCTTTGTAGATAAAATTATTTTCTTGACTGTTGTAGGTTCTAGTCTTATATTATTTGATAATATGGCCACTGTGAGAAAGGGTGCTATTAAAGCCTAAGATTTAAACTAGTTTTCTCTGAAAGAATTTTTCAAGTATGGAAATAGTTACATATATCTAACCTAAGTCATATATGACCCAGGATCCTTGAAAAGGGCTCTTAGGCAATATCAAATTGAAAAGCTTAAACTTTTATTTCAAACATCTGTGAAACCATTCCCATTTTTTTCCCCTTCTGCTGCAAAGAAATGGTCATAATACCACTAAATATAGATACTTACACACCCTGGCGATACTATATACTCACAGGTGCAGCTCCCGTGATTTCTAGCTGAGCAAAAACTAAAAAGACTTTCTTTTCTTATTGTAATGTGGCTTTGACTTTGTAATTTTTTTAAATGCTAGGAGTCCTGGGCTTGTCTCCTGCCACAAAACCCTTCTTTTGTGGGAACAGAAGAGCTGGCGGGAACCAGGGAGCTGTGGGCAGGAGGGCAGGTGACAGCCAGGTGCCTCTGCTGGCAGCTTCTATTCCTTTTCCCTGTTCTCTATGTGAAGCCTGTAGAAAGGGGAACTGCTGGGCTGTTCATACAGCTACGGGGAAAGGAGAGCAATTACGAGGGAAGACTGCTGGCTACAACGTCAGCTCACCCAATGGCTTGGATCAGGGACAGGAAACAGGCGGCATGGCTTCGTGGATGGAGGCTGAAGGCTCAAGTCCTTTCCCCACTGAACAACTGCCTGGCTGGAAGCCACAGAGGCCCATCCAACGTCCCTGGCCTTTCCAGACTGTCTGACTGCGTGTGGGGTTTTTGGCTCACGTTGGATTTTAAAGAAATCATCCAGTGTGTATGTTGGCATTGCTAGTGCTGATGAAATTTCAGCCCATTTTTACCATGTACAGAAGCCTCAAGTGAGTCTCTTCCTGACTGTGCTTGAAAACTTCTGGCCCTGCCAATGACTGATGCTATGTGGACATTTTAAACAGCTCAAAACTCCTTTCTGACCCCAAACACCCATGGAACGTGGCTCACCTCTGTGAGTAACAACGACAGCCTAGCAATGACTACAGAAGACAGTAGAGGGGACATTTCAGAATCCCCAGGATGAGAGGCATTTACAGTTTTGTAAAGCTGCCCAGATGATGATGACACATCCCCTATGGTGGTGTCCTCTCCCACCTCACCTTGAGTAGCATTTATCTAGACCAGTGATTTTTCAACCGGTGTGCTGCAAGAATTTTTAAAACATGCAATACCTGACTATTTAGTCAGGGCTACTGACCCCTTTTCCCTTAGATGGTCAGATTGGCAAAAAATGTATTTTTGGTGTGCTGCAGAATTTTATTATTTTATATGTGCCACAAGATGAAAAAGGTTGAAAATCACTGAACTAGACTGTATCACCACTATGTATCATGATACCAGGGTACAGAAAGTCCTCCCTCACGTTGTTGACAGGGTCTGTGACTTGAAGCGAAGTGATGTATAATGAAACCAATTTTAATGGATGTAAACAAGAGTTAAATTCCTTGGCATCTCATCAATGTTATAACGAAAAGATGTTGAATGAAGCAACGTTATTTGAGAGGTGGCTGTACATTTTAGTCACACTCCGTAAACTTTTTTAGTCAAAAGTTATGTATTTATCTTGTGTGTAACTTACTTTATTAAATGGTAACTGAACAAAGCCTTTAACTTAACCCTGATGGTTACACAGCCACAGGGTTATTTAGAAATGACTTCTGGCTGAGTCCTTCCCCACCCGTGTAACTCAGTGGGTAGCAGCATGATTCCGGGCAGGGCTCGGACTGCTACATCCACATGGTGTTGTGCCTAACCCTGGGGCCGGATTGCTTCCCCCAACACACAAAAACCGCTCCACAGATTGGCACAGACAGTAAATGAGGCTCTGAAAGTAGGACCACTATCGCAGCAGCCATCTAACACTGTTTCGGACCAAAGCCCCGACCACGACAGGGAAGTGTGTTCTATGCCGAGGTACACACCTCTTCCTCTGAACTGTCACTCGGGTCATTGTCTAGTGAGGCAGTCAAGGAGGCCGCCTTGGGCTCCAGGTAGCAGAGGCACAGAGCCAGAGGGAAGGAGAGAGTGAGGGCATATGGCACTGAGAAGGAGGCTGAGAGCAGGAAGAAAAAGATGAAGAGGAAACAGGGCACGAGGGAGGGTGAGCGAATCGGGAGGTAATGCTGCAGGCTCTGGGGGAGGAGGTTGGTTTCGGACAGGTTGGGGAAAGAGAGGTACCCATCGTCATCTAGAAGAGAAGGGAATGACTCCGGGAGCTGCAAGGAGAAGGAGAACAGGGTGGCCCCTCTGCCAGTTTGCTGTTTGTAGCTAAAAGCCACATCTTGGTCCGCTAGGTACGGCTTCCCTTGGCCGTCAGAGTCCACGGAGGGCTCTCCGTGCGCAGGCACGGTGTCTTTCGAAGGTCTGCCACCCGGAGGTGGGCGGTCATTCTCCTTACACCTCCTACGGAGCTCTGTGGGAGATGCAGGGCGTGAGTGGGCTGATGGGGGGGACAGGGAACATGAGTCAGTGCCAAGCCCAGGTGACTGATGTGGAAGAGACAGAGAGAGACAGAAAGCAGCAAACAGAGGTGCAAAAGGACAAAAAGAAAACTGCAATTAGTTAATTTTCTTATGGGTATCAATATAAAAATGTAAAACAAGAATTTCAGCACTAGCTTGTTCGTGAATTTTAAAGTACTCAAGCTGCATGCCAACACTGCCACCAATGGCTACCGCTCTCCCATCCGCCCATCAAATCCAGGGCAGGCTTTTTAAAAAAGTCAGAACGAAGATATTTGTGGGCAATCTCTAAGTCGACATGTTTCACACGATCAAATATTTCTGTTTAGATCAACAACTCTAGAAAGTTTAAGGGTTTTTGCAAGCAAATATAACTCTGATAACTTAAAAGCAAGACTTTCAATAACATCTCCTGACCATCAGCTAACAGATCTGTTACTGTGGTTCAGTTGAATTAGAAAGAAAAATGGATCAAAATTTTGATTTATGTCAAAAGAAATCTCTAGCATTACCTTTCTTTGGTTGGTCAATTATATCCCAAACAGGTGGGTTTCCACATAAAAAAAAATTTCTGGCCCCACTCCTCTGTGACAAGCAGTTCCAATCAGGGATTTCAGTAATTAGCCTTTTAGGAAATCTGACTCTCCACAAAGAATTGAGGTTGCTTGGAAAATTCTTATTTTGGCTCCTCGATCTATGATGTAAATGGAACTTAAACTCCAAGTGGTTTCAGTAAGCTAACAAGCAAAAACAACATGTTTTCTGGTACTATGGCTTACAAGTATTTACTTTGTATTATTTGTGGCCCATGAATAATAGAAAGATACAATTTCCCAGCCTTGTGGAGTGTCTTAGTAGATAAGTGGTAGGTTTAACTCGCCTGGTTTGAGCTCTTACAAGAATGATAGAGGCAGACATTGCCACAAATGTGCTCCCCAGTGAGCTCAGGCTCTGCGGGACAGGGAGGCCCCTCCCTTCCCTCTGGCCCTGGCAGTCGGAGGACCACAACCAGGCTCCTCTCTGCAGGGGCACAGGGCTGCTGAGCAAGGACAGGCAGAGGAAAGCAAGGCCCCAAAAGGACCTGGGCACAGCGCTGAAGCTGCCACAGCCCAGGAGTTCAAGTCGAGGTCACACGGAGCCTGAAGACAATTAGACTTCTGCTGTTGTGTGTGTGTGTGTGTGTGTGTGTGTGTGTGTGTGTGTGTTTTGCCTAGTGACCTGATAGCATGGACATTACCCAACCTGTTTTGTGGTGGCTATCTATTCCTAACTTGATAACTACAGAGACAAAGAGTAAGAAAAGGCACAAATAAAATTATATCATGGATACATTAGAATTTAGAAGTGCCTCTTTTTAATATTAGACAAGTGTGTCTTTTCCTAACACTCACATGTGACGTTAAACATTGTGTCTTAAACAAGACCCTGCACAAATCTCACTCAACTGAGAACGATGCATTAGTTATAAGCGGACTTCCGCATGCAGACAATTGTTCCTGCCGTGGCAGAAGGCCACCCAGTCTCCTGAGGCACTCAGAGCTGGAAAACAGGCCTCCTCTCAAAGGAATAGGGGACTAGTTGTTTAGTAACTATTTTTAGTACTATATTTTCATTTTCTTTAAAAAGTGAGTACCCTCTACATTACTTTTTGAAGTTGGAGAGTAATAAAATTAAGATGCAATCATTCACGTTGTTCATAAAGGTGGCTTTTAAAAGACAGTTGCGCACTGTGGACAATGAGGGCAGACATCCGCCTGCATCGGCACTGGGTCTCGGCCACAGCCCTTCGGAAGCACGTTGGGTCAGAGCGCTGGCTTCTCAGAGGCTCCGACTCTGAGAGCCCTGCTTTCCTCTGCCATTTTTATTTCCCACAGCGTCAATGGCACGAAGCGATGCCTGCTTCATGCTGCATTTCATGTAAACAAATTGCTGATATTTAAAATCAAAGTGAGGTCACCTGGGTCTATTTCTTTTTGGATCAAACTAAGTCATTTACTTTTCTGTGCCACTTAATCCTATTTACACATCCACGAGATGCATATGTTACCTGGGTGATTTCAACAAAGCATGCAACACATTTGCTGCGCAGGAATATTATCTTCTTTTCATGTCCTATTTAAAACCTGCCTCGACTTAACCGGTAAGTCTAAAAACAAAACTCAGAACAAAGTACATTTGAACAGCACAAGTGATCCTAACATTTTTGCTATCATTTCCTATCTTGTTTTTATTTTTTCTGTTTGGCAAATAATTTTATCCTACAGAAAGGATGGACTGGGTCTTTGAATTTCCTAACGCAACTAAAACGATGTTTTTTTTATCAGTATATCCTTTTAGCTGTCACTGTTACATTCTTGTCAAAAGGAGTTTTTTCTATTGAGTCCCAGATGGTGAGTCCCTGGAAATAAATCTATATTTAAAGAGCCCACGTGCAAAAGAAGATTTCTGAATGAAATTTGCACAGGTTTTAACACAGCTGCAAGTTATACAGCATTTTCATTCTGCTATCCCGTTTCACTCTGTTCTGAGCACATGGCAGGAGCCACTTCCTTCCATTGCTGTGATTATGTATAAACCTCCCAATGTTCCCTGACTTTTAGGGAGTCACTCTGCTACATACAAAACCCCTAAGCAGAAGTAGATGATCTATATGGCTTTTGACTTTTATTTTTCTAAAAAGTTGCTGTATAGTGCTGGATCACCAAAAACAAAGATAATATTAAAAAAAATTGAATTTGGGTGAAATAAAGTTACAAAATTTAATGAAAAAAAAAAATAAAAAACACCTTGGAGAAGTTGCTGCCAGATTCACTTTCCAACTTCCCTTGCAACCTTCTGCCTTACTATCACTTTTTAAAACATGCCCACCCACTACTCTGATGATTAGATTATGATCATAAGGCTAAGAGAGGAAACACTGTATAAACACACAAGCTATGGTCACTCAATTACCGGCAGTCAGAAGAATGGCAATGTCATTCCGCTGCATATCTAGAAAAATATGCACTCCTTGGGTAGGAGAGTGGGGCTAGAAACAAAGAGCTTCAGTGATAGCTCTGACATATGAGCCCAAACAGAAAAGTGTAATTCACCATTAAATGTATTTTTTTAAAAAAATACAGACAGGACAGCTATTGAAAGTCTTATGCAGCACATCAGTTGTGAGAATAAAAATGCCCAAAAAGTTGAAAAGGAATCCTCCAGAGGAAAAATGTCGACAGAGGAAATAATTTAAATTTGATAATAAGAATGTGACTAAGGCTGAAATACGAATTCGCCTCAGTCTGAACCCATTCCTGGTTTATATTCTCAGGATTACTTGGCAGTTCTCCGAAGTCTGAGCAAGCTCTAGGAGGCAGCCTGGGAGAAGTACCTTTCCCTCAGGCCGTGCGGCCGCGGCAGCAGTGGCTTCCTCGGCCTTTTTCCGTCTATCCTCTTCCTCATCACGCTCCTCCTCGGCCTTTTTCTCCGGAGTCACAGTGGTGATCAAGTTGGTCTGAGAGATGCCCTTTGTTGTGGTGTACTGGCCAGTACCAACCTCTGCAGCAGACACAGAATCCTTCATGTATATTTCATGGTTTTCATTCACTGATGCTAAAAGCAAATACAATGGAAGAAATAAAGTCTGAAATAGTTAAGTCAGAAGACAGATGAATAGTACCAATTGTCCCATGACGAACAATATACCCCTATAAAAGTCCAGCTTTATCTTCAAAAGACAAGTCAGCGCAGCAGGTACCTTCTTCTAAGCGCTAGCACAGACTCAACTTTCTATATCCTCTACACTGGTGTTTCAAAATGATTTCAAGGCTCATCTCTTGAAGCCACTAGAATGGTTTCATCCATTCTCAGGCTCCACGGTGAGGATGTGTGTTGGGGTGGATGTGAGTGTAAGGCTGGGAGGCTGAGCTGCCACCGAGCTCGTTACCCCAGACACTTGGCAAGTTCCACAACTAATAGTATTTTCAGTAGACAACTGATCTAGTACACTTGACTTTGAACATATTTTTGGAAGTGGCACTCACCAAGGAGCACTGAAATTAAAAAAAAAAAAAAGGCACCTGTTACTATTAATAATGGCTGAAAAGTTTCCTATAGTATAAAAGCCACAAGGGTAATAATAAAAACGAACCATCTTGGCAGAAATTACAAAGTTCCAAGGGCAACTCCATAACTGAAGCGCAGAAACGTTTTATTTTCTTCTGCACTTTAAAAAGATATGCACACATATCTACCATGATATGCGTGCATTCATTCATCTCTAATATTTGGGGAAAACGACACAAACATTGTTAATGAAATTCATGCAAAGGCAAAGCGTGCAGACATAAAAGATATAAGATACGGCCTTTCATCCAGGCTGAAATGTCTTAGTGAAAGAGATGCTTACATCAATTAAATTTTTAAAATCGGATACTCATTATTTTAGGTTTTAGATACCATATTTCAGAAACGTATAAATGCTGTTTTTCAAACACACAGTAGCTAATCACAGGCAAAATACAATCTGGTTTCATATTTATATAAAAGTAAGAAAATATTCTGAAATCCTTTTAATAGTAAATCATTTCACTACAATACCTTCACTAAGATATTTTATATCTTGTTGTCCTGATGAAAAAGCTCATATGATATAGTTTCCTAATGGGCCAGTTAGGCTCCATAGAGGATGCAATTTTGCAAAAAGCAGTTTTTATGCCCACGTGCAGCCCTGGCCCCCAGCTCAGCAGCCCAGAAAACACACTAGAATTGACAGAACCCCAAAGAGCGAGAGACAACACATACTAACATCACTTTTGGGCAGAGAGGAAGAGACAGCATGTTATTAGTACATTTATTGCACAATTGTCTTCTGTCTTCTCAGTAATCATTGTCACACAAAAGGTCATGAGGCAAACAACATTCACAACACATGTGTTCCCTTGGGTACACATCACTGAACAAAGTGGACGGTATTCGGGGGGAAAGGGGTGATTCTACAAAAGCTCCTCTAACACCGACTTATAAAATACACAAACAGTTTACAGAGATTCTCTAAAGGAGAAAGAAGAGTAAGTGAGACAATGCCGAAGAACAGCTTCAATGTTAACATGGATATATGAGTGTCTTAATCCAACAAACAGCCCTAATCAACATTTTATTCTAAAAGTATGGCTCTAAGTTAGATATTCTGAAAAAAGCAAACCCTTAGAAGATACCGAATGGTAATAACTTTCTAGGCCACCTCACAAAAGCCTATAGGATAATTATCAATATAATTATTGGGATAATTGTAATTATATCCATAGCAACAGTGCTCTGATGTGTGTCTTATCCAGTCTTGCAACAACCCTGTCAGAGGTGGCCGGACTCCCATTTTATGGACGATGAGTGAAAACCAGACAGGGAGCGTTTAAGTCATTCACCAACTGCCGAGCAGGTAGAGGAACTGGACTTCAGTCTGGATTTACCTTTGCCAGGTGAGTGTTTTTTCCACTTTACTAGGAACATACGTAACATAGCACGAACAACACAATTTTTGCTTCTTCTATAAACTGTATATAATGTCATCCATTAGGAAAATACAGTCTTTTTCATCAGGGGATTCAGGGAGTCTGTCACCCCACCAACCACACTGGGGTGTCATGAACTGTGGTGAGCAGAGGCAGGACGCGAGGGAAGAAGGTGATCCCGGGCACTTGTCACGTTTACTTATTTTTTATTTACGTTTGTGCTTATGATTAAAAACGTACACCCATGCCAGAGACCTCTAACTCTTTATGTGCACAGGCTAGATCTTTCATAAAACAACCAATCTCCAGGTGCCTGGAATGAGAGGAGGAGGCCTGGCCATGACTCAGTTCCTAAGTTAATTATTCCTCTAGCTGCCAAGTCTTGTAGCAGAAAGCACATCTGCGTGTAACTATAGATACAATACAAAACCATCCCGCAAAACAAAACCTACGGAAAACTCATGATTATGCCATTCCTTAAACATGTTATTTGAGCAATTTTCTCCATTTTACTTACACGTTTGACTTAACAGTAGACAACATCTACAGACAGTGCTCTCCCAGTCCGTCAGGAGGATTTAATTTAGAGCCCTTTGCTCTGTTATCTGAATGTCATCCTTTCTATAAGCTAGTATTTATCGACTGATGAGTCACATTTTATTCATAGTTTCTTTTTTAGAAACAGGGATACATTTAACTTACAGCTTTCTTTCTGAAACAAATCGTCTAAGACAAACCTGACAATCATTTAAGATCTGTTGGCTAGGAAACCAGATTCCTTACAGAGTCTGTGACTACCATATTTAGAATGAGAGAATCTTTCTCCAAACTCAGGGGACCAGCTTAAGAAAGCTATGCTCTTCATTCTCTATGTAATCTTTCATAAATCTACAGTAACAGACATTCACAAAGGCACTTTTGAGGATGGGCGGTTAAAGCTTGCCAGTCAGCCACAGACCAAGAAGGTGCTTTCCATTTCCTACTATCCAAGAGGATCTATGTTTACTGAAAGCGCGAGATGGCTTCACTGTAGTGGGCAGCCACCAGAGAGTATTAAGGGCAGGGATGCCTACCTCCATCCAAGCTGCGCGACATGGTGTAACGTTTGCTGGAGGAGCGTTCAAAGTAAGGGGCTGGACGATCTATCAGTGCGCTGGCTCTTCTCGTTTGGGCTTGCGTTCTGCCGCTATAACGAAACTTGGAACCCAAGGTAAGGAATTTCTTTGGAGGTGCTTCTGGTAACAACAATCTAAAGATATTAAAGAAAAAAACACCAGAAAGAATAGTAAATCAAATATGGAGAATGCTAACCTTTTACTCCGTTCTGAAAGGTAAAGTGCTTTGCATACTAGAGGATTACAATACCCAAATGCAATGAAATAAATCAGATTTTATAAGAAAAAAAATAATTGACACAGTACATATCAACTAGGGATGTTATCGAGGCTATGAGCAAAATGGGAGTTGGGTTGGACTAGTAGACTTGAACATCCCACGTAACTGGATGTGGTTCTATAAACCCCAAGAGCAATTAAGTAGGTGATGGTAGGGAAGAACAGTGATAATTTGTTATTGTGTAGACACAAATCTAATGGCCATAATTAGTCGGGTATTGAGAAATTACTGAAATAGTAAGAAATGGATTGAACACTTGAAGCAGACATCCTGCAAAAATAATGAAAAGGTACTAAAGATAATAAAGAGGAGATGGAGCGGATCAATATAGTACAAATGAAGGAAACCTATTCAAATTTAGTCAGAAGTTCTCTTAGGATTTCTTATTAAGGAATCTTGTGACAACAAGCTTGAAGGAACTTTAGAAAGGATATGCTTCCACATTCTTCTTCCCGAAAATCTTTTTCAGTGTAAGTAATGCCAGGCACTCTATTTTTTTCCTTAGGAAAAAAGCAAATTGATCTCTACCTACCTGAAAAACGTATGGTGCTCAACACACACTTTCCATAAACGCTTGGCAGCTCGATGGTTTGGCAGTTTAAACCCAATGGTACTTTCAAATTGTTCAAACTACATTTAGAAAACATTGAAGAGTAGAATCAAGTTTAAAATAATAACAGAAAAGCAAATCATTTTAAAAATCAAAATGCCACTCACAACTGTTTTCTTTACTTACTAAATCAATTGCTATATGTGGAATTCATGCTACTAGTATACACATGCATTTATTAAAAAGAAAAAAAATCTCCTTATATCTAATATCTATCTCCTTAAAATGCTGCAGGTATTTTACGCATATAGTAGATGTTTTATGTACCAGTAGGGATCTTACAAAAACTGAATGCAAACAAGGATATTTGGATTCCTTCCAGAGACCAACTTGTCCTGATCTCATATTTAAGCCTAATTTTCATTGTTTTTTCCCCATGACATCAAGACTTCAAATGGAAGATACAGAAATGAACAAAAGGTTTAAAGTCTATAGCATTCTCAGAGTGACATTTTCGCCTAATATCTGGTCTGGAAATATGCACATATCTTAAATATTTGATGACTTGGTATCAGGTATTGCTGATGTTATCTGTGCATTATAATATGGATTATCATATTAAATGCTAACATCTCTTGATATTATATATAAGATCAGAGATTTGGGAACACATTTTCATATTACTCAGCATTTATAGTTCAGATGATACTCTATCAGTCATATGATTTTCCAAGGTGGAACATCTGATTTCCTGAGTAAGCCTATCTAATAAAAGAGTAATATGCAAATCAACCATCACCCTGCTACACCACAAGCCACACCCACAAGCCAATCAGGAGTGAGTATGCAAATTAACCCAACCAAGATGGCTGCGGCCACAGAGCAAACAGGAGGCTTGGGTTTCCCTGGCAATGGAGAAAGCCAAGCTTTCTGCACACCCTGGCCAGCCTAGGCCTCCACTCAAGGCTACAAAGTTTCAATTATAGAAGATAAATAAATCCCAACAAAAATGGCTGCGGCCACAGAGCAAGCAGGAGGCTTGGCTCCGCTCAAGGCTACAAAGTTTCAATTATAGAAGATAAATAAATCCCAGATACCAGGGCCTCCGCTTGGGTTGTCAGGGGGCGTGGCCAGCCTTCAAACCACCACAGGCCCCTCGCCCAGGCCGCCCCACACCCCAAGGGAATCCCTACCCTGATCCGGGACACCTTTCAGGGCAAACCAGCTGGCCCCCAACCATGCACGAGGCCTCTATCCTATCTAATAAAAGAGTAGTATGCAAATTGACCATCACTCCAACACACAAGATGGCTGCCCCTATGTGGTCAAAGATGGCTGCCTCTATGTGGACACAAGATGGCCACCACAAGATGGCCAGCAGAGGAGGGCAGTTGGGAGGGACCAGGCCTGCAAGAGAGGGCAGTTGGGGGTGATCAAGCCTTCAGGGGAGGGCAGTTAGGGGTGACCAGGACGGCAGAGGGGGGAAGTTGGGGGCAACTGGGCCTGCAGGGAAGGGCAGCTGGGGGGGACCCAGGCCTGCAGGAGAGAGCAGTTGGGGGCGACCAAGCCTGCAGGGGAGGGCAGTTAGGGGCAATCAGGCCGGCAGGGGAGCAGTTAGGCATCGATCAGGCTGGCAGGGGAGTGGTTAGGGGGAGATCAGGCTGGCAGGCAGAAGCGGTTAGGGGCAATCAGGAAGGCAGGCAGGCGAGCAGTTGGGAGCCAGCAGTCCTGGATTGTGAGAGGGATGTCCTACTGCCCGTTTAGGCCCGATCCCGGTAGGGGTCCCAGATTGGAGAGGGTGCAGGCTGGGCTGGGGGGACACCCCCCCCACCCCGTGCACGAATTTCGTGCACCAGGCCTTTAGTTATTTTAATATCATTGCAGATATTCATTAATTTTTCATTCTCTGAGGACAGTATGCATCAGTCCACCAGAGGGCAATCATCTTAAACAATAAAGCCTTCCCCAAAGAGCACAAAACCTCCTGACTATTGACATAATCAATAGCAAAAGTAATTTATGTGGCAAAGAGCCAAGGAGAGGGCTCCTCTGCATGGCATGTGAGATACCCTTATGCTTGACCTCTATTTCTTGTTTGTTGAGAGGAACTGGGCAGGGGAAAGACTGGGAAACACATCCAGGTTGCTTTAACTGCAGCTGCCTTTCCCAATTTCTTATTCCCTCTGGAAGTTCATGTGCAGTGGTGGTCATGAAAATCACCACTGTCCAATGGACCCAGTCGACTGACAAACCTGAGTACTGTGGATCGTAACTGAACCATCCCCCATTTACTCATCCTGCCTCTAATATGTACCATGCATTAGGCAAAGGTCAGGGGTTTTAAACAAGTGTCAACTTGCTCCTGTAAGAAGCTGGGGAGATTCTCTCAAGATAATAGAGGCGCTACACTTTTGAACTGTTTATCTAGCTCTCGGTGCTTTGCATTCTTTTTATTGCAACCTCTTCAGTCTCTTCTGGCTACCAATAATTTCTTCTCACTCATTCTTCTCAGCCTATAAATGTGATTGCAAAAAAAGGGAGGGAAACAACTTCCTTTGAGCCTGCTTCTGCTGAGCCAGAATCTTCTCACTCCTCACGCTACACGGCCTGATGGAGAAGCCTCAGCTCCTTCACTCCTTACCTCACTGTAACCTGCCAGGTGCTCCCAACTCCTTCATGAACTCTTAAATGTCACAACAGGACCTATCAACTGTGATGCACTTTTCTTAGTTCTTACCTGCACCTTCTCTGTAACATTTGGCACTGCTAGTTAACCACGCCCCCTGAATCCCGTCTTGCTGTCATCTGTGACTGTTTTTGTCCCTTTTTCCCTTTCTCTGGCTGTTATTCTTAATCTCCCTGTTCCTCTTGGGCCTACCTCTCTCTCAAAAAGTGGTCTCACCCAGATTTTTTGTTATAGGGTCTCTCTCTCTCTCTCTTTTTTTTTTTTTTCTCTTTAAGTTCTCTTGTTCTTTGGGTAATTTATTCCATGTCTAAGGCCCTGATTAAAACGTATACAGTTGATGTCTCTGTTCAAGTCCTATATTTCTTACTGTGTAAGAATCACCCCCTGAAAATCTGTCCCAAAGGAATTTCAATCTTTTTCCTTAAATTCACCCCCTTTTCATCTCTTCTAATAATATCTCCATTGCCTTCTCTCGTGCAAACTGAAAGACTCTGATCATCCCGGACTCTCCTCTTTATCCTTCCCCCATCCTGTCTCCAAAATCTCCTGTTCTGCCTCTGAAAGCCGTCTCAAATGTGCTCCTTCCATTCTATTCCCAGAGCCTCTGCTCCAGTTTAGGTCTTATCACATCACATTATGAAGCAGCTTAATTCATTAAGAAACCCATCCTTCTCAAGTGTTCATCTAGTTATGACAAGCCCTAATTTAAACCCTTCCATGGCTCACTACTGTCTACTGATGCACTTCTCCACTTTTCCCTGCTGGCCTCTCACAACCGTGTTCACTCCATGTCCATGGGATAGTATCTCATCTGTATCACGACATAGTTCCAAGTGTGCGATTCTGTTTCTGTGCCAAATATAAAGTCCCTTAAGGACAGGGACAAATTAATATTTCTCTTTTCATTTCCAACGCCCAACATGGTACCTAGCAATAAACAGATGCTTGCTTATGTTTAATAAATCCAAATGAACATTTATCAGTTATAAGTTTAACATGCAATCTTTAAGGAATATTTTTAATATTACTGTAATTGCGGGTATTTACATGAAAAGCTTACAGATTATTTCAGTCTTCAGAGACAAGGATGACTTTTTATTTACACTACACATTATTGCTTGCTTTGTAGTCTGATATTTTAGTTGTACTTTCCACCAGTGGGTAGGCTGATTTTGAAGACAGGACATAATTCTATATTACGCCAGAAAATGTTCAGAGACATAAATGAACTGCAATCTTAGAGCTTTGCTTCCATTATATTAATCATACTGATCAGAAGTGGAGATATTTGTTAATTATCTATTAACCAGATACAGCAGGTACTTACTACCTATTATGTACAAACCACTAAGGAGAATACAAATATGTCGATCATAGATGCTGTTGTCCAAGGAATAAGGATTAGTTAACAATTTTCACTCTTTCATTAGCTTCTCCGATTTAAAAAAAAGTGAAAATATATTAGGTTGTGGAACATTTACATAATTTAGACCCTGTGTTCCTCATTCTAATCTTTCTTGTACCTGTTGCACATTATCTCTAAACTATACCCTTTAAGATGCTATCAGCTTGCCTTCCAGGTGTGGCTCAGTGGTTGAGCACTGACTCCTGCACCAAGAGGTCATTGGCTCGATTCTAGTCAGGGCGCATGCCTGGGTTGCAGGCTCTATCCCTGGTGGGGGGGCGTGCCTGGAGGAAGCTGATCAATGATGTTTTTTTCTCATTGATGTTTCTATCTCTCTCCCAAATCGATAAAAATATAATTTAAAAAAAGATGCTGTCAGATTTGGAAGAGAGAGAGAGAGAGAGGGAGCAAGGAGACAATAGAACTGGTAGGGAGAAATCTTTTCTTTGCAAGGAGGTTTAATGACTACGACTTTCATTTATACCACAGCTTGAAATATACAAAACATTATTCATGAATCTGGATTTTACATTAAAATATGTAAAAATAATCATTTCAATTAATGTATGCTATGGGAAAAACTGAAAATAAAAAAAGAACACTTGTTTCTACCTATTTGTTGGATAAACCTACAGTAAATTCTCTTAGGCATTTAGACATAACTCACCAACCGTGTCTGGAGATGCTGAGAACTTGTGAGCAGGTAACTTACATGTTTGTTTGCTATCAGGTTCCTTTTTTTCCCAATGTACATGCAAATTTGGGTCTACTTACCTCTCCCGGGCGGATCTTAATGTAGAAGTTGTTCCGTTTGTATGAGATTTTTAGAACCTTAGGCCAGGCAAATCTATTTATCCGCAGTCGGTCACGATATATCAACAGACCACTCGCACAAACGCCTAACATAATTTCTACTCCTTCAGAATCCTGGAAAATAGAAGCAAGAAACAAAGGGTCAGTATCTCATTTGTTTCTACTAAGCCTCCATAACAGAACCTATAATTGACTACCTATAGGTCTAATTTAAATAAGAAAAATACTGCAGCCATTTTTAAAGATTACTATTAAATAATAGCCTTGAAATGAAGATATTTATCACTATGGAGATTTGTTAGAGTAAAACCTGATCACCCAAGTATCTTAGATTTCCAGAAATACTGCACATAGAACAGGCCAACCAGATGAGACGTGTTAATAACACAAATAACAGTCCCAGTTCTCGGTTACTGAGTGCCAAGCATTGCCCTAATACTTCACATATATTAACCCTTTTAATATTCACTAGGATATTTTGAGATAGTTGCTGTTATTCTTCCCCTTTTACAGATGAGGAAACAGCCACAGAGAGGTTACGTATCTGTTCCGTTGAATGCGAGCAGCCTGGTTACAGAGGCAGCACTCTTAACCAACATGTATACTAAGAGAGGGGCCCTATCCTTTCTTATGAGTGTTTTGGAGTTTATGCCTTTAAAAAGAGCCTCAATCTCTTTTATATACCATTATCGTCAGAGTAAAATTTAAATATAAAATAGTGTGGGTTTTTTTTTTCTTAAGTATGAACTGTACTTCCCCAACAGGCCCCAACACACACACTGCCCAGTGGTAAGCACACTTAGCAATGTGATTCACAGAAATATGGATAGTCTTTACATATGTGTATAGTCTTTTATAACAAAGGTGGGATCATGCTACATGTGCAATTTGCTTTGCTATTTGTACTGTTCATATTTAGGACATTTCCTAGGGGTATGTGATACCCAGACGTCCCAGAGATGTTATATATATAGTAAAGTTCAAGAGACATACCATGCATAGCCTATGCCCCCTCAGTATTGTATTCAGGGGGAATCCGTGTAAAGTGAACATCTGTGGTGACCCGAGTGGAGTAAAAACGAAGGACAGAGGCAGGACTGCGTGTGAGGTGCAGTCTCTACCCTGTCTCACTGGTTGTTGGAAGCAGAGGTACATGGGGGGTGGGTGGAGCTGGGGTCTTTTGTCACCTTAATCAGCAGGGCTGCCCCCAACTTTGAGTCACTCTGCAGCCCCAGAGAGGAAAATGGCAGAACCCAAATAGGAGATTCTGACTCGTCCATATTGTGGGAATTTACTGCCTCAATCCTGTCAGTGCAAGGTCCAAGATGAACATTTCCAGAAGCAAAAAATAAATATTTCAGTCCATCTCTGGACATATATGTTTATACTTGGTTTAAAATGAAACATTTTACCTTTGAAATCTATCACTCCATTAGGTAGGAAATGACAGGAGTGGAAATACCTGATGGCAGGACACAAAATCTGAGGAGGCCTCCAAGTCCAGAAACTGCCTGCCCCTTACCATGGGCTTTAATGTGAAAGAGCCATTTAAAGAGCTGTAACCTGATGCTGACGAGTCCCTGGCACTACTGAGCCTTCAGACCCAGCCCATCGGCTCACCCGACAGCTCAGAGGTGACCACCTCACACCATGAGCACAAATGCAGGTCTGAGGAACTGCTCTTTGATTCACTTTCTTTTTGGTAAAGAACATAAAAGTTTAGAAAAGATGCCTTTACGCTAAAGAGGGAAAGGGCATTTAAAACATTTTTTCATTATTTGATCTATTTTTAAATCTCTCATCACTGTCTTCCTTTCCCGGGGAAGATCGGGAAGCCTCCTCTGCTCCTTCACTGCTCTCCTGTACCCTCCGGCATGAACTTCTCTGTCCCCACACCACTCTGCTGTATCAGCACGCCCCCAGCAAAGGTACTGCAGTAAACCCCACCTATCTGCCTTCTCCTTAAGACCGTAGCTGGTTGAGAGCAAGAGCTCAATTTAATCTTTGTAGCCACATGGTCAAGACAGTGCCTGCCTAGCAGGGGTTAAGCCAGGCGTCCTCAAACTACGGTCCGCGGGCCACATGCGGGTGTTTTTGCCATTTTGTTTTTTTTACTTCAAAATAAGATATGTGCAGTGTGCATAGGAATTTGTTCATAGTTTTTTTTAAACTATAGTCTGGCCCTCCAACGGTCTGAGGGACAGTGAACTGGCTCCCTGTTTAAAAAGTTTGAGGACCCCTGGGTTAAGCCATTACATGTTTGGCAAATGAAGAAAGACAATATCAGGTAAGTGGGGTTTTAAATTGCATGGTGGTCTTCATTACGTTAATCATAAAGCAAAAAAAAAAAAAAAAAAAAAAAAGGATACTTTTTTCTCAAGTTTTTGGCCACAGCCCAAACTGTTAGTTTGATAAATTTTTTGTGTTGCAAGCTCTTTCAGCAGCCTATCTTGGGGACATGTGTGTTTCCCTCCCAATGAACATATTTAATGCTCCTTTTAGCAGGGACTACCAAAGGAAGACCTGGATAGCCTCAGTCTATTGTAATTAAAATAAATGTGCACGCTGTTCCCTTAATTTAAAATCACTGTTTAAACTTTGCCATCCTTCATTATCACTTGGTACATGGGATATCTGATGTGGATTTATACCTACATTTTAGAATCTTCTATGAAATAAATGACTCTCTCAGAGCCTATTCACACAGACATTAGATGACAAACAAGCAGAGAGAGTCTCCCAAAGAAGAAAACAAAGCATTTAGATAGAATAGGTTTTCCTAAACAAGGGATCTTCAGCTAATAGGGGTATTTTATTCTTTATACAGAGCTTTGAGTTAGAGATCGCAATTCAGACTTTCTAAACAGGTCCTACAGCTCAGGGTCTTTTATGCCATCCGGTTATGACTGGAAATGAGCTCTAATTTAATTCAGTAAATTTCCTTCTTAAAATGATAGAGTGTGGCTGCATGAGAAAATGGAGTCCATAACCGAATCATTTGTTATACTTAATATTCAGATGAAATCCTTTTACGGGCTGTATTTGCACTTCCTTAATTCTTTCTTTTTTAATTGGCATAAATTCAAATCATATTATTGCAGCTATCCATTTTAATTCAGTAGCTAGAGCAACGTTAAGTGATTTTATTTTCACTGATGGGAACACGGATACATCCCGAGCTGCACTTCCCTAAAAGCATGCCCTAATCTGTCATTTATTTATTTTTCCCGGGCAGCAAGTGAATCACCATGCGATGTAATTCAAAAATAGCTTTCGATCCACTCAAATTTTCAGGCAACCTTCATTTCCTTCTTGTTTCCTTATGTTTCAGTCACCTAAGGAAAAACTCTTAAGATAAAATCTTACTAATGTGTGTGTTGTTACTTTCTTTTTAAATTCTCATCCTGCCTTATACCTGGCATAAACTATAAAACAACTTTATTCTCTGACTGCAAAATAGGTGAGAAAACACAACAAACAGGCAGGTAAACAGAGCCAGACCTGCTGTTGTAATTACACACAAATGTCAAAGAGCCTGGCATGATGCACCAACCCCGCCCTGGGATTGTGCCTTTATCACCAGCCCTCGGAGACTGTGCTGGTTGGTGCTCAGGCCTTCGGCCCTTGGAAGTCCACATCCTGTCGGAGGGACGCAATGATCAGAGTCATAACCAGTCAAACCTGCGTTCACGTGATGGCCACCATTTTCTGGTCCAAATGCCATCCAGGCAGCAGTCCACTTGCAGCATCAACAGAACCTACAGACCATAGATTTCCCTCCCCTGGGACTCAGAGTTGTTGAGCTGTTGGCCTGAACAGAGCCAGCTGAAACGCTCTTCATGCCGTGGCCCTGAACTTGACTGTGTAAAATACTCCCTTGACTAGAAGCCTGTTAACTTCCTGTGAGTCCCAGATCGTGACATTGGTGGCTACTCTGTGCATTAGAAGTAAAGGCACATCCCATAACCAGAGCAATGTTACCTTGTCAGCCCAAATCAGAAGAAACGGCCCCCGAACTTCAAACAGGGATCTTTCAACACTGCTGAAGTACCAGAATCCATCCCTAAGATCCTAACAAATTGCTCATGTTTTGATGGTAACGGTTTTCATGAAAGCTTGCCTTTACTGCTACAGTTCTTTATTCACAGCTGTTCAAGTAACAGACTAATAGTCCATGCACTCACTCTCTCACTGCTGAAAAATACAGATTCTAGAAAAAGAATGAAATGGGGTAAAAGCTGCTTTGGGCATCCTTACAATCTCCCCCTCATACAATCTAATCCCAACTTCCTTCTTCCCAAGACTAAATAGCCAAGGCACAACTTTAACATTTCACAATCGCCAAGCAACCAGGCAAGCCTTAGCCTGGGTGGTTAATTCTAGTTGAACTTCAAAAATAACAATCTTATTTCAAAGGACTGCCTATTTGTCAGAATACCTCAACTTTAGAGATGGCATTATTTGAACTTCACATGAATTTCCTGAGTGTCTGCTGGGGTAATCAGAACAGGGCCACAGACAGTACTACACACAAAGTAGATGTGACAACTGGGTCTTGGACAGTCAGCCAAGTTTAGACAGACAGACAGGTAGACAGACAGAAAGGAGCAGGACAGTGCAGACAAAAATGATCACATTCAGGGAAAGGGCAGAGTCAGGGTTTGGCAGGAGCAAAGGGCATGTGTCAGCACAAAGTGGGAGATACAACTGAGACAGGAAAGGCAGGGTGAGCTCAGAGCTTGTTATATAAAGATAAAAAGTTGCAATTGAATCAGCAGGCAATCAGAGGCTCAGACCGCGAGTCCTGTGCGTTTGAGCCAACCCCTCAGTAAAATATCGGCGCGCAATGTGCTATTTATCATTGGACAAGCCTTAAAGAGCAAACACAGATTTGAATGCCCAAAGTTTTGGTTTACATGCACTGAAGTAGAAATCAGGAGCTTATAGCAATAACAGCACTGAATTAAGTAAAACTAAATAAAAAGTTTGGGGGTTAAAAAATGCATACCTTGGCATGATGTAAATCTACCCCATACATGGATAATTTTTTGGCATTTTCCAAGAAATGCATCTCGGCTTCTGCTGGCGTCATTCCTCTGATAAGAAAAGAAAGGGTTACAATGCTGCTCTGCTTTCACCTGGCGAGGCTGAAATGTCTCCTGCTTAGCTCCCCTGCTATCTAATATGCAAGCCCCCCCACAGAGGCCCCAGCAGATTTGTGTCTGCGGGAAGAAAAAGAGTAAGATGGGTTTTAAAGAAAACCTTACAAATAGACATTCTAAGCAAGAACCTAACTATCCCAGAACTGTACCAGCCAGTGCAGACCCCTACTCTACTAAAGTCCCACCCACAAAACACCAACATCAGTTCTGGGAAAAGTGCGGAGTGAAAGGGACGCTCACTCATCAAGGCCCAACTTATTAAATGGACTGTTCTCAGGGCTTCTGCCACTAACCTGTGGCTCTTGTGCAGCTCGATCACTTTATCTTCCAGTTCTTTAGTGTGATTGGGTGCAAAGCGGAACTCACTAATGTAATCATTTCCACATTCATCAGGGTCATAGTCTCCAAGTTCTGACTGGACAGTGTAGGAGCCCAACAGGGCAAGCGTGACAAAGGAGCAGGGCAGCCTCCCGGACACGATGTCATCTCGCAATTGTAAGCAGAGGTAGTACCTTCCGGTAACCAAGAGGACAAAGCACAAAGCCAGCATTGGGATACAGGAAAAGGAGACCACTCAGTACATATTGTTGGGCAGGCAATTTCTCCCGATCGGATAATCAATCACACGAGGACACATTTTCTAGCATCTATATTTTGATGTGGATATAAGGGGAAAATACCTGGCCACAAAAATGTAATATTTAAGGGCATCTAAGGACAGGTCAATGTTCATAATCAAATAGGGTTTTATTAATAAAGCACAGAGTAAAAAAATAACCTAAAGACATATTCTTCTAACATCTTTTAAAATAACATTGAAAATCAAATGAATAGTCCCTAGGCACATTCCCTGAAATCTTTGGTTGGGGGTATTATAATATAAAAATGGTGTTCTTAAATATAATTATTAAGTCCCAGCTAGACTTAAGAAAATCTTGTTTTCATATTTTGCCATATGACCGAGACAAATTTCAGGTAACTCAATAGCTATGCCATCATAAACTCTGCTCTCTATTTCCTACATTCCTGGTGAGGTAGTCTCTTGATGTTAACTAATGATTTCGGTTTCAACTTCTTATTTTTTAAAGATAATTTCCTATGATCCAACTAATATGAAGACTAACTGAAGAATTACTACCTTAAAACCTCAGAATCTTGTCACTATAAGTAAACAGTTTTAGATTTGAGGACTATAAAACATTTTCCAAATAATTTTGTCAAGATAATATAAAAATATTTCCATTAATAGCTGACCTATCTCCTTTGTTATTTTGCTTTTAAAGTTTACAGATATAATACTAATTGTGGAAGATTCCCAGGGAAGTGCTGACATTGATAAGTTTTAACACTTTTCATGGCTCAGCATACAGGTATAATAATAAAATACACCTTGTACCTTTCATATGAGAAATAAATTGCTAATATGAATCTGAGGACTATGAAAAAGTCTTAAGGTCCCTCTAAATATGACTTTAAGCTAATGATATAAGCCAACTCCATGTAATTCAGATGTAAAAATGTCTAATTACTTTATGGGCTCTACACACATTACACCAATAGATATAAGCCAACCATGCACTAAATTACAAACTCAGGTGTGTACAGGCTCCACAAACATGTTAGCCACAACTAAATGGTTCTCAAGATTATTCAAGCGTATTTTAAAATAAGAAATTATAAATTTTCCAATTTAATGCAATCATAGAATAAACTAGAGGCCCGGTGCATGAAAATTCATGCACTGAGGGGGGTCCCTCAGCCCGGCCTGCCCGCTCTCACAGTCTAGGAGACCTCAGGGGTGGGAGGAGACCCTGTGATCAGGGGTAGGCGACACCCCCATCACACATCTGCTTGCTGCCACTGTTGGCAGTGGAAGCCTCAGCGGACCCTGGTTACCTGAGCCTCGGGCGGCCCTGGGCAGCTGGGGGGCTGAGGGGACTGGGGGACTCCAGAATCAGGCTCACGGAATGGCGGGGCTGAGGGGACTGGGCGCCGCCACCTTGAGGCTGTGGGTGCCGTCATCTTTGAGGATGTGGCAATTAATTAGCATATTCCCTCCTTATTGGCTGTGGGCACCGCCATCTTTGTGAGGGTGTGATGGTCAATTAGCATATTCCCTCTTTATTAGATAGGATACTATGGAGTAGTTTCTCTTCTTTACCTAAAATGTCTCTTAAATTATTTTTAATCATAGCAAGAGATTGAAGCTTTCTGAGTAATTTCCCTATTCTGAAAAACCTTCCACAGATGTGAGGTTTACACAGAAGATTCAGCACACACTGCACAAAACCGCTCTGGCTGGCTTTAAACTTACTACCACACAGTGAGAGTCGGTTCCAAAGTGGGACGCAGAGAAGCCGAGGATGTGCATCACACCTGGGACCATTTCACAAAGGAACCTTCTCACACTCAGAGCCCAGTTACCATGCCAGAATAGCTTTACTAGATTCCTGCTCTAATGTCTTCTTTTGTGAAAAGGAATTAACCATTTCCCTTGTAGGTCATGGAAAATAAACTCTTAAGTGTACATGTGTTTATCTGCATATATGTACATATGTGTAGGTATGCCTGATTTTTTTTTTAAGGGCTGTCAAGTACCAGGTTGGTTATATAAAAAGCATAAGCATCCAACGACACGTTTTTTTTTTTACTCTAAGTTTTGAAGCATGAGCACTAAGAATGGCTAAATCATTTAAGGCTGAATCCCATCCAATTTGGCTGTGGTGGGTGGATGACAGAGTATCTCAGTTTTGCATGTCTTCCCACCAGGGTCAGGCAGAGGGAAGTATGGGCTTAGCACCAAAGATTCAACTACGAACAGTTACGATTTGGCAAATCTTTCCATCAGATGTTTGCTCTCACTCAGTTGCCTGTTGTTTGCCATTTGTGGATGATTATAAGGTCACCAAATGTAAGCATGCTCTTCTCTGGAGAATTTAAGAGAAGCACAACTCTTCCAAGAAGCCTGCCTTTCTACAGCCAACTTTCAAGTACCTGGTGATATCTTCAGATAGCTGGGCGGGGTCTGGTGGGTAAAATTTCACATTAAATGAAAACTGCCAAGCACCATCTGCAGAAATGAGAGAAACATTAGAATAAAACCTTAGAAAATCCCCTTGTACTTATGCTAGAGCTACCTTAACTCCAGGTTCTAACACCCAAGCAAATTTTGATCATCCATGGAAAACAGGAAAGTCTCCGTTAAATGAAATCCACAGATAAGTCTGAAACTTCATCCAGTTTCTAATCTTCTCACCAATCAAATCCTTTCCAGGCACTTCTAACTAGGGAGGAAATTGACTGCACTTCCTCCCTTTCTCAGGAACAAAGTTAAGCCTTTGGAAGAGGAGGAAAAAGTGAACATGATAATCCTCAATCAGACAAGTCTGGAATTGAGTAGATCTGCTGTGAAGTTCTGGATAGCTCACCTACTAACATTATAAACATAATCCCACTTCCTTTGTCCCTTCTGCTTTGTTATTACAGGTCAAATACCATTATAGCACATGTCAAGGGATTATTCAAGATATTTTTTATTTAATGGGGAAGGTTTGTTGTAATGAATATTTAAGAAGGGAGCTGCTCTATGGCTGTGGAAAACATATTTTCTTACTCAAGGAACTTTTTGATTAAAGAGATACTTGAGTGTATTTACTATGCATCACCAATGTCCACACCTCCTTCTTAGCCCAGGACTTGAATGTACCCTCTTTACACGCTGCTGTTCTTTATCCTGCAGCATCTGTGGACCGCCTCCCCATCCGTCCCCTCACAGGTGCCTACTCTTCTGTACAGCCCACACGTACATTCGAAACATTATTAAGCCTTCCTAAGCTCTCCATTTAGTAATAGTATCTCTAATCACGTATGGTTTATCATTATAAGGGTGAAAAACCAACCTTTTCTTCTTTCTTATATTTTATCTGTATGTGGTCGCTCCTTTAACTTATATTCATCCTGTTCTTTTATTCCGGTCTTTGAATGCAGTGATTCACTGAGGTCTGGGTGCTCCTTCGCTGGGACACTGCATACATTTGTTCCCTCCACCCAGTAACCACACTAGAAGTGCCACGGTGCAGGGCCTCTTGTATTCTCAATACACTGCTGAAAAATTCCCTCCAGTCTCCTGGATTCGGTACTGGAAGGCTTTCATCTATGCCTCACGTAGTCTTCCTTTCACTGTCTGTGACCTCCCAATTCAACTCTTAAGTGTCAATACTCTCCTACGACTTCCAACCGCTCCCTCTGCCCATTAAGAAACTTCTGGAAAGTCCCTTTTTTTTTTCTATGAGCCCTTCCCAAACATTCAGAAGGGACAGTATTGCACATCTTAGCTTCTTTCTTTGTATTAGTCTCTTGTGTATGTGACAAATACTTAGCTGCCTAGGTTACCTACATTGGGTTCATTTATTCTAGTTTATTTGATAGACTACCACTCATATTACACCTAAAGTTCCCCATGGCAGGGCACTACCATGAAGAGTCTTATAAAGGACTTGGCATGAGACCAAGTATAATTGGGTGGTTAATATTATTTTTAAACTACTTAGAACATTACTGACATATGGGCTATAAGAATTCTAAGCTATAAAATACCCGTCAATCAAATATACTTCTAGGGATTATTTTCCCACTGTTCTCAAAAGAAGACCTTTTGTTATTCTAAAAATAGTCTGACTTGGTTTTACCTTCCTACTGATTTCTATTCACTTTCTGCTCAAATAGGTCCCTTCCATGCCTGCTACTGGTGAGGTTCATAGAAAGAGCTGGCTACCCTCCAACCCCATCACCATCCAAACAAGTGAAATTAAAACTAATGAATTAGTTATGGGAAATGGATTTATTGCTCTTGAATTCAATGACTAGTTTATCAATGTGTGTAAATAATCTCATAATAAATTTGGGGTAAGCATTCTAAGTTAGAAACTAAAAAGTAATAAAAGTGTAAGAAAAACATTTAAATGCAAAAATCCTCAATCCAGCAACGCGAGTTTCAGATTATAGTGGACCTAAGAAGCATCTGAGCTGCTTATTAAAAATAATTCCTGCCAAGGCCAGGTGGCTCAATAGGTTGGAGTGTCATCCTATACACTAAAAGGTGGCAGGTTGAACCCCCAGTCAGGGCGCATACGGGAAGGCAACCCATAGATGTTTCTCTTTCACATCAATGTTTCTCTCCCCCCCCCCCCAACCCCCCATTTCCCTATCTCTAAAATCAATAAAAAACATATTATTGGGTGAGGATTAAAAAAAAAAGTCAATTCCTAGGCTCCATCCAGATAATTTTATTCCAGAGATTTGGAATATGGCCTAGGAACTTGTGGTTTTAATAAACCTATAAACCTCCTTGTGGTTCTAATACAGTGAGCATGGGAACCACACTGAAAATCACTAATTCTGAGGAATCCACTCTCCTAAGGTATAACCCAAATAACTACCAGGCTTTATAGGACATTATTTTGAATCAGTGAAAAAGTTTAAGAAAACTACCATCGACACTGGGAGGATATGACTGTGCAATGAACAGGCTTACTGCCTGTATCTGCTCAGATGATGGCCCTGGTTAGACACAGAAAAGGAAACAGCTTGAGCGCATTAAAATGATGCTCCTATATGCTGATATAGAATTTTAAATCACAAATTTATAATAAATATAAAATTGTGAAATTGAAGAGCTCATCCTTATGAAAAAAATTAAATTTTAGTCTTCCAATGCCTGCCAAATCTTAAAATCTCTAAATATACTGCATTTATAGCATAAGTTACTATATATTGTATACTCTATATCATGACATTATTATATCATAATCATATCACAAAATGCAGTATATTTAAATATTTTGAGATCAGGTATGAACAAAAGATAACTAGAGAGTTTTTTCATACGAACTCTTTGTTTTCATAAATTTGTAACTGAAAATCTGTACCAACTTGACTGCCATTCTCCTTTCTAGAGACAGACTCTGGCCCACAGCATATAGAGGATGGAAACATCTTTTATCATTTGTATTAGGAATAGGAGGTGATGATTCAATAAGTATAATGGTTTGATAAAAACTTCCCTGCCTTGGTGAATGTAAATTTTGTGGAAAGAGAGCATTTTAGTGTATTAAAACAATGAGGAATATAGATAAAAATATAAAATTCTTTTTTAAAAAATTCCAACTTTTTCTTTCTCTTTCTTCCTTTATCTGCAAGACTCAGTTCATGTTGCAGCTGCACCCACTGCCTGATCTGCACGATGAAAATACCCTTTAAATCCCATGTTCCGACTGTCCCTTTGGCTTTCTCCCCTTAGAAAGGAAGTGACAGAGTTAAGGGAAAAAATTCTAACAAAGAAAAGAAAATTGACTGTTTATACAGCCTTTCTTATAACAGTATTATGACTTATTGTGGAACATTTAATATATTTTCAAAGTGCTTTGAAACTATAAATCACCCAAATACAAAACAGCATTTCATTAGTTAGGGGAATACAGAGGACTCTAGGCACATAAAATGTTAGGAGCTATGTTCAGCATATCTGCTTTGAAAAACTCCACAAAAAGGTTCTTAGAATACAGTCATCATCTTAAATTTTTTATTCGGACTCTCTGGAACAAAAAGAGTGTTTTCATCTACTTATTATACTTATAGCTGTCCCTGGTTCCAATCCCTACTTGTCAAACTACTCTTGATCAAGTTTCTGGTTAATGAATACATCCAATTTCTCAAAAATGTGGTAAAGGTGTTATCATTGTAATAAATAATCAGCAGACTCTTTAATATCTAGAAGTTATAGTGACTTTTTTTCTTCTTTTGTGATATTATCTAGTATTCAACCATTTCAAACTGCTCACTACTAATTACTTCTTATTAATAGTTGGTGTACTTTAATATTTCACACATTCAAAGGCACTAAAACATCTCTTTTCTAATAGTAAGCTGTAGAAAACTTAAATGTGAATGTTCTTATTAATAAACTGGTCTTACATTTATACACTAAAATTAGTTGTTCAAGAAAATTAATCTAGATTTGACATAAAAATAATTGCTTTAAAAGACTAAGTAGTTATTTAAAATTATAAAGATTATCCATGTTTATGGTAAAAGAGGATTAAAAATAAAAAATAAAAATAGGTTAAAAATAAACATTTTAAAATTCCTTTTTCTCCATCCTCCAACACTGCAATGCCATTTCTGGAAGTATTTACTGTTAATATCTTTTGTGCTCTTCAGAAAATTTTCCAAACCCCGTTACATACATAACTTTTAAAAAACAAATATGATCTGTCTCAAACAATAAAGAATAATAATAAAAGAGAATAGCGTATTTCCCAAGAAGAATTTAAATATATTAGTCAATGATTTCACACAAGATTAGTAAACTTTTATATTATAATAAAAATATGATTAGTTCATTAATGTCTCACTAATGAAAGCTAAGACATATTTATTCTGCTTCAGTCTATGTAATAGCTGCTTAGAATTTAAAGGTATGGGAATTCCTTGAGTGACTTAATAATTTCTTTATAAATGGATAAATTATGTTGCTTCTAGTTTTCTGCTATTACAAATTATATTCTAATGAACTTTCATACAATACATGCATTTTCTTCTCTTCTGCATATGCTGAATAAATTTCTATAAGTAAACTTAGGGGGCTAAAGAGTAAGCGCATTTTAAATTTTATAAAGACTTTCAAAAAGTGCCTTCTGAAAGGGTTGTACCAATTTATATTTCTACAAATTGGGTTACATATTGCCAGTGCAAGGTATTATTATTATTATCTTAAATATATTTTTATTGATTTCAGGGAGGAAGGAAGAGGAAGAGAGAGAACATCAATGATGAGAGAGAATCATTGATGGCTGCCTCCTGCATGCCCCCTACTAGGGATCGAGCTAGCAACCCGGGCATATGCCCTTGGCCACAGTTGAATCTGGGACCCTTCAGTCTGTAGGCTGACACTCTATCCACTGAGCCAAATGGGCTAGAGCTCAAGGTATCATTACACTTTGAAAATCTCTTGTTACTCTGAATAGGTGAACTATGCCTCATTTTAATTTGCATTTAATTGTAAGATTTGATTGTAAGATTTAGCACATGTTTAATACTTATTAGCTACTTGTATTTCAATTTTTTGAGTTGCTCATGCAATGGTTTTGTCCACTAAGTAAAATGCATTTCTCAACTTGTCTTCAGGGACCAAGAAAAGAGGTTGTCACCACACCGTAAACTTTAGTCTCACTTGTTATTCCATTTCTAAGTCATTAAATGACTATTACTTTTAGCTTCACTTTTAATATAGAGTTTGGAACAGTAATAATTAAGTTTGGAACTTTTAAATGATTAAGTACCAATTGGAGCATCACTTGATTAAATCCCATTTCACATCTGTGTACAGGCAAGGGAATAAGTCAAAAGTCATAGTTATTTTATTCCTGAGTTGTGATAATTAAAAATAAGATCTGAGCTAGACTAACCTGCCAAAGATAAATATTTGAGATTTTATTGTTTTTCAAAACACTGTATTCACACCAGCCATGCGATTAGGGGCTACCAATTCAGACAACCCCACTCTGAAAATCTTCACATTTTCACATATAATAATCCAAAAGAACTTACTTCGAATCTGTTTTTTAATTTCCTTAGCAGGGTCCAACCAATTCTGAAAAGGAAACGATAGCTTGAATTTGAATCAGAGAAGAGTAAACATGACTCAATGTTGACCTGGCAGGGACACCCACTCGGTGTATTTGAGAGTGAGTGGCTGCTGGAAGGCCCTCCAAGCTGGGCCCTTCCCCCACATCTGCTGCCCCTTTGCCAGGTCCTGCGAGGGTCCAGGCACTGGTCTAGTGGGAAAAAAAATGTGGTGTCCACAATTCACTCTAACAAAATTCTTTTCTTTTACCATCAATGACTTCAGGGACTCAAGCTAGCAGAGAAACAGAGTAGATAAAAACCAAAAAACAGTGGATTTTATGTTTAAACAAATTACTAGAATAAACTAAAGATACATGTAATTTGACACAATGTTATTCCAGCCATTCAGTCCCACACAGTGATTTCTGGGATTACAAATTCTCAGGCACCTACTTAGAAAACTTTCCTAACAAATGAATGCTTGCTTGAGATTTAAGAGTTTCCTCATCAGAACACTCAGATGTTTAATAGTCAAGTTAGACATTGTCCACTGAATCCAGGAGATATGATTCACTGCACAACACCAAAACATGTAACATCTGTGAACAAAATTTCTGTGACTCAGTTTCTACACCAACACGATGGAAACAATTTCTTTTCCCTTATTGTTCAGGTAGTTGTGGGGATTCATGAGGCAAATCTCTGAAGGGACTGCATTATTCAGGTGTAAGAGAGTAGAGTCTACAGAGGTATTGCATTAAACATTAAATACCTACTAACTACATGAGACAAGTGTCAGGTCAGCCAACAACTCATCTCATATTCTGATTTGGCAAGAATATGGAAAGCATAATAAGATGAATTAAGGATAGGAGAGCAGCCTCGAGCATGGTTTCTATATAAGTATCAATGTGTTTGATATTCAGTGGCTCATAGCCACTGAAATATATCATCACAAAAAAGCAACATATAAAATGCTTTCCTGGAACCATAAACAACTGAAGAGAAACACAGTCTTATGGTTTCCACAATATTCGAGATTAAAGGAAGCTATTAATAATTTCCTTTATGAAGAAATAAGGTGATCAATAGCATTTAGGGACCCACAGCAGTAAATGCGGGAGTTTGAGGAGAGGTGGAGGAGATTTACCAATTCAATTCTAGTTCACATTCTGGCAGTAATGAGCAGCAGCTCGAGCCCTAGCATTTTGTACTGCTTTTTTAGTTACTCACCTTCTGGTTTTCAGTATCTCGATATGTAAGCCCAAAGTAATCTTTTTCTAGCAAGTTCAGATGTTCACATACTTTATCAAACAGCACTTGGCCTCTGGAGCGTTTCTATGGAGAACAAAACATAAAGAGAAGTCAACACACTCAACAAAGTTCTCTCAATTGCCATGAATAAAAAGAGGCAAAACTTTAAATCCTGCTTGCTGTAACTATACAGTAAGTGATGGATGGATGATCAAGTGCGATCGCACTTCACCACCTCCTTTCTCACTAGTACAAAGGCTCAATGAAGTGGACCTAAACCTGCAAGAGCCTGTCCCTACAATAAACAAGAAATCATTAGTGTCCCTGAGTAAGTACAGCTAACCTGCAGATAATTTCTAACAGAAGTAGCTGGGAACGATGTGGTGCTTGGAGGCCTAAGTATCTTGTGAAATATAAAAATCCCAACAGTAAAAGAGAGTATTCAAGGACCAACAAAAGCCATGTTTCAACAAACCCAAACTTAATTCCCATATTACCAGATTCTGAGCCTGAGAAGAATGAACCCTATTCCTTGTCTTAGACCTCCCCTTAAAACTTTCTCTATCAATCCTTACTTAAAAATTATAGCCATGAATCACTTTCCAAAGCCACAAACCTCAGTTTTATATTACAGTATTCAACATTCTCCTAATTTGAGAAAAATTCTTCCTACTCAACATAACAAAATGTCCATTAAATATAACAATTTTAGTTATAATTTATAAATAAAAGACATAAATGTATATGTTATATTTTTGGCCATTAAGCTGTCATTTGGAGAAAGGAAAAAAGTAGTCATCTGGGGGAGGAAATCCATCAGTTTAATTTACTGTGATACACAATTATCATATTCATTTAATCCTTCAAAGGTCTTTCAACATGGCCTTGGATTCTAAAATGAATTGGCAACAATTAAGCTAAACTATTTTTTGTGTGTGTAGTACCAAGATTTCTCATCTAATACATTAAGCAAATTTGTCTTTAAGATTTAATGTACCGACAATGACAAATATGAAAATTGATAAACAATGTACATGCCAAAATAATAAGTATTCAGAAGACCCCTAAATGGTGTGTATTACTATGTAACCGTAATTATATTGGAAATTAATTACTCAGTCCCCTCAAACATGACTATTTGGGAAAAAGGATACATTTATGACAGAAAAGTAAAGCTTTAATTGTAGCTTGCTAAATAATCAATGATGTATTTGAAGAAAGTTTAATCGTGTATGAAAAGAAATTATATGTTAGCAAAACTACATAACATTGTTCAATGGATAGAAATAAGTGGGATGATAATGAAATGCTGCTCACTGGTTTTAATTTTGTTTATAGATAATAGCATATTATTTCTGAATGATGCTCAGCAATTTATAAAGTTTTTACAAAAATATTGGTTCTTCCAATGCTTCTATTGGTATTATCTCCAGTTACCAGATAAGAACACAGAAGTTCAGAGAAGTTAGATGAGAGAAGCAGTTTTAAGCAGGTAACTCTGGGTTTGAGTGTTCATTATGTCTCTTGCAGGGATGTGAACTTCTCTGTTTTACCTTCTGTAAAATGTGTATGATACCGCCTACTTTTTTGAAATAATTGACATTAAAATAAAATGATGTACTCAAATTTGGTCCAGTGATAGCACATATCAAGCACTCCACAAACGTCAGCTATTACAGCCCAAGTGACTGACAGATGGCAGAACATGCAATGTAGAACTAGGCATTTCTGCTGTAGGAGCACATATACCACTTCTTATGGTGTCAATGCGCTCTTTCTTTAGCCATCAATTTCCCACTTACTACTTAATTTGCTTTAGCTAGACCACAATATTTACACATACAACACACAAATACACAGCAGTGTCTGGCCAACTACTTTCTCAATGAGTAAAAACAAACAAAACAAACACAAATAAATACACATTTCTCCTATCTCCTCTGACCCAGCAGACCACAGCCAGGCCCTCAATGGAAGACTTTTTTTTTTTTTTTTAATGTCATCAGCTGCCTTGGGCATTGTTTTCATTAGCTGTCTTCTGGCTGCTGTCTTTCCTTTTGTCTTACAGGTGACATTGATTAGATCAAGCGCAGACCACTATTCTATGTGGCTCTTAGTTTTCTGGCTTCTCACAATTTGATTTCTATTAATGACTCATAGTTATCTCCTGACTAGAATAGATTTTGTCTTACTGAATATTTTAAACACTTTTCCTGAATATGTACTTATTATTTTGGCATGTACAGTTTATCAATTTTCATATTTGTCATTGTTAATACATTAAATCTTAAGAACAATTCTTAAGGCAATCTCTTAGTGGTGCATTCTTCATACCAAAGATGTTTTTTGATGGTTATATGTAAACAATGAAATTCCTATCTGCTAAATATTACCACCACAATCAGCAGCTAGCTGGATGACCTTAGAAAAGCCTTTTAACACATTGCGGGCGGATCACGAGCATTCTCGTGTTTTCATATTACACAGTGTTTTACATAAATGTTAAAGGCACGCCCTAAAATTAAATACCCATTGCATTTTGAAGCTATTTATTACATGTTCTTACAAGCTAGTATCTTTTTAAAGTACGATACTTTGTAAAACGTTTTTTGTACTCGTTCAATAGAAACTTATCTGGTCACTGGGTAAAGCTAGCAATAAAACTACTGGTGCACAATGTGTTAAGATATTTGGGCCTTTATTTTCTCATTCTTGAGTGAGGATAGAAGACTCGATGGAGCAAGACGATCATGGCTTGAGGCTATACCGGCCCCCTTTGCTCATGGCAAACATTACCAGGCAGCCCAGAGGCAGCTTCAGCATCCTTCTGCACACTGGGATGAGAAAGATGCTGCCAATGAATGGAAGACAGGGAACTGGGACTATTTTCCAGCCCTGGACTGGATCCCTTCTGCAATCATTCCCTACTTCAGGTAATAACATCTAACATGTGACTAAAGCAAAAATCATACTGGTTCCCAAATAAATGATGTTCATTAAGTCATCAACTCTAGGAACCTATTGTCTTTATACACAGCCATAATGAGTAAAAAATTGAGTAGATTTTAAAATCGACAGAGGTATTCCAAATCAATGAATAATTTACCTAACCTAGAGTAGACTAACATTTAAAAAAAATACATATTTTTATTGATTCCAGAGAGAGGAAGGGAGAGGGAGAGAAACATCAATGATGAGAGAAATCATTGATCAGCTGGCTTCTGCATTCCCCCCCTCTCCCCACTGGGGCCTGGGCCTACAACCCAGGCATGTGCCCTGACTGGGAATTGAACCTTGACCTCCTGGTTCATGGGTCAGTGCTCAACCACTGAGCCACACCAGCCTGGTTAGATTAACATTTTTAAGGCTTGTTTGTTGTTTCTTACTAGTTTTTAAGACACGCCTCTGACGCAAAGGCATCTGTAGTTCATGGAACTATATTCACTATTAATACTCAAACCTGAAAGGTTGTTTTTCCCTTTCCAAGATAACCAAACAATGGTGGACTGTCCTCTTTGTACCCTCTTTAGTGAAAAATTGCATTTATGTTTCTGATAGAGTAAATGAGGATATTGCAGCCCAACAATCTGAAAGACCTTATATACCTAAGAATAATAAACTTAGCAAATTTAAACAACTTTCATTTTTAATTATTTAAATTTGCTCTTTATTTTAAATGAAAAAATTTCCAAATTGACTTATGAAATTATTGGGTGTTAAAAGAAGTACGTCAAAAGAGAAAAAGTTGAAGATAATAAAAAGACAAGCCACAGACTAGGAAATATTTGCAAATACATGTATGATAAAGTACTGGTATCCAAAATACACAAAAAACTCTTAAAATTCAATAATAAGAAAACAACCAAATTTAAAAATGGGCGGAAGATCTGAACAGACACCTCACTAAAGGAGATGTCAAAAAAGTACATGAAAAGATACGTTCAACATCAGCCCTAGCCAGGTAGCTCAATTGATTAGAGCCGTGGTCGGCAAACTGAGGCTCGCGAGCCACATGTGGCTCTTTGGCCCCTTGAGTGTGGCTCTTCCACAAAATACCACGGCCTGGGCGAGTCTATTTGAAGAAGTGGCGTTAGAAGAAGTTTAAGTTTAAAAAATTTGTCTCTCAAAAGAAATTTCAATCGTTGTACTGTTGATATTTGGCTCTGTTGACTAATGAGTTTGCCGACCACTGGTCCTGATACACCAAGGTTGCTGGTTCCGTCTCCAGTGAGGGCACATACAAGAAGCAACCAACAAATGCTTAAATAAATGGAACAACAAATCAATGTTTCTCTCTCTGTGTCTCTCTCTTCCCCCCCTTCCTCTCTTTAAAATCAATAAATTAAAAAATCAAAAGATATTCCAACATTATATGTTTTAGAAAAATTGCAATTAAAACAAGATACCCTTACACACCTATTATATGGATAAAATTCAAAATACAAACACCACCAAATACTGACAAAGATGTGGAGGAACAGACACTTTTATTCCTTGCTGGTGGAAATAAAAGTGGCTGGTGGTGCAGACACTTTGGAAGTCAGTTTAGGAGTTTCTTACAAAATTAAACACACTCTTACTATATGATCTAACCATCAAGTTCTTTGATATTTACACAAAAGAGTTGAAAATTTATGTATATAGAAAAAACCTGTACACAAATGTTTATAGCAATTTTATTCAACGTTTCAAAACATGGAAGCAATTAAGATGTCCTTCATTAGGTGAATGGATAAATAAATTGAGGTACAATCCAGACAATGGCATATTACCTAGCACAAAAATGAAATAAGCTATCAAGCCATGAAAAGACATGGAGGGACCTCAAATGCATATTACTAAATGAAAGATGCCAATCTGAAGAGGCTATAAACTGTACAATTCCAACTATATGACATTCTGGAAAAGGCAGAACTATGGAGACAACAGAAAGATCAGTGGTTGGTAGGGTTATGTGGGGAAGGAGGGATGACTAGATGACGCACGGAGAATTTTTAGGGCAGTAAAACTACTTAGTATGATACTATAATGGTGGATACATGTCATTATATATTTGTCAAAATCCCCATAGAACGTACCACACACAGAGTGAACCCTAATGTAAACTATGGACTTCAGTTAATAGTTTGTGCCAATACTGGTTCATCAACTGTAACAAATACAGCACCCTAAAGCAAAATGTTAAAAATAGGGAAAGAGGGAAGAGGAAGAGGGCAGTGTGAGGGTTTTATGAGAACTTTCTGCTCAATTTTTCTGTAAACCTAAAATTGCTCAAAAAGTCTATTAATTAAAAAGGTAAATACTGACAAAAATACTTAATGTCTTATTTTAAATTGTTAATAAAAATAATTTATCAAATACTTTAGAAGATTAAATGAAGTTAAACTCCAAATGATTTTACTTTGCTTAAAAATTTTGTTAGGAGCAAACATTTAAAAAAATTAAATAGCATAAGTGACAACACATATAACCTCTAGGATAGGCTACCATCCTCCTGCATCCCAGGTGTACACATGTGCGAGCACACACACAGAGGAACCTCACGTCAAAATGCCTGCGAGCTAAGCCAAGAAGATTTGGTAAGGAACAGGAGCAGGGCAACAGATCAAAGCGATTCCTCATGAGCTACACTGCCCAACCCAGTAATCCAAACTACAAACAATTGAAATGATGCATTCATTAGCTAAGGTTCAGAGGATTTCTCTGGACTAAATTCAAGAGGATATGTCTATCATCGCCACTCAAATACAGCAGTTGAAATAAGCTTTTCTGCAGCATTAATGCAACTTTCTACAAGTCAAAGGTCATTCAAGATTTTTACAAAAATGTTTGTAAAACACTGGTTCTTAATATATGGGTCATTAACCAGCATCACCTGGAAAGTTTGTATTAACATGTTTATTTTTATTTGTCCACTTAGAGGGGCAATTTATAAAAATTAATTTTAACATACTTTCATATGGGGAATTTCAAACATACTAAAAATATAGTGTAATGAAACCCTGCAAAGTCACCACCCAGTTTCAACAAATGCCTTGAGGTTCATCTACAGTTCCTTAGTTCATCTAAAGTTCCACTCAACTCCCCCTCCCCCTTAATTGTGAAGCATCTCAGCCAATAATATTACCTTTATATGTCTTAGTATGTAACTCTACTCTTTAAATAATGTAATCTCAATACCTTTATCAAATCTAAACAAAATTAGCAATTAATCCTTCATGTTATAAAATACCTAGCCAGTGATGTAAATTCCCCAATTATCTCCTTTCCTTTTTTCAGTTTGTTTGATAAGTTCATACACTGCAAATTCCCCCTTTATATTGGTTTTCCCCTTGAAATGAATTTAAGAGACCAAACCATTGGCTTATAGAGTTCCCTCAGTCTACACTATGCTGTTTGCATCTCCACGGTGTAATTTAACTCATTCTTCAGTCTCCTATATTTCCTGTAAATGGTAGTTAAATCTAGAAGCTTGATCAGATTCTGATTTAACTGATTTTCGTAAGTGATACTATGTAATTTTATCAGCAGGCATAAATCGAACCTTGCCTTTCTGGTGATATCAGCAATCACTGGTGAGGTTGCAAGATGGGAATATGCTAATACTAATCATTCCCCCTCTCTTTATTAGCTGGAGTGTGTCTATAAAGAGATACTTTTTCTTTGCCAGAATTTTTTATCCAGTGACACAATTGGATGACAGAATTCAGGATCAATGCTCACTCCTTTCCCTTTATCCAATTTCAAGATAGGTAATGAGTTGGCTCTTTAGCACGGTCCCAAAGTCGCCAATTAGATTGTTTTTGGTACTATCGCTATGAACTCCTGGGTTGAAATAGGTTGGATGTGTTTCAATCCCGCACAATTATTACCCATTCTGATGATGCTCTAAATGTGTCCAAATGCTCTGCCTTGCCTTCTGCCTGTCAAGTCTCTCTCATCCTTCTTCACAAACTTCTCAGAGCCATTTCTTAAGAGCGTTCCCTGTCCTCCCAGCCAAATATGATTTCTCTCTACTTTGGACATTACAGCACTTTATAGCACCAAGAGGGCACTTTCCACATTCAACCTTGTATCACAGCTGTCTCTGCGCACTCACCTGATACCCCTCCTGGCTATAAAGACATTCCCAGTGGCACCATGCCTCCTGTAATTAATCTTTTATGGACGCTCATTTTGGTCAAATACCATTAAGAGATGAAAAAGGTAACCTGATGAAACTTTACATAAGATTTTTCTTGCTAACATATCATAATCAATGTCATAGAAGAAATATTTTCAAACTATTGGTTTTCAACTGTGACCCAGGAAGCATTTAAAAAATGGTGCCCAGCCAAAACCGGTTTGGCTCAGTGGATAGAGCGTCAGCGTGCGGACTGAAAGGTCCCAGGTTTGATTCCGATCAAGGGCATGTGCCTTGGTTGCGGGCACATCCCCAGTGGGGGGTGTGCAGGAGGCAGCTGATCGATGTTTCTCTCTCATCGATGTTTCTGGCTCTCTATCCCTCTTCCTTCCTCTCTGTAAAAAATCAATAAAATATATTTAAAAATAAATAAATAAAATAAAAAATGGTGCCCAGGAACCCACCTCAGTTCCAATAAATGAGAATATCTGAAGTCGGGCCCAAGGCATCTGCATGTTTTTAAGATCCCAGAAGATTTATGCGAGTATGGTTGTAAGGTGTCAGGTACATTTTAGGTTAAATTATATTTATAACAAACATTCTTAAATGTGAGGTCTCTAAAGCAATGTTTTTGAGAAAATGTGTAACTTTTTCAGATTTAGTTTAGGCCCAACACACTCATAGCTGCATTATAAAATTTACACACACACACACACACACACACACACATACACACTTAAAATCTTAAGTTACCCATTTCAACAAATTTTAAGTTCTCAAAAAATGATAATCAGCCAAATGCAGAAATAAATGAGAGCAAACAACTATAAACGTACTTTTGCTCCACACTGTATATGAAATAGAAGTGTTTTTAATAGTAAATTTTGTGTTTTTAAGATGGGCATTTTCCCTTTAGGGAGCTAAAAGATAAACTTTTACTCAAGAACCTGCTACATGACTAAAGAATGATCCAGGCAGATTAAGGAATGTCCGGATTCCCTCTTGTGTAGTAGAGCAGAAGCATTAGCCACTTCCCTAGCAGGGCAGAGAAGTGACTGGGAGGAGCTAACGCAGGGCACTGAGCCCAGGGAGGGACGGAGTGAGGAGCGCTCAGGGTTACAGCTGACCTGGAGACAGCTACACCTGCCAGGCATTCTCCCAGGCGAGCACTGCCTCGATAGTGAAGTCCTAGAAATCATTTCTGAATCCCTGCTGCAGACAGCGAGTGCACATGCAGGAGCACAAGTTGTATCAAGACTTCAACAGAACGTGTTCTTCTTCCGTCCCCCACAGCTGAATCAGCCTGTGAGGCTCTCCTCCAGCGAAGGCTAACCGCTGAAATCAGAGAAATTTGCAAAGGCAAGTGTAACAGTACAGCCTTAGAAGATGGGTAACTGTCCTTATCTATCCAGAGCAGTACAATCATGAAGAAAATGAGGCCCAGCAAGCCTTTGTGCCTGAGTACAGGAGCTAATCAGCAGTTCCTACTTCGTGTGTGTGTGTGGGGGGGGGAGGTGGGGGGTGGGGGGGGGGGGGGGAGAAAGGCCAGGACCAAACCTACATCGGGATGTGTGCATATCTTTAAGGCCCCTCAGAATTTTACGTGTGCATTTCTTTAAACTATCACCCTGAAAAATGAAAGAACAAAAAAGCCTCCTGTTATATTGCTTAGGCTTAAACCAATCATGTTAATACAGGGAAATACAGATGACACTGAGGACTTCCAGGAAAATCGACAGCACTTTCATACCCTTACTTCAGCTCCTTTGTAATGTGAGGGAGTGTTACCACTGTAAGTCCTTATTCTTTCCATCACAGTATCTTCCTCAAATGGACCGTGGATTTTCTTTTGGAAATAATATTTTTCCATGTATTCTGTATTTTGTGAACTCATATTTCTGCTTCCTGAGGACAGTAACTGTTCACCCTTTTTAATGTCCCTGATAGAGTGTCCTAAATACAGCAGGCATTCGACATATGTGCTAATTACATGCTTCTAGCATGAACGTAAAGAAAGAATTTCTCCTCACATCATCTTGGATGAAATCTTGAAGTAAAAGGCCATCATTTTTTCCCCATGCTTCCTTCCCTAATTGCATTTTCCACACTGAATGATTTTCCATTTTCCTCACTTTTAAAGGTCAACTGGAATTCTCTTTATTTCTAAATGATTGCACCACAATTTATGTGGAGTGTAGGAGCATCTGAGGAGCTCAGCAAACTATCGAGGCCAGAGCCTGAGCCCACATCAGACACCGGGCCTCTGCTTAAGTCATATTTTCCTTTTTCTTGGTCAGATTCTTGACAGAAAAACATTCTAACACAGTCCTCCCTAAAATTTAAGTGGAGAGTAAATTTTTTTTAAAATCCACATTTGGAAAATACCAACAGGCTGTGGTCAACCCAGGAACAAAAGATGATGGTGCCTGATCCGTGACGACAGTGCATAAACCCTTTAAGGAGGTTTGAGGCCAGGAAGGTCTAAGACCGTACATGGCACCAGCTGCCTCACATGTGTTTATTTCCTTTCTGGGTCAAGTGTACTTTCAATGTCAAGTGTAATAGGCACAGCAGAAAGTCCATTATCCACACCACTACTGCCAGGATCCCTGTCCACAGGGGCAGGGCTCCATGGGATCTTCCAGCCTATGAACTCATCCCAAATGCGATCCAGGCAGCATATTCATAGAGGCCTGACATGAGAGGCAGAAATCAAATTTCTTCAGTCCAGATGTTACGTATATTGTCAGGCCTTTCTTTAAATTCATGAGGAATCAGCTTTTCAGAAAAACATGATGGTTTTTTCTTTCACACATTCGTAAGTAGATCAATCACTATTCTGCCACTTTTTTAAAATTTTGTTTGTTTGTTTTTCTTCTTTCCTGGTCTGGATAAGTTTTAAAACAAAACAGTGATTTCCATGTCTAAATTATCTAGAGATAATTCATCTAGCATTATTTAAACATCTTTAAAGTAGACTTCCCTACCAATTATAAATCTGTTTTCCCACCATTCTGTTTTACGTGAGATGTATATCAGAAGCCCCGAGGGTGGGCCCCAGTTCTACAAGTAGCTGGCTCTCTGAGGCTGGACAAGCTATTTAACCGTTCTCAGCTTCACTGTCTTCATTATAAAGTGGAAACGATATTAGTAGTCACTCATAGGTTGCTGCACTAAATAAGATAAAGCACAGAAGAGTGATATTGCCTAGCTCATGGGAAGCAATAACCACTAAATGTGATTATTAGTAGGCCTTTTTGAGAAGGAGCCAAAGAAATTTAGGGTTTATAACGCTGAAATTTGGTACAGAAACTGACATGCTACTGAAAGCTTATTTCTTCTCTGTAGTGAAATCATAGAAAACAAATCATCCCATTTCTCTCATGAAAAACAAAAATTCACTAAATCGAGAAAACTGTTGAAAATAGCATTCTCAGAAATCAGTGTATATTCAATTATCGTTTACACACACACACACACACACACACATGGTTTTTAATAGGTATTGGGTATATTGGCACATTTTGGTACATCCTACGCCAAAACATAAGATCTATATATTTAAAAGCCTAAGCGACTGAACAACTGAACGACCAAATGATCAGTCGACCAGTCGCTATGACGCGCACTCAACACAGGAGCTGCTCCCTGGTGGTCAGTACGCTCCCACAGCCAGCCTCCCGCAGCCACTCCCCCCAGCTGGCCAGTCCTGATTGGCCCCAATCGGGGCTGGACAGCCAACCTCCAGTGGCCCCTCCCCATCCCCCTGCCTGATCTCCAACCAGGCTGAGGGACCCCACCTGTGCATAAATTTGTGCACCGGGCCTCTACTAGTTATGTATTACTCTATATATTGCATACAATACTGCCAAAACAAGAATGCATTGTTCAAATGCAACGGAGTCGACCTATGTTTTGACTGAGATTCAGTGCACAAATAATTTCAGCACATACATGAGAAGAGTCCCTTTTTGCAAAGTAAGCCTTTCAAAAGAGGCCTTTTTCTTTCAGCCACAATCTGTTTCTGCCTTCATTTGTTGTAGCAATTTCAGCCTCTATTCGAAATTAGACTTTTGTGCTCACAGACATGCACTGTGGAAGATAATAGCTTCCCACTGAAGCATGCTTCTTCTTGGCCAACAAAAACATTGGGCCTGGTTTTTACAAAGAGTTTCACATCACACATATGAGACGTTGGCAGCAAACTGTCAGACAACATTTCCTGCTGTTAATCTGCTAAGGATTCAGATCGCTAAGCCAATGTGTGCAAAATGAATACAGAAAAGGAAGCCAAAGAAAGAGGAATGTTTGAAAGAGAGACAAACTTAAACCTCCATCGTGGAAAATAACCATAGTACCTAATTCTCAATGACGTAAAGCTCTGAGAAATTTTTTCCTGTGAGAGGAAGCACTTAATATGTTTTCTAAAACAATTCTCAAAAAAAAAAACAACAACAAAAAAAACCTAACCCCCACCAAATTGTGATTTATAATTTGTTCAGATAAAGAGCTGTAGACATTGCAAATATTGACAACAAAAACATGACTTTTAAAAAGTCAATTTACTAAGTATAGATTTGCAGCACTGTCGCCATTCAAATCTATTTCATTGATGATCAAAAGAATGTGAGACTATATTATCACTGCTTAAAAAAAAGATGCACTAAGTGAACCTGTGTCCTCTCCACCAACCTCTTTATTCTCTTCTTAGGGCAAGGCTGTGAGTGATCCTTGCCCTAAGGAGGGAAAGAACGTCAGGGTTATTATATAAGCTACTCACTAAATATAAAAATGTAATTACAGTTGACCCTTGAACACATGGGTTAGAGGGTACCAATCCCCTCCCCTCTCCCTGCCCCTTGTGCAGTCCATAATTCACCTATAATTTCTGACATACCCAAAACTTTACTAACAGCTTACTGTTGACAGGAAGCCTTACCAATAACTTAAACTGTTAATGAACACATATTTTGTATGTCATATTATCATATAATGCATTATTATAATAAAGTAAGCTAGAGAAAGGTATTACAACAATCATAAGGAAAATACATTTACAGTGTTGATTGAAAAAAATTGAGAATAAATGGATATGTGTGGTTTAAACTGGTATTGTTCAAAGGTCAACTATGTATCATTTCACTGGTTAAATATAAGCTTTTAACTTAAAATATTATAATCTATGAAAGATATATAATTAAATGTAAATAAATGCCTGGTAAAAAGTAAAATAAGTGATCACACTTTAAATGATATATTAGACTTGTCTTTGTTTGAGCGTATCATAATTTGGATTAGAATTTAAAATCCAGTAGACAGGGGAAAAAGCCTTTTTAATTATTAAATATTTTGATTCTATATACATTTTTTTCCAACTTTTTCTTAAACATTTAATACCCCAAAGAACCGTTCTGGGCTACAGCTGGATCTATACGTCAATGATTGGCACTGTTTTCTGACACCACCTTATCAGGGGATCCCCATTTAATGCTGCCTGAGCTCACAGTCCTGACAAGCCAGCACTAATCCTCTTTGCCTGTCGGTCCCCACATCTAGGAGTGGGTGTGTGGACGAGGCTGCTCGCCCTGCTAAGAAGGGAGGCCTGGTCCTAATTCTAAAACCCGGTCATACAGCCCGCTCTTCTCAGGTCAGCAGGATTAAAAGAACCTGGAGCAACACACGAAGGCAGCCTCCCTCCAGCCTCCCCAGAACTCATTTAGCTGAGTGGAAAATGGCTGTTTAAGTTTTGGAGTTAAAATTTTTTTAAAGGCATGAATAGCATTTAGAAATGGTAGCAAATTACATTAAAAAATTGAAACGATAAGGCAAACTGAATTAAGAAGACAAATTGCTTTTAAAGTAGGTACAGCCATTTGACCTAATACTCAACGATAGCATTCTTTTTTTAAAAAAATATATTTTATTGATTTTTTACAGAGAGGAAGAGAGAGGGATAGAGAGTTAGAAACATCGATGAGAGAGAAACACCGATCAGCTGCCTCCTGCACACCCCCTATACTGGGGATGTGCCCGCAACCAAGGTACATGCCCTTGACCGGAATCGAACCCGGGACCCTTCAGTCCGCAGGCCGACGCTCTATCCACTGAGCCAAACCGGTTTCGGCAGCATTCTTTGATTTACAGGAAAACTTAAAACATTCTATTCAAGCAAAAAGAAAAATACCACATATTTATTCAGATTATTCTGCTTTTTCTTATGCTATCAAGAGAGCCACTATCTTTCCTGGAGCTTACTTGTGCTCAAGGTTGAATCGGGAGATCCAGGACCCGGGGACTTTCCAACGTTCCTAGGGACTCAGGTGATGCTGATCCCCCTTCTTTGAATGTTGGTCCTATAACCAGTCCTGCCTGCTCTCACCTGGTTTAGCCAGGACTGTGGAGCGGAAGCAAAATGCCTAGATCTAGGATGCCTGGTAGGATGTGAAGTGAAATTCCAAGACAGTCACCCTCAAAAATGTATCAAATTTACTTTACCTTTTGTTTTCATGTTAAAAAAAAATTCCCAGAGGGAGTAAGTCCATGGGAAGACGAGTATGTGGCCATCAGAGTTAGTAATGAGAGCCGCTCTGGGACAGAGATGGCCCGTGTGAGTGTGGTAAGCTCCCCTCATGGCCTGGGAGGCCCTGCTTGCTTCTTCATCAGTCTCCCCCACCACAGTACCCACCCTTGCTCTCTGCACTCCATCATTCAGCCTTCCTGCTTCCTTCAGCCCCTCTCGCCCCAGGCTTCCTCCTGCACCTGCGATTTTCACATCCTGGAATAGTCCTCCTGCGAATCCTTTATTTTATTTTTTAAAAATATTGTAGAGAGAGGAAGGGAGAGGGAGAGAGAAAGAGAAGCATTGATGTGAGAACAGAATATCGACCGACTGCCTCCTGCCAGCCCCCTACCGGGGAAGGAGCCTGCAATCTTTTTGCTGCATGGGAAGGTGCTCAACCAACTGAGCCACACTGGCCAGGGAACCTATCCGTCCTTTAGATCTCTACTCCAGCACCCCTTCCTCAGGATTCCACCCGTGACCTCTGGGACTAGGTCAAATCCCAGGGGCTGTTTTTACAGTTCCTGCTCTGCACCTGTCATGGTGGCAATTTTATAAGGGTTGGTATGATGATTTGAGTAATGTTAATGTTAGCCTCTCAGGTAAGCAGTTTAAGCTCACCCTTAGATTCCCAGCATGTCCCACGGTGCCTGGCATAGAGGAGGATTATTATTATTTTTTAAATAGGAAAGAAAATCAAACTAAAGTAAATGCATCTGAGGTTGATTTCCTGTTTCAAAACTCTTCAAAAACTGCCCTGACCTTTGAAATTTGTTCATAACAAGTTTGTATTTTTCTACCACATGAGTATAATCTGCTCTGGCCAGATCTAGAATGTTGGACTCCCCCCCCCCCCCACACACACACACACACTCCATTTCTGCAAGAAAACAATATTTTATTTCCACAAATAAAAGACCTATTCGTTTTTAAAATTCTACCTCCAATGTTGCAGATTAACTTGCTGAAAAATTTCCCAGGTCGTCCTCAAGGGTCAAGTGGTCTTGAACCATGGCTGTACTCCATTACTTTCATTTGATACCCACAGATACAGCCGTCATATTGAAATGGCACACATAAAGCGGACCATGGGGTTTAAGGACCTCCCTCTGCTAAACTGCATTAGAGCAGCCTGATCTCCAAGGTGTCACCAGAGCTGCATCTTCACACCACCTGCTTAGTAGGTCTGTCTTTTTAAAATGGATTTTGAGAGAGAGAGAAAGGGTGAGGTGAGGGAGGGAGAAAGAGAAGCATTGATGTGAGACCCCAACATGATCGGCTGCCTCCTGCACATCCCCTACTGGGGATGAGCCCAAAACCCACTCATGTGCCCTGAGTGGAAATCGAACCAGCAACCTCCTGGAGCACGGGATGACACCTAACAACCGAGCCACACTGGCCAGGGGGGCCTGTCTTTTGATGAATGTCACTTGGATTCTCTTTATAAATTTTTATTTAAAACTCCTGGATAAGCAGGAAAAATATTTCCTCTTCCTTAACTACAGGAAATAGAAAGATAAACATGTGGATAGCAGATTGGAGAATTAATTATCAAGTGTGCAATTGGTTCTGCTAGTTAAAAGCCTTTCTAAAACTGAATTAATATTTTTGTAGCAGTCACAATATTTAATGGGCTTACTTACAGTTAATAATCTTGTAAAGAAAATGAATTCATTTACTATCTAGGCATATTTTTATTATTATTATAATTTTTAATCCTTACCCAAGGACATGCTTTTATTGATTGAGAGAGGAAGAGAGAGAGAGAGAGAGAGAGAGAGAGAGAGAGAGAGAGAGAGAGAGAGAGAGAAGAGAAACAGATGTGAGAGAGAAACATTGTTCAGTTGTGTCCTGTACGAGCCCCGACCGGGGATTGAACCCACAACCTAGGTACATGCCCTGACTGGGAATACCTTTCGGTGTATAGGACAACGCTCCAACCTACTGAGCAACCCAGGCGGGGTTAGGCGTATGTTTTGCTTTGAGGTTATCTTGAGGAGTACAGGAGGTGCATCTTAACGTCACCCTCAGGCACCTCGTGGATGGTGGGAGATGATGTTCTCTTTCTCCGTCCCTCACCTCACCCTTTCTCTCTTTGTTCTTGTAAAATCCTCACTTCTCCTGAGGTGTCAGTATCATCACTACCTCTACTACTAAATGTCAATATCATCACAACTTCTACTACTAAAAAATATAGCTCCCCATTAGAATGACAACATAAAAAGCTGTGCATCTAAAATACTTAACGAGGAACATAATCTCAATCTGACAAATCATTACTTAATGCTTATTAAAGGTCTGACGGAGAGAAATCACAGTCACTGCAACTTCCCTGGTGGCGGCTCCTGATGCTCCTGGGTAAGTCAGAAGAAAGCTGCAGAAGACCGTTTCTCTCAAACGACTAGACCTGGGATAAATGTGCTTCTTTTGAACAAGTGGGAGTTTTTATTGTGTGGACTCTGAGTGAGGTTTCCTCCTCAGTGCCTGCTACAGTGCTCATAACACAAGCTTTGTGGTCTCAAATCATTCCTGCTTCTTTCTTTGTTTTTCTTGGTCCTGCTCTTACTTTCTTCTCATTATACTACAGGCCTGGTGAACGAATTCATGCATGGGTGGGGTCCCTCAGCCTGGCTGGTGATCAGGGCCAAGGGGCTGATCAGGGCAGCCAGCCATGGGGAGGGATCATGGGAGGTTGGCAGGCCAGGGGGAGGGACTATAGGAAGTTGGCTGGCTGTGGGAGGTTGGCTGCAGGAGTGCACTGACCACCAGGGGCAGCTCCTGCATTGAGCGTCTGCCCCCTGGTGGTCAGTGTGCATCATAGCTGTCATCCAGTCATAACAGTCGCTTAGGCTTTTATATATATACTAGAGGTCCGGTGCATGAAATTTGTGCACGAGGGGGTGTCCCTCAGCCCAGCCTGCACCATCTCCAATCCAGGTAGGATCGGGCCTAAACAGGCAGTCAGATATCCCTCTCACAATCCAGGACTGCTGGCTCCCAACTGCTCGCCTGCCTTCCTGATTGCCCCTAACCGCTTCTGCCTGCCAGCCTGATCACCCCCTAACCACTCCCCTGCCAGCCTGATTGATGCCTAATTGCTCCCCTGCCAGCCTGTTTGCCCCTAACTGCCCTCCCCTGCAGGCCTGGTCCCCCCAACTGCTCTCCCCTGCAGGCCTGGGTCCCCCCCCAACTGCCCTTCCCTGCAGGCCTGGTCCTTCCCAACTGCCCTCCCCTGCTGGCCATCTTGTGGCGGCCATCTTGTGTCCACATGGGGGTAGCCACCTTGTATGTTGGAGTGATAGTCAATTTGCATATTACTCTTTTATTAGATAGGATAGAGGCCTGGCTGGTTTGCCCTGAAGGGTGTCCCGGATCAGGGTGGGGGTTCCCTTGGGGCATGGGGCGGCCTGGGTGAGGGGCCTGTGGTGGTTTTCAGGCCGGCCACACCCCCCAGCGACCCAAGCGGAGGCCCTGAGATCTGGGATTTATTTATCTTCTATAATTGAAACTTTGTAGCCTTGAGCAGAGGCCTGGGCCTGCCAGGGCAGGCGGAAAGTTTGGCTTCCTCCATTGCCGGGGAAACCCAAGCCTCCTGCTGGCTCCGTGGCCACAGCCATCTTGGTTGGGTTAATTTGCATACTTGCTCCTTATTGGCTGGTGGGCATGGCTTGTTGGTGTAGTGGAGGTCAATTTGCATATTTCTCTTTTATTAGATAGGACTAGAAGTTCAGTACACGACATTGGTGCACTTGAGGGGAGGTGGCGGGGTCCTTCAGCCTGGCCTGTGCCCTTTAGCAGTCCTGGAGCCCTTACGAGATGTCAGACATCTTTAGCACTGCCCCAGAGGCTGGAGAGGCTCTCGCTACCGTAGCTTGTGGCTGAGTGACGCTCCCCCTGTGGGAGCGCACTGACCACCAGGGGGCAGCTTCTGAGTTGAGCATCTGCTCCCTGGTGGTCAGTGTGCATCATAGTGACCAGTCATTCCATCGTTCAGTTGATTTTCATATTACCCTTTTATTTTATAGGATAGATTAAATATATTTACGTAAAATACCTTCTATCCCTGTTAGAACATGGTGGGGTATTAATAATAGAAGCCCCAAGATAAAATAAAATGTATTTTTGAAACAAATTATATTCATAATTTTTGTGTTTTGTGTTTTTTTCTTACGATGATGAATTCTTGACCATTGTACTATCTGCAAGTCATGATGTTCTGCATAGTATTTTTTCTAAAGGAATAACTGAAGCATTTTGCTTGGGGTAATCATCTAAAGCCATTCATGTGCTTTATAGGCTCAGGCTAATGGCATTTCCCTAAAGAATGCAGTGGCTTTTTAGTGACTTTATGTGCTGTCACCATGGCATTCCATAAGAAATAACAAGTCTCTTTATTCCTTCTAGTTTTCCAAGCACCATCATAAGAACCACTTCCTTGTGCTGGCTGTACATCTGCACACCATCACGCATTCCTATAGAAGCATTCCTAAGTGTAAACAGGACTTAGAGATAGGATTTTCTTCCGCCCTTATGAGAAAATGGACTCCAAGTGCACATACCAGTTAAACACAGCTGTCGGTCACATGGAACAAATACATTCCCACGCAGCAAAGATGCTTTATCTGTTGACGAAAAGAAACCTCCACTGATCCCAGCATTTCATGAATTAATATCTCATCTGGCCACTTTAATTTGCCATTTGCAGAGATATCCTGGACATTGATTGCAGGAAACAGTCACTAAGCAACTAACAAAATAGGGCAATCTTGGCAGGAGAGACACTAGGAAGAAGTAAATTCCATTTATCTAGGAACAAAATGCCTGTAATAGTTGTCTGACCAGGAAAAACCCCCCACAAGTTATAAGAAGTTAATGTTATTGATGGAAATGGTATGTGTTCCAACGAAAAGCTCCCACAACTTGAAATCCGTGACCTCTTCTAGAAGAAACAAATAAAAGCTTCAAGTGCATCAGCTGTCAACACAACCCACACAATTGAGGAGGGAAGGAATCCTTTGCTTCTCTGCTATAAAGAAGGAACCAATCAAGCGCTAAACACTAGATGCCCTTTTGCCCTGAACCAGGAGGAAGGGGTACAACCTGAATGAAGAGTAGGGCATTACCACAGCCCCAAACTGGAAAACCACTGGTGACTATCATAAGGGGTTTATTGTTTTCAAATTCAAGATAAAAATTTTAAGAAAATTTTCTATAACGCCACTCCTTCACTGTGTAGAGTATAATCATAGTACCTTTAAAATCACAAATATACTATATGCTAATGTATCACTACTCCTAACATTCTTAAGTTGTTCAAAGAAGTCAGGGATTAATCATTCTTGAATTGTTGCAGCTATTCTGGAAAACAGTATGGAGATTACTTAAAAATTAGGAACAGGAATACCATATGACCCAGCAATCCTTCTTCTGGGTATTTATCTGAAGAACATGAAAACACATTCGAAAGGTATAGGTACCCCTATGTTCATTGCAGCATCTATCTATATATATAAAAGCCTAAGCTACCGAACGACTGTTTGACTGGTCGCTATGATGCGCACTGACCACCAGGGGGTAGACACTCAATGCAGGAGCTGCCCCCTGGTGGTCAGTGCGCTCCCACAGTGGGAGTGCCACTCAGTTGATTGATGGGCGCCAGACGCTGGGCTCACGGCTGGCGAGCACAGCTGCGGCACTGCGAGCCTCTCCCGCCTCCACGGCAGCACGCTACTGAGCCAAGGCAGCAGTCCAACATCCCCTGACATCCCCTGAGGCATCCCAGATTGTGAGAGGGCACAGGCCAGGCTGAGGGACACCACCAGTGCACGAATCTGTGCACCAGGCCTCTAGTTATTTATAATAGCCCAAGACATGGAAATAACATAAGTGTCCATCGACAGATGATTGGATAAAGATGTGGTACATATATATGATGGAACATTACTCAACCATAAAAAAAAGATGAAATATTGCCATTTGTGACAACACAGTTGGATCTTGAGGGTATTATGCTAGTAAGTCAGATGGAAAAGGAAAAAAAAAATTTCACTCATATGTGGAATATAAAACAAAAAATAACCAACTCACAAAACAAAAAACAAACTTATAACACAGACCACAGAATGGCGGCTACCAGAGGGGAAGGTGGTAGGAGGGTGAAGGAGGTCAAATATAAGGTAATGAAAAGGAAACTAGACTTTTGGTGGTGAGCGCACAATAGAGTACACAGATGTCATGTTACGATGTTGTACACCTGAAATTTATATAGTGTTATTAATCAATGTGACCTCAATAAAAAAATGTAATATAATGTTATGATTCTTATCACTTTGTGCAACTGAAATTCTAATGGACAAAAAAACAGCAAAAAGCCTGATTAAAGAAATAAAAGCAGAATTGGCAATGAACTGGAGCACAAGAATCAATCACAATTAATGATAACAATTATTTCTCAATGGATGGTACCTTATACAATCTCCAGCTCCCTACACCACATAGTGTAATATCTTAATGGCATTTGAAAATGATGCTGGGTCCTGGCTGGGTGGCTCAATTGGTTGGAGCATTGTCCCGCACACCAAAAGAGTGCAGGTTCGACTCCTGGTCAGGGCACATACTTAGGTTTCCGGTTCCATTCCCTGTCTGGGCGGGTACAGGGGGCAACCGATTGATGTTTCTCGCTCACATCAATGTTTTTCTCTCTCTCTCTTCTCTCTTTAAAATCAATAAAACTATATCCTTGGGTGAAGATTAAAACAAAAAGAAAAGAAAATGATGCTGGGAATGCTTTTCTATGTAGACTCTCTCTTTGAATTGTTTGAAGGAGACTTACTCAACTATAATTACTACTGTAATTTCCCTAAGGGGTCAGGCAAACCCAGTTATTAAGCTGGGGATACTGTCAAAAAGGGTCAGGGGTTGGGAGTATGGAAAAACCTGAGGGTGGGGTGGGGGAGTTTGACAAAGCACTCCACACTCCCAACTTTAAATGTTAGTATTGCCCAGAACTCCACTATTAGTGTTCTTTTCTTCTCACTCATTCATTAACTATGTACACAGTTTCATTAATCCCATATTTGAATTACTATAAAAGATAATGGCTCCCACAAAGTCACCAGCCTGACCTTCCAAACACTGAGCAACTTATCCAATTGCATGGTAGATGGCTACTTTCATATTCCAGGCACTTCCATTTCAATTGGTTTGAGTTAATTCATTATCTTCCCCCATAAACTTTTCTTCTTGTATCCTACATCTGCCCATGCAGTCACTCAATCCAGAAATTTGGAAGTCATTATCACTTACTGTCTCTTATCACAACCTATAAGCATCCTCCCCACACACCCAATTAATCAAGTCCATTCAGCATCTCTTGCCTGGTTCATCACCATAGAGCCAGTTAGTGTCCCAGTTTCAAGTCTCTTCCTCTTCAATTGCATAGAAGCATGTTTTAAAAACACAAATGGCCAAGCAACTGCCCCACGTAGAGCCCCTCAGCAGCATGCCTCACCTACTGTGACAGGCAGAATCCTAAGATGCCCAAGATTTCCTGCCACCCTGATGTACACACACAGCCTGCATAATCCCTGAAACTGCGGTCAGAGAGGCTCTTACTCCTGTGATTAGGTTACTAGCTGGCACCGCTGACCTTAACATAGGGACATGATCAGGGCCTGACCCAATCACGAGAGCTCCTTTAAAAAGCAGCTGGTAGCGGAAGTCGAGAGATTAGAAGGAAGGCAGAGGGATCCAAGGTGAGGGAGGGTCTTCGTTACCGTAACAGAGGGTGCCTCGCCCCAAGGACCCAACAGTGGCCCCCAGCCAGCAGCCAGCAAGACAGTGGCACCTCAGTCCGGCTACCAGGAGGAAATGAAATCTGCCTTCTGCCCCAAGGGGTACGAAGGTGGATCTTTCCCTAATCTAGCCTCCAGAGGAGGTACAGCTGGTGAACTACTTGATTTCTGCTTTGAGACCCAGAGCAGAGGACCAGCTGAAAAAATGTGAGATGACAAATGTGTTTTAAGTCGCTAAGTTTATGGTAATTTGTTAAACAGCAACAGAAAATCAATATATCCAAACAACATCCAACCTTGCTAGCACGTCTAACCCATCCTTCCTAAGTCTTCCGTGCCTTCCTTTCCAGCTTCATCTGTCTCCTCTGCCCCAGATGTTTCCACACGCCATGCTTACTTTGCACTGCTCCTCATCTGCCCAATATTTCAACAGAATTATGTAAATATCCTGAGTAGGATTAGAATTATTCCATAATTTTAAAAATAAATAAAATACGTGACTACCATTTGATTATAGTTTCCCTTAAATACCACCACAGGAACAGTCAGCCAACGTTTTCCAATAATGAAAATCTACCTGCTAAATAGTGACCTGTGCTCACCATTTTTAACAACATGAACCATTGTTGAGGAATTTTTCCTCCTAAAGGAGGTTTTTACAACCATCTAAAGATCTGCTTTTTAGATATCAGCCCTGTGTCAAAGCCTGGATCCTCAAAGAGAAAAGAAGAATGCAGAACTGTGCTTCCAACGGCCACTCCCAATTTCTCCAGGCAAGAGAAATTCTCTACCATAGTAGAGGATCAGTCCCAACACGAAAAGGAAGCGGGCTGGGTAGGTTTCCACCTCTTTTCTTCTTCCTAGCTGCTTTTGTTGTGTCCCTAGTTATGTTATTAAAACTTAGCATGCCACAGAGCCCCTAATATGATAAGAGGCAAAAGATTCCCATATCCTACAGTGCACATATAGTGACCTGCATTTTTAGACACTGAAAGTACAACTGAACAGGAAAGAAGCCTCTTCAAATAAACTACTTAGCCGTGGCTGGTTTGGCTCAGTGGACAGAACATTGGCATGTGGACTGAAGGGTCCAGGGTTCGATTCCGGTCCAGGGCACATGCCCGGGGTTGCAGGCTCAATTCCCAGTGGGGGGCGTGCACGGGGCAACCAAACGATGATTCTCTCTTATCATTGATGTTTCTATCTCTCTCCCTCTCCCTTCCTCTCTGAAATCAATAACATATATTTAAAAAAAAAATAGAGTTACTAGGTAAGAATTCACAAAATACAGAAAGTTGAGACTAAGTGGAACTAGAAACATGCTTCGTGCTGACTTCCAACAGGACTAAAGAAGGGAAAAGCAGGGTGACTTCACCAGCCCCCTCCTCTAATAGACTTCCCTACAGAACTTGAGGGAGTTCACTACTGAAACCAAGGAACACCAACTCCTTATTTGCCATAAAAGGTGAACCAGTTCAGGATAACAGACCAGCACTAAGGGCCAGAAATGGAATGTCATTTTTTTCAGAACATATTCAGGCTTGTTAAACACCCACTGGTTTCTGACATAAAAGCAATAGAACATTAGCTGCATCTTCTGTCTAATCTCTGCAGGCTGAAGCCAGGCAGTGAGAGATAAAAAGCAAATTCCTATTTTCCAAGTCTGTTGCTCAATCCTAAAAAGCTTCTAGGTAAAATTGGGGCTTAACTCTTAAATACAAGCACAGTTACTTCCTGTTTGTATTTTTAAAAAATCATTTAGCATTTCCCAAACTGCCAAATTAATGATTACCTGATGTGAAAACACGGATACTATTCTTAGCCATGTACACACATCTCGTCCCCCCACCCCGCCCGCTAGAAATGCAGAGTTAAGATGAAATTCATTTTCTCAGAATAAGAAATACTTTCCAGTGTCTAATTTATCATTAGGTGATAAGAGCAAATCTTATCTTTAAATAGTGTGGAGTCTATGATCCCATGGTTTGTTATTATTTAAAACAGTATTTTTAGAGCAGTTGTAGGTTTGCAGTAAATTTGAGGGGAAGGTAAAGAAATTTCCCATATGCCCCCCACCCTCACACACACAGCTTCTCCATTGTAAGCAGGCCCCACCAGAGTGGTACACTTGATGTCACATCATAATCACCCAAAGTGTACAGTTTACATGAGGGCTCACTGGGTTTGGAGAAATGTATGATATACATCTACCATTATGGTATCCCATGGAGTAGTTTCTCTGCCCTAAAAATCCTCTGTGCTCCACTTATTCATCCTCCCCTCTCCCCAATCCTGGCAACCACGGACCTTTTTTCCTGTCTCTATAGATTTGCCTTTTCCAAAATACCATCTAGTTGAAATCATAAGGTAGGTAGCCCTTCAGAGTGGCTTCTTTCACTAGTGACGTGCATTTAAGATTCCTCTATGTCTTTATAATACTGAATAATAACCCACTGTCTAGACTGTTTATACAGTTTATTTATACCTTTACCTACTGAAGGATAAAAGCAAATCTATAAGCAATATGAAGGTTATGAATTTTTTATGTTAAACCACCACTCTATAAAATAGTTTATATTTATATTCTTCCAGACAAGGCCTAGAAAACTATACTTCCTGCTTTATGGGATGGAAGTTCCGCAAAGTTAGGGAACCTTTCAAATTTGCTAGCCACTGTCAGCCAACAGGGTCCTGGCACAAATAAACATTTACATTCACTCTGTACCACTGTCAACAACCAGGTGACAGATGAGGAAACTGAGGACTTCAGGGAATGGCAAAGCCAAGATGCCACCCAGGCTGGAGCTAGTGTGACACACTGCCTCCCAACATTCCAGATTCTTAAGCTCAAAATTCAATTCTTTATAGAGACAACTGGGAAAACCTACTTCCTATACAACAATCCTCCATTCGGACTGGATTAATGATATTTCCATAGATGTTCAGATATGCAACTGTTAGGGTAGCTATACATTGTAAGTTTCATAAACACATTTTTAAAAGTCTCCATACGAGTGATCCTTTTTAAAAAAATCCTCACCCGAGGATATGTTTTTATTAATTTTTTTTTTTTAGAGAGAGAAAAGCAGGGGGGGGGGGGGGGGAGAAAGAAAGAGAGGGAGAGAGAGAAATTTATGTAAGAGAGAAACATCCATCTGTTGCTTCCAGCATGCGCCCCAACCAGGGATCGAACCTGCCACCTTTCAGTGTACAGGATGATGCTCTAGCCAACTGACCCACCCGGCCAGGGTGCGAGTTATCCTTTTAATGGAAAACCTTAATGCTGGTTCCACTACTGGTGAATGGATTCATGGTAAAATTGAGTCCAACAGTTCCATTATTTTCTCTTAAAGAACCTTAATATTGTGAATAGCACAGTACACGAGCTGACAGGACAAATTTCTTAGCAGAAGTGCCCGGCTATTTAAGAAAGTTAAAATTTGTCAGAGCTGAATCTAATTTTTAAATTAATTTAGTTTTAAAATGGCCCTCTGTTTATTGACACTCTGAGAATGTCTGTCTGATATTAAAACTTAAAGAGAAAATATTTAAAAAAAACAAAACCTTGGCAAGAATGATTAACAATACCCTTTTTATGTAGCGATAGCCTTAGATGAAGCTTGCATTGAAAACTAACTACATTAGCCTTGAAATCAGTGCCCAAACTGGCTGCTGTAATTTATTAATTTATTGCCATTTCATATTAGCCATGGCATACGTGTTACCAACAAAAAGAAGAAAGGCAGCTATTGAATTTCACTGTATAACCTTTTAGCAGAGTTTCCCCTTCTCTATTCCTCATCATCCATTTTTCCATCTCCTACTGAATTATTTAATTGCCGTAATCCAAACAGCAGAGAAGACTGGACTGAAATACCGCTATGACAGATTTCCCCTTCTTCCTCTGCTATAAAAGTTAACATGGCCATAGGAATAGTAAAACCACCAAAGGCATTCCTAAATGCAGTTTTACATCTCCTTTTACCTTAAAAATGTTTTTCAAATTAAGAGCACATATTCACCTCTCTTCACGTGCCAGTTGGACACTGGGCCATGAGGCAGATGTGCCAGCCAAGTCCTAAAGCTAATCACTGCCTGTCTATGTGCACTTCCTCTCTAGACAGATCAGCCGATGTGTGCTTGCCAGTAGTCGTAGGAAAGCGAGTTTCTGTAAATATTTTACCATGTCCCTATAATAGGGCCTTCAATTTCATACTGTACCCCAGTCTTCCCTGAGCCTACTACTGTATTTTACTAGAGGCATGTGCGCCACCCCACCCCACACCACACACATGTTGGGGGAACTAAACTAGAGCTCATGTTCTCCTCGAATTCTAAGAACATGTCATTTACCAGATTTCATCTCTAGTAAAAAAGAGGTCACAGGTGCTCTCACAGGCCTCGGAATTTGGAGCCAAGGTAAAAAAAACAAACCAACCCTCCAGCCTCTGAAATTGAAGGTAACAAAAAAAACTGTATGAAATTCAAGAGACTATCCACCATTTGGAAATCTTCCCAGCTTATTACCTATCTATGAGAAGGTTTTCTAATCTTGGGGCTCATACCAGTAGACTGCTTCCCAAACTTCCTGAAGGGCCAAGAGTACTTCTGTGGAAAGAAAGGCATTAATTTAAATGCTAACTAAGGGGAGATGAACTACAATCTTGAAAATTATAACCTGTCTTTCCTGGGGGGAAATGCTGTAATTACAAAATGAACTTGCAATTGATCAGGAAAATTGGGGGGTAGGGGCGGTGAAGGGGATCAGTGTACATGAAAACTGTTTCTCTCCAGGAGGGATGGCTAGGATCTCCAGGTTATATTATTAGCCTTTCTGCATTGAGCTGGACTAGGTTATAACTGTAGCTCTTGCTTAAAATCATTCCATACTAAGGTCAGAGCTGAGCCACGCTTCGAACACGGTTACATACACCACTTGGAAGAGCTTCCGTGTTCTCTCTCCAGCTGTTTTCCTCTTCCTACTCAAAATACAAAGTATTGTTTCCAAGTTCTACTCTCAGTGCTAACTATGTAAGGTAAATGAGAAGGTGCATGTTAACAGTCCTTGGGTGTAACTGTTCCTATGGCTGCACCAGTCATTACACTAGGAAACCAAGTTAATTAAAACTGTTCCCGCCTTGGGAGTCCCCAGGGGCTTCGGTGTTTAAGCAGAAAAGCTGCTGCTGCTGTTATATGGGGCCATTCGGCTACAGCACGACAGACAGTATGATGTAATACTTTAAACTTGAAAACTGACGTCAGCTAAGCAGAGACCCATTGAGAGATTAAATCAGAATTTACATTATGACAGAACCAAAAGCTCTGACACTCATGTAGTTGTTGAGTGAACAATACTTGTACTGGTTTGGAAAAAAAAATCCGTATTTTTTAATAATTATTATTAATTAATTTTAATCTTCTCCTAAGAATATACTTAGAAAGGGGAAGGAAGAGAAACAAAGAGAGAAACAACGATGTGAGAGAGAAAAACTGATGGGTTGACTTCCATACCCACTCCAACTGGGATCGAATCCCAAACCAGGTATGTGCTGACTGGGAATCTAACAGGCAACCTTTTGGTGCACAGGATGATGCTCAACCAACTAAGCCACTCTGTCCAGACAATTATAATAAAAGCCTAATAGGCAAAACAACCGAACTGCGGAACGACTGGTCGGCGGGGGGCTGGGGCTGGCAAGTGAAGCAGTGCCAGGCCAGCCAAGGTGGATGCCAGTGGGCAGAGGGAGGGGACGGCGATCAGGGGGCAGCAGCGGCAACCGGCGGCGGTAGCAAAGGGGTGATGGGGGCGGGGAGCCGGCAGCGTCGACTGGCAGCCGTGATGGGCAGTGGCGAAGGGGCGATAGGGGGGCGGGGCTGGCCGCGCCTGACTGTGGCTTAGGACCCTGAAGGCTCCTGGATTGCAAGAGGGTGCAGGCCGGGCTGAGGGACACCCCCACCCGCTGCTGAGTGCATGAAAAAAATTCGTGCACCGGGCCTCTAGTAATCTATGAAAGGCAACAAGTCCTCTAAACAACTTTATGGATTATGGCCATTCTTTTTGCTGTCTAGTCAAGAACTTCCAAAGGGATTGTAAGGCATTTTAATCATGTAACATCTATAGATGTTGGAAAATTCAGACACTGAATTTGTTTTCCCAACCGAATCCCAGTAAGTGGAATATATAAAATGGTACAATAGATTTAGACGTTAATTCAATTATGGGCAAGACAAAGCATTTGGAAATGTTTTTAATATCCCTTCCTGGCCGGTAGTTAGGAGGTGACCAAAGCACATTTAGGACCTAATGCCATAAATTCCGTACCCTCCCTGAGTCCTCAGAAGCATCTCTGTATGGTTATTAAGAAATGCTTCTGGGAGTGACCTCCACAGTTTCTGGCTAACTCCAGATTCTGGGATATTCTGCAGGACCCTGAATGGTCTCAGGCCTGGAGCTCATTCAACCAGCCAGCCTCTGCACAGGGCCAAACCTGGGGGGAAGGCTTTTATGACAGGAATGCTTCAAACCCATCAGACTCTGGACTTAAGCAGCTCTTTTTGAATTGCCCCAATCTGGATATAAATCTCTCTCTGACTGTGGCTGACTCATTAGCATCTTTCCCTTGGGTGCTACTCCATGTGGATTTACCTGAGTCTCAAGCACTAGGTCTCCCTCACTACTGAATCACACATAAGAAGAGTAAACTGAGGTCACATGCATGGAGACACAAGGCTGGGAGAGCCCTTGTGGGGAACACCTGCACAATGAGCCATCTGCCACTTTTCCAATCATGCTTCGGACTCCTCCACCAATCCGGTTCTTTGTGGAGGACAAACCAAAACCACACCAAAAATGGCTTGAACATTTTCTATATGCAGTAGCAAACCTATACTATAAAATATGAACTCAAAATTCAGATCATATTTGACTTATTTTCCTAAAACCAAATCAGACTAGATTAGAGTGGCACCCAAATAATTTCTAATTGGATGGTCATTAGCAAATATGATGTTTGCTAATTAGTTAGACTCAAATCAGTCCATTGAACACAGAAACAATGGGACTAAAATAAATGTGATGAGCACTATTTCCTCTATTGTGCGTGACTTGGGGTATATTTTCTTTATTTTCTCTTTTAAAATTTATGTCCAAGAAATATATAGCAACAATGACAACAAACTGGCTACAGAAAGTTGCTTGTGTTCTTTAATGGCCAATAAAAATAATAAGGGTGGTGGTGGGGGGGTAAGTGGGGAGAGATTAACTGAGGAACTTATATGCATATATGCATAGTCCATGGACACAGACAATAGTGTGGTGAAGGCCTGGGAGGGGTGTGTGTGGGGTGGAGGGTTCCAATGGGAAAAAAGGAGGGGGGGACATCTGTAATACTTTCAACAATAAAGATAAAATTAAGATGATAATAATAATAAGGGAATGACAGTATTAATGATTTTGTTGGCATACATGAAAACCTGGTAGCATGCAAATACTTCCCAAACGTATGTATCAAATTACTTATAAGATCTTTCCTTGTATTTTACTCATAATAAGATCTTTTATATTTTAGATAATCAAGACTAAGCATTTGAAAAATTATTTGGGAAGAGGTCTCTCAAATGGACAAATATTGAATACCACAATGATCTCAGCCTACTGCTAGAAGGAAATTTGAAAACGTTCCTTAGTAGCATCTTTGGATGGTATAAAGCAGGGGTCCTCAAACTTTTTAAACAGGGGGCCAGTTCACTGTCCCTCAGACCGTTGGAGGGCCGGACTATAGTTTAAGAAAAAACTATGAACAAATTCCTATGCACACTGCACATATCTTATTTTGAAGTAAAAAAACAAAATGGCAAAAACACCCGCATGTGGCCCGCAGGCCGTAGTTTGAGGACGCCTGGTATAAAGAAATGCTTGTTGGAGTGAACGCCACCGTTTCTATTTACTCCAGAACCTGGGCCCTCTGGAGATCCCTCATCATCCTATAATACTCTGCTGAACACACTCAAATCGGAATTCACTGTTTTTATTATTGTGAATTAAAGGCTACCATTTATCAAGAATATGCTACATCTCATATAGTGTTCCTGTAAAGTACTAGCTTTAATCTTCTCAATAATGCCTTTTTGAGGCAAATACTTTTACCCCTCCTTTTCTTTAAAAAGAAAAAAAATATATATTTAAATATATTTTATAAATATAAATTATTTAATATATTTATACTAGTAGCCCTGCATACGAATCCATGTGCCAGTGGCTCTCTGCAGGGCCTGGTCGCTCTGCGCCCACTGCCCAGAGGCTCTCTGCAGCCCAGAGGCCCATCTGCGGCCGGGTGCAGAACTCTTGCCTTGTTGCCGCAGTGACGAAGCAAGCATTCCGCCAGGCCGCTCACGCTGCCTGCTCTCAGCGGCCGCCCCCCACCCCAGGACTGGGGGACTCTGGTGGGGCTAAGAGGACTAGGTGCCGCCATCTTTGTGATGGTGTGATGATTAATTTGCATATTACCCTTTTATTAGATAGGATATTAAAAATATATTTTTTTTCTTTTTAGAGAGAGAGAGATAAAGGGAGAAGGAGAAACAGACAGAAACATCCATGAGAGAGAAACATCAACATGGATTGGCTGCCTCCTGCATGCCCCCTGCTGGGCACCAAGTCTGAATCTGGGCACGTGCCCTGACTGAGAATGGAACCAGCGACCCCTTGGTACACGGCTCAAAGCTCAAGCACTGAGCCGCACGGACTGGGCTCACTCCCACTTCTCTGGTGAGGAAACTTAGGTTCAGAAAGTTTAAGGAATTGTGGGTTACTAGTGAACGATTCCATTTCGCACCCCGATGTGGTGGATTTGGAGAATCCCTATCACGTGTGAACGAAACAAGACACCACGATGGGGCCTCTGCAGCATAGGGAGCCAGGGACCCACCGCCGTCAGTAAACCAAACACTACACTTCCAGAAGCAGCCTGGGATCGCACCGTCACGTCTGACAGCTGGTTCGTGTCACTTAAACAGTTTTTCTTTTGGTGCCTTCATCCAAGACTTTGATAAAATACTTATTTTAATGGAGACCAAAGACTGAAGGACATATTTCCCAGGATAAAGTTTTTTAACGGTCTGTGTACCTATCACACCCTGTGCACCTTCCCAGCCAAGGATTTACGTTCCCAGTTTGTATCTAAAGACAAGAGGTATTTGAATATGTTTTTCAAGTGGTGCCTTATTCCCACCTTGAGAACCAGGCCACTGATTCACAGCCATTTTTCTTATTCAACTGGTTAGCTACAAATAAATCCGTTTCGCTTTACCATGTCCAAACTTCTCCATCTCCAGCAGTGAGCATGTCTTTTTCCTACTACTGAAGTCTGTTGTAAAACTGAAAACATTCTGCTGGCAAAGGTTTTTGTGACAGAAAAATGTCACTTTTAAGAATGTCAAATTCATAAAAATACTTTTTTATAAAGGAAAGTAACTGATCAACATTGCCCTGCCACTCCAAACACTCACATTGACAGTAAAAGCAATACTGAATGGTGTCCCAAGTTAATTACAAAATGAAAATTCTGTACTCGAAAACATAAAGGACCTAAAAATAAATTTGGATATAAATTAAATTTAGCAGTATGATAAACATTACATATACCTTGGTCAGTCCTGAGGCATTTATTCTCCCCACACAAAACACTACAAACTCTTCTTTAGAAAACTCTTGTAGCTATGACTAGAGGGTTGCCAAGTAACCCTATTCATTCCATTATACTGTATAATGGAATCAATTGAAAGACTCTCCTTGAAATTAACAAAAAAAAGCTTCTCTTGACTTGGATCAATTTTTCCAGAAAGTGAATCCACAATGGAAAAATACAACCTCTTTCAAGGTGACCAAAGTCCATTAAGCTTCATAGCAAAACACAGGTAGGAGTATATCATTGTATCTCCCCATTTCCAGAATAATCATCCAAATCAATAAATAAACACATTGGACTAAGATTTTAGTCAAAATCAAAGCCAGGAAAATGCAAGAAATGGATATGAGCATGGCAATCTTAGGTAGGGTACTTGAAACACATATTTTACTCCCCATAGCAACCCACCAATATTTGTCAAGTTATACAATGACAAAAATTCTATAAATATATAATAGACTAAATAACTTTAGATCCAATAATTTATTTTCAAAATATACATACATTTCCTATGTTCCTGCAATCTGTAGTAATTTAGTAACCCAACTCCATTTGCACCCTTACTGACATTATCAACATGAAATGGATTTGAATTTTCTGTTCCAAGAAAACCATTGAGTCCATGAATGTCTTATGCAAAATCTAACAGGAATGATACAGGGGCTATAGACAGAGAAAGCAGAGATAAGTGAGTGTGGGACATGGGATGTCAGGTGAGCTCGGTGCTGTTTGTGTCATGAGGAGAGAGGAACAGAAATGTGGAACCCACAGGGTGCACTGCCCATGAGCCGGGAGCAGCCCTCGCACACCCCGCTGAGGAGAGGAACTGTGTGAGCACGTGGTGGGAGGGGCTGGTGTAGAGAGGTGGGTACTATCGCCCTGTGACAAAGGGCAGGGGCCTGGAGGCAGGAGGGATGAGCTCAGGGAATGAAAACATTAACTCTGAAATGGAATCACCTTGCTAAAAGAGCAAACTGCTCCCTCCCGGCAGAAGATGCCACAGAGACTTGCTCTTACACCTTGAGTACATGCCCTACATGCACTCTCCATGATATTTGGAGAATTCAGCGATCACCCATCTTCACAGTGATGGACAGGCTTTCTTGTGGTCCGTTAACCTGGGCTCACTAAACACCTCAGACAAATGTCATTCAACTGTCCATTCTCTGAGAGGAATCTGGTTTCTTGGCCAAAAGAACACTCAGGCTGCAATGCCCACCACAATGCACGTTTTACAGATGACTCGTTCTCTCAGCAGGAAAAAGACACCCACAGTTCAAACCACCCCACCGCGCCTCGGTACAGACATCTCCAAGTTTCTATCGTTAAACAACTGACGTGGCCATAAAATATTCAAATAGAAAAGGCCAAATTCACTTAAATGATAGCTCATAGCTAGGATATAAAAGAAAACTTGATTTTCAAGGCCTCCAATTTGTTTTCCCTATCATGGAAAGTGTTGGAGATGTTTTTTGTTTTTTTTTAAAGACCACATTTTTCTTTTGATTGTAACATTTGGGGGACATTATAAAAGTATTTTTAGTAATCTGATCCCTGCTAGAAACTTTGGAAACAATTTTGTATTTAGAAACGAGGTCTGAGTGTTTTTCCAGAATTTTGAAAAAATAAAAGAGGCATCATGTGTGTATTATGCCAACATTCCCCAGCTCTCGGTATCTGGGGCAAGAAAGTTTAAAAATAGACACTTACCTCCACATCACAGGTATACTCTGAGCCGTCTAGAAGTATCACTTTGCACTGCATGCTTTTCGGCTTTTTGACAATCTTGAGTGGAGATCGAGAGAGTTTACTGCTATATGATTTCTGGGAGAGTTTATCGTCTTCCAGTTGCTGATATTCGAGCTGTTTTGCAGCCCCAGCAGCAAATTCCCGTTCCCTGTCAGTGACCTGTGAAGAACAATGAATAGTTCTCATTGCAGGACAGGGAATAAATACTGCATTGCTCAGGCAGTACCAGAACCCTTCAGAGTCAGGCATTCCTATTTCCTAAGGGGTGAGAGACACCTGAATTAGGATACCAGGAAAGGATATAAATATTGACATTTATAATGCTAACAATTTTACCTAAGTAACTTTTTGCCGTTGAGATGCACCAGTAGGGCCTTATTTCAGCTCGACTCAAGGCTGTACTTTGAAGACTGAGCAAATAAATGCCATTGAGACTTCATTAAGCAAAGAAGGAAAGCAAGCAGAATCCTGCGTTTTTAAAAGGCCTTGGATAGTATTGGTCTTTAAAAAAAATCATCTAGATTTTACCTATTGTATTTAGTTTTCTCCATTCATTGGACCCTTCTATATTCTAAGACCCATAACTACCAAATATACATACAAGCTATCTTATAACTTTAAGACCTACAGAACTTCAAGCATTCATTGTCTCTGTAAGTCTACAACTGTTAAAAATATTTGCTTTAGCTCTAAATCAATTCGATGGAGCCAGCAGCACTGAGATTCATCACAAAGTAATCCCCCAAATCCACTTCCCCTCATTGTAATGAGCCAGCATAAGAACAGAGAAAATCTGCCCCAAAGCATTAACCTGCTTTCAAATCACAACAGTCTAGTCCAGGCCAGACTCAGAACGGCAGAGGATGTCTTAGGTTAACAATAAAATTCTCCCTGGAATCTCTCTCCTTGGAATCTCTCTGTGCACTGCTCTCTACTCCTTTTATACCCCTTATCTATCAATTAAATGACCACCAATGGTATTAGTGCAAATTCAACTCATGGGCCAGACTACTGCTCCACCGGCCTCCAAATATACACTGACGGTCCAAAGAAAAGTACCTTCCAAAATTCAGTTTAGGCCCCATGAATAAGTGAAATTTCCTCTCTCACGAACATACCATCGTCCCAGTAGCTAAGAGTACACCCACAGCTGAGAGTGAAGACAGTACTGACAGTCTATCATTTCAACGTTTCTTCTTTATTAGCCTCTACAATTTTACAACACTCTAATATCATCACAAAGTTATTTTCCCCATCTTTACTTCAGATTTTAGGTATAGATTCCTGCTTTTTCGATGGCATCTTGTGTTTCAGAAGATTACAAATACAGTCCTTTCCTCCACTACCTTGCCCAGGAATTCAAGGCAAAGTCTTGAGAAGTTCTAAAGGACAAACAAACAAACAAACACAAACAAACAAACACCATTTGCTGAGCAAAGGAACTGCAACAGGCTAGTAAGCCAGGACAAGCGGAATAGGGAACCTGAGACAGACAGTTAAACAAGCAGTCTGCAGCCATCTAGTAAATCCTATCTTCCCTAAGCCAAGGACACTTAAGAGTAAATGGTTTGCCTTTCTCCTCCCCAACCAGAGGGTAGATAGCTTAAATCACCCTCTTCAGGGAGATAGATGGCAGAAATCCAATTAGTGCCATTTGTGTCAATCATACCCAAGGACAGATGAAGTTAAGGGAATCTAATTTTGGCACATCAGCATAAAACTGATGAATATTCTATTGAGATCCTCCCCTAAGACCTCCCCTAAACTCCTAGCCTTTTAAACCCCTCAAAACAAAGGTCCCAGGAGCACTCTAGCTCCCAGGAGCGCACCTGAGCCTTTCCCTCCCCCTCCCTCTCTTCTTTCCCCATAGGCAGGCCTCTCCTAAACTCTAAGGAACCCCGCCAGGCTTGCTACCTGGGCAGCAATGGGCAGCGGCAACTCATGCCGGGCTCAAGGTTCCCTTTTCTCTGACTTCTGAGATTTTGTTTAACAAGTTGGAAGAATAACCTTTATCACAAAACATTTTGGATCAGAGAGGGCATCTATTTATAGAACATGAAAATAAATGCTATTCTCAATATTATTTAAAAGCAAAACTTAAAAAAGATGGGAAAAGAAATAATCAGGTTGTAAACATACACTTTCGCTTAATGTTATAAAAATGTGCTGTGCCTTCCAAAGAATTTCACTAACATGGTGACTTCTTCTCTCACATGGTCTAGAATGTCTAGCCTGACACATATACATCTACCTATGAAAAGTACATCATTTGCAGGGGACACTCTAGATTTCCTTAGCACACATGAGCCAGCACTCTAAACCATGTGGATTCCAGGTCTGATGCTTTAAGCCAAATAAATTTAAACATGGATGCATTCAAGTCCAAGGTGTAAGCCATGCTTTATATTTTATATGGAAACTTGTAAAAGAAATAGTCACATTACACGTGACAACCAAAATGTCTAGTATGTCAGAGTTAAAAATATAGATGTATATAGGGAAGGGAAAGAGACTGACCTGAACATCCACTCAGAGTAGCTGGTAACATTAGGGTTAGCGTGACTCCTGAGAAAAACCAAAATAGCTCTAACCCCTCAGCTTGAATAAAAATCAAGAGCATCTATCTATAATAATGAAAGCATAATATGCTAATTAGACCAGACAGCCGAATGTCCTTCCGGACAAAGCTGCCACGGCTGTGAGGGCCGAGGGCAGGCAGCTGCAGTGGCCGGCAGTGGCAGCAGCGGCGGGGTGATGGGGGCAGCACCTTCTCCTGACCGGCCTGGTCACCTCCCACAGAGGGAGGCCAGACTGCGGCTTAGGCCCGCTCCCCCCGGGACATCTCCTGAGGGCTCCCGGACCGTGAGAGGGGCCAGGCTGGGCTGAGGAACTGCCCCCCCCCAAGTGCATGAATTTTTGTACACCGGGCCTCTAGTCTTACCTAATAATAGACAAACATGTAAATTGACCGTACCTTCACTATGCCCACAGCCAATCAGAGTGAGTATGCAAATTAACCCAACAAAGATGGTGGTTAATTTGCATATGTAGGCGCCCAGCGGCCTCGGTCCAGGGAACATCCTCGGCACTCAGGTCACTCCAAGGTAGGCCCTGTGTGGGCCCTGAACAGCCTGGGAGGGGCCTGAGCCAGGGGGCTCCTGGGCAGGGCCGAGCCTGTGATTGGAGCCGAGGGGGCCCCTGCCCAGGCCTAAAGCCTCGGCCAATGATCGGAGGGAGCTGGGGGGCCCCTGCCCAGGCCTAAAGCCTTGGCCAATGATCGGAGGGAGCTGGGGGGCCCCTGCCCAGGCCTAAAGCCTCGGTCAATGATCGGAGGGAGCTGGGGGCCCCTGCCCAGGCCTAAAGCCTGGGACAGAGGCTTTAGGCCTGGGCAGGGGCGGATCCAGTGATCGGAGGGAGAGGGAGCCAGTGATCGGAGGGAGAGGGAGCCAGCGATCAGAGGGAGCCAGGGATCAGAGAGAGCCAGAGATCGGAGGGAGAGGGAGCCAGCGATCGGAGGAAGAGGGAGCCAGGGATCAGAGGGAAAGGGAGCCAGCCATTGAAGGGAGAGGAAGTCAGCGATCAGAGGGAGCCAGTGATCGGAGGGAGAGGGAGCCAGGGATCAGAGAGAGCCAGAGATCGGAGGGAGAGGGAGCCAGCGATCAGAGGGAGCCAGCGATCAGAGGGAGCCAGGGATCAGAGGGAGCCAGGGATCAGAGGGAAAGGGAGCCAGTGATCAGAGGGAGCCAGGGATCAGAGAGAGCCAGAGATCGGAGGGAGAGGGAGCCAGTGATCAGAGGGAGCCAGGGATCAGAGGGAGCCAGCGATCGGAGGAAGAGGGAGCCAGGAATCAGAGGGAAAGGGAGCCAGCCATTTGAGGGAGAGGAAGTCAGCGATCAGAGGGAGCCAGTGATCGGAGGGAGAGGGAGCCAGCAATAGGAGGGAGCCAGTGATCAGAGGGAGCCAGTGATCAGAGGGAGCCACGATCGGAGGGAGCTGGGGGGCCCCTGCCCAGGCCTAAAGCCTCGGCCAAAGGCTTTAGGCCTGGGCAGGGGCGGAGCTGGCGATCAGTGTGAACTAAAGGAAACACCTTTTCTGATCGCTCATTGGCAAAGCTCCCTGTATGCCACTGGTAATATTCTTAGTAACTTGGGTAATAAGAATCTAAAAAGGGGTTTTTCTACCACACTCCTGGAGAAAAAAACGAAGGTCCGCTGCTGGAGGGGCTAAGAAATGTCATATCCTGCCCTAGCTGGTTTGGCTCAGTGGATAGAGCCTCGGCCTGCCAACCGCAAGGTCTGGGTTCAATTCTGATCAAGGGCATGTACCTAGGTTGCAGGCTCCTCCCTGGCTGGGACCCAGGTCAGGGTTCATGCAGGAGGCAAACATCTCACTTTGATGTTTTCTCTGTCTCTCCCTTTCTCTTTCACATTCTCTAAAAATCAATGGAAACATATCCTCAGGTGAGAAAAAAAAAAAAAAAGAAAGAAATGTCATAGCCTATGAAAGACACATCTTGAAAATGCCTAAAGAAAGTTGTCATTTTTTCATGGTGAAGGGACTGCAGTCTGTGTTGATGAAAACACCTTGGTGGTTGTGGTGACTGGCAGTGGCTGCAGCAGTGGGGTGATGGGGCTGGTGCCTTCCCCTGATCAGCCCAGTCACCTTCCACAAAGGGAGTGGGCCTAAGCCATCAGTAGGACATCCCCTGAGGGCTCCCAGTATGTGAGAGGAGGAAGGCTGGGCTGAGGGATCCCGCCCCCCCCCCCAGTGCATGAATTTCATGCACCAGGCCCCTAGTATATATATAAAAGGCTAATATACAAAGTGTCCCCTTGGGAGTTTGACAGGGAGACCAGTATCTCGATCGCTTGCTATGATGTGCGCTGACCACCAGGGAGCAGCGCAGAATGAAGGAAGGCCCTGGCTGGCAGCTGGGGTAGGGAGCCCCTCGTTGGCAACCAGAAGGAAGGCCCCGGCGAGCAGCCGGAAGACCCTGATTGGCCGTGATCACCGGCCAGGCCTAGGGACCCTACCTGTGCATGAATTTTGTGCACCGGGCCTCTAGTATGCTATAAAAAAGAAAGTACTCTTATCATTTGCAACAGCATGGATGGACCTGGAGAGGATTATGCTAAGCAAAATAAGCCAGTCAGAGAAAGATAAATATCACATGATCTCACTCATTTGTGGAATATAATGAACAACATAAACTGATGAACAAAAACAGATCCAGAGACAGAGAAGCATCAAACAGACCATCAAACTTCAGAGGGGAGGCAGGGGAGTGGAAGAGGGGTAAGAGATCAACCAAAGAACTTGTATGCATGCATATAAGCATAACCAATGGACACAGACACTAGGGGGGTGGGGGCATGTGCTGGGGGGTGGGAGTGGCTGGGGAGAGGTCAATGGGGGAAAAAGGAGACCTATGTAATTCTATATGTAATACTTTAAACAATAAAGAATTTTTAAAAAATTAAAATTTAAATAAAAAAAAATCAAGAGCATAATTAAAGCTGGCAGTGTGGTGTCTAGCCTTTCTGTAAACCCAGATAAAACCAATAACCTGCTGTCCAGCTTTCAGTGTGAGTTTAAGAGCTTCAATCAAATGGAGGAGTTACCAAGCAAGGTTGTGGAATGTCATTCACTGAAAGCCTTAAAGTAAATTTTCATTTGCCTAGGACCAGAAGGGGCGAAGCAGATGAGCCCTCATAGTTCCCGCTAGTGCTAAGAGACCAAGGTCAGACCAGACCCTGAAAATGCTCAGTAAATATTCTTCAATTGGTTTTCCGGCTGCTGCAGGGGTGCGGGGCCCCATGGGTGCCTTGGGCTCACCTCCTTCCTCACGGGGGTGCTGTGCGCCGCAGCGGCTGCGAACTGCTCTAAGGCCTGGTGCTGCTCCTCCGGCCCCGGCTGGGCCCTCTCGGGACCCTGCGGACCTGCTGCCTCCCGGGGCTCGGCCTCCTGCTCGGGCTTGGATTCTGAGTCTGAGCCAGATTCGGTCGTCATGGTTGATTGTTCTGCAAGCAGAAAAAGGGAAAGTCCCATCACTGGGTGCCATTACCTTCCCTAAACAAGAAAACCAGGATGCTACACAGGATGGCTGCAGAGAACCACAGTACAAAGATGGAGAAATGCTAACAACCAAAGCATGATCCTACTGCACACAACTAACCAACGACTTGTCAAATTTAGCATGAAGATGGGTGCCCATGAATGGTTCACAATTAACGTTTAACTAAAGTAAAAGTTGATTTGTAATGATCACCGGTTTTATTCCTATCACATTTTTGATGATCTAATTATGGAAGTGCACATATTTTTCTCATCCCCTTTCTCCTTCCTATCTCTAAGGATCCTGCTCTGCCTCTCCCACCCCCTGAATCTCTCCACGCTTGCATGAACAAATGGCTTTCTCTTTGATTTCTCGTTGAAGCAACTACAACAGAGGCTTCTCCAGTGACATGGAATCTGTCCCACATGGGACAAGCACTGGCCACAGCTGGAGGGAAGCTGGACAGCATCACCTCTCCCTCCCTCACGAGCTCATTCTCATAGGCTTATTCCTGGCTTCCTTCCATTTCCCTTGAATGCTGAAAGGGAAATATCTCACACACTCAAACAATAGATCTTAATTTATAATAATCTGCTCTTACATCCTAAAAGAGACTTTATAATATAACCACCATCTTCTAAGCATTTGCTGGTCAAGACACTGAAGTATGTTGTGCCCCAATTTCTACATCTGCTAAATGAGCGAACTGGACATGACCGTATCTAAAGAACTTATTTTCTGGTGCTACTCTCCCCTCTATGAATAGACATGCCATTTTATTAAAGCAGCTTTTTGCTCTAAGCAGCCACAGAGCTGTTATGCCTGTGTATGTCATTGTAAGTCATTTCTTATCTTGGGTGTGTGGGAACCACCTCAAAAACAAATATCTCAGATTGTCATAATTTTTTCTTTCCTGATTCTAATTTTATGGTAAAAATATCATAAGCAAAGGGCTAGTTTAATCCTTTAAGCACACAATATACATAATAGTATAATGTAAAATTATGCAAAATAAAACTCTGTAGTAAAACTATTTAGTTCCTACCTCCAAAAACAACACTGGGATATGTTTAATAATTGGAAGGGGAAACATAAAAATTAAATACCAATCTAGGTAATAAACTAAATGCTTTATCAGTGCTTCTATGTAGGGTTACTTTCTACAATCACCAGGGATTCTTTCTGCTGAATAAGAGACATTATCAACTTGACATGTACTCAGCTGCCCAAAGTGTATGTAAATATCAAGTCCAAATTCAGAGCAAGATGATAATCCAAATAAAACTAACACATTTTTTTCCTTACATTACATTTTAGATTTTCAAGCAAATCTTGAAAGTAAATATTACATTCTCTTCTGTATATTTATACTGAGAAGTGGTATGAGTCTACAGAAAAAAATAGTGGAGCCTACAACTGAATTCCTCCTTTCAGAAGCGGGGAGATTAGTGTTAATAGTTCAATTCATCAAACGATTATTAAGTACCAAATATAAGTCAAGCACTTATTACAATTTAGAAACAGAGATGAATATGTCATAAAGCCCCTCCCCCACCCCATAATCTGTGGCAGTAATAGACACTCCCTAGACTCCATTTTCTTTATTTTTCCTTTTAGTAACTAAACTTTCAGTTTTTGCTGGTACTCCTCCATCCAGTTTGAGTTGTGGCCATTTGATCAAGTCTGACCAAGGAGACAACAGAGAATATGCATTCAACGTTTAGGTCATCATCATAAAGACAAAGCCACTTGATTTCCCTTTCCCATTGGCTGGAAATTAATAACTTACATGGTCCCCATAGACCCAGTCACGGAGGCCCCAAGTTCGGGAGGATGCCAGAGCTGCCTCTTTCGGGCTGGGTCCCTGGATGACCTCATGGAGTACAACTCACCTGCTCTGGATTGTTACATGAGGTAGAAATCAACTTCTGTTTTATTGGAACCTCACCCAAACTAAAATAATCTACAGACTAAAAATCTACTAGTCATACTCTAGTGGAGCCCATCTTACTAAAACAAAGTAGCCTTCCCTGGATCTTACTCCCTCCATCAGCTACTACCATATTTCTCTGCTTTCCACTCATTTCTCAAAAAATTTCTGTTGACTTTTTACCATCTTATACTTCCTTCCTCTTTGCAACCACTCCTGTCTGACTCCATTGGGGTGGCTCTTGTGGTTAATGCAATGGACCATGCGCTCTAGTCTATCTGGACTCATCTGAGCCTTTAGCAGCCCCAACCTGCCGATGAGGCTTTTCTTGTCAACAGGTCTCTGTCTCTTCGGATTCAGAACTCACCACTTCTCCTAGCTCTCTGGCTACTCCCTTTCATTCTCTTTCATGGGCTTACTCCTTATCCAACCTCTAAATATGGGAATGTCCCAGAAAATGCCATTCTAGACCCTCTTTTTTCCTCTCTCTACATTCCCTCCCCAGCTTGTGATATCCTTTTTCAGGGCTTTAAATACTTTCTATAAGCCATCAATTCCCACATTCATATCTCTAGTCCCAACCTCTTTTCTGAACATTTAAAACTCCAACTCCCCACTTGACATTCTTCACAGGTATCTATTGATTTTTTTTCTCCCAAATCTGCGCCTCTCCTTACCTTCCTCACCTTTATAAATGGCAATGCCATTCCTTCAAGCCAGAATTCCATAAGTTACCTCTGACATTTTCTTTTCCCCCACTTTCCTTATCTAATACTAGAGGCCCGATGCACAAAATTTGTGCACGGGTATGGTCCCTAGGCCTGGCCAGCAATCAGGGCTGATCAGGTTCCCCGCCTCCCTGCCTGCTCCTTCCCTCGCTCCCTCAGCGCCCTGCAGCTGCCTCTGGTCACCGCCATGTTGCATGCTTCCCCTGGTGGTCACTGCATGTCATAGCAAGCGATCAAACTCCCGGTCTCCCAATAGAACTCCCAAGGGGACAATTTGCATATTAGCCTTTTATTATATATAATAATAATAATAATAATAATAATAATAATAATAATAATATATAGGATAGGAAAGTTCTGCAAAATATATAATTTTGTAAATATATATTAAAAATATATTCTTCCAAAATACAACTGACCATTGAATAATGCAAGGGTCAAGGGCACCAAACACCTGACATGGTAAAAAATCTGCATATAACTTTTGACTTCACACAAAAGCTTAACTACTAATAGCCTATTGTTGACCAGAGGCCTTACAAATAACACAGTTGATTAACACATATTTTGTATGTTACATTTATTTTATACTGTATTCTTACAATACAGTAAGCCAGAGAAAAGAAAATGTAATTAAGAAAATCATGAGAAAATAAATTTACTGTACAGTACTGCATTTATCAATACTGTGTTTACATCATCTATTTACAAGATGAGTAACCTCAGTACCTATGTCAACATTGTCTTTATGATATAAAATACTGTAGATATTATAACACTGGATATCAAAAAAGAAAAGATAAAAAAGAAATACATATTTATTTACAGATATAACAATTCATGCACTGATAATAAAGAAGCAACAATATAAATGCTTTATGGTAGCCTAGTGTAATTGATACCAAATCTCAAAAAAATGTTATCCAATATACTTACTGAAATTAATCTACATATAAGTGGATATTTGCAATTCAAACCTATGTTGTTCAAGGATAAACTGTATATCTTGAGTTGGTAAGCAAGCCATCATTTCTCTTCTGGATTCTTTCAATAATCTCCTCTTCCCTGCCTCTATTCCTGCCCACCTCTATTCTGTCTGATCTTTATAAATCATACATCATATCTAATCATATCATGTACTACTGAAAACCTTTTAATAGTTTCCCAATGAGCTTGAAGTTAAATCTTAACTCTTTTTAAAAAAATATGTTTTACTGATTTTTGATAGAGAAGAAGGGAGAGGGAGAAATAGAAACATCGATGAGAGAGAAACATTGATCGGATGCCTCCTGCACGTCCCCTACTGAGGATTGAGCCCAAAATCTGGGAATGTGCCCTGATCAGGAATGGAACTGGGACCTCTTGGTCCATGGGACGACACTCGAACCCACTGAGCCACACCAACCAGGACCTAGATGACTAACTTAATTTTTTAGTCTCCTACTTCCTCTTCCAAAAAATGAGGGGTTCAGATCTGAAATTAGTGATGTAGGTGAGGGGTGTGTGTGTGTGTGTGTGTGTGTGGGCGGGGGGAGATAGTGAAAGGCAAGAAACTCCAAAGCCAACAAGTCTGTCACCTCTTTCATTATCTTCCAACTTCCTTACTACTTTTTAAAACTAAGGAGTTTTTACACAAATATAGTTGCAGTAGATACATCACATATCAGTGTACTCTAAACTTTAAAAAGCTGTCAAATATATGTTAAAATAGCAGCCTTTCTAAACCCATGACATGAGCCTCTGAACTCACTATACATGAAATAAAAGGGCAAGTTTAGTAAAAAAATATTCTAATAGTGAGTTTCAATGTTTTTATTCTGGTCATGAAACCATTTTGCACCTGCTTTTGTCTTTAATTCCATGACTCCCTAAGGCAAAGAGCCAGCTATACAAACGCTGAATAAAAATGCAAAATGGATAGAGCCCAGCAAGCACCGATCAACTATTTAAATAATGAAATAACCTACCATTATTTTCTACCTATGAATACACTGTATAATACCTTACCTGTTATATATTACATAAATCACAAAACCTCAAACCTTAAATAAACATCTATGCCCTTGTCAAATATTTCTTAGGTATATTATTTTTCCAGCTATATGCATAATAAATGAAAAAAATCATTGCTGTTTTTTGACTAATTTTAATACAATAAATCTTCCATTGCTGTAGAGCGAAAGTAAAGTAATAAACCTTAATAACGTAAGGCTTTTAAATTCTGGAACCTCCCTAGAATCAATATTTAATTCCACATATCTGAAAGGCCATCAGTTCATATTATACCTACGAGTAAATGGTATCGATGGCCCAGATCAGTAAATTCAATTTCAAAACTTTTAAAAATAGTCTTCTTCCGCACCCACATGCCAATATAAGCAAGTAATAAACTAATTTTTAAATGCCAAACAAAATCATAAGCATCTAAATACAGTACTTCTAACTTTAGCTCATTATTTTAATAACGTTACAGTGTGTACCTCCAATCCTGTACCCAAATGCCAAAATATTTTTAAAAATTAGGTTTTCATGATATTGACATTGGTTTTTTTTTTTTTTTTTCATATTCCCATTCCTTGCTTTCCTGATGATCCCCAATACCTAAAGTTGCACATTTCCCTTCCAAACTCATTAAAGATGTTCCCTTCTCTTCTCCTGATTTTTTCACTTTGGATGAAACACAGCTGTTGATGATTCAGTTACTCAAAGTAGACACCATCACTTACAATCCCAAACAGAAAGCGATACAAATGCTTGTGCTAGCTTTGGCTTAAACTGGGCCCTTTTTTAAATACGAAATTTACCTTATTATGTTTTTCTTGAGCTAACAAGGTTTGAATGCCTAGAAACTCCAAATCTTAAAAGTTGGGGTAAGGACATGCATTAAGTATGCTGGGGTGATGGCAAGAGTACTGCTTCACTTTTTAAGAAACAAACTGTGTTTCATTATGCCTCTCTGGGGCATATGTTCATTAAGCGAATGCCAGAGGAAATGGTAATGAGCTTCAAAGGCAGCATCATGCAGGTGTAAATGAAATCATATTCACAATTCATTTCACCTATAAGAAATGGCCATTGTCATGCATCCCAGGCTTTGTTCCTTTTCAGCTCTAATTTTTTGTTCCATAGAAAAAGAAAAAAAAAAAAAGCCAGATTACACTCATCTTTTCCCCTTTTAGAAGTAGCATCTCTAAAATCCCCATCTCCTCACTAAATGACTGCTAAATTAGCTTCTCTGTTAAAATTTATCTACCTCTCCTGCTGATATGAAAATTCTGTATTATTTTATTAAAAGACAACCTAAGACAGTGGAGAAAAATGCTTAATATAAATCACATATAAAACAGGATTCCCACGGGATACTGTTTACCTGCCTACAGGAGTATAGCACTACAAAGGACATTAAAAACAAAAAACAAACAAGCTCTGTTTTCTTTTTATAATTCAAACATAAATTTATAGGAAATGAGAGGTTAGTAGATGAATACATACTCACTAAAATATATTTATAACTATTGACTCCTATCCATTAGTCCACGAAAAACCACCAATTGCAAGCAAACTAAAAGATAGTAATATTCAAACTAAAAGTAATATTCCCTGATCTCTCTACTAGATGCTTCCTATTTGCATTAAAAGAAAAAAAAAGCCTTATTATTATTCATCTTTAAAAAACCATAAGAAACTATATCAACCTGCTCTTGGTCTCACATTCTTCCTTCTACAACCCCCATCTCTACCTCTCCTACACGGTACCACTTATATACTGTTTTCTCAACTGAGCTGCGCAGTTCAAACCCGTGTTGTTCAAGGGTCAACTGCACTCCCCCTTATTCTAGTAAACCTTATTAAGGTTACTAACGACTTCCCTACAAGCCAATAAATCCTATGTGACATCTCTCATTTTAAAATTCTCTGTTTCTGACACTCTCTTGATTTGCCTTCTACCTTTTCTGGCTACTCTTTTCTCATTTCCATTTGCTCCTTCATAGTCTTTTTCTCATATTCCATTTCTAAACTTTGCAGTTCTTTAGTAATCAGTCATACTCTTCAAATCCTCTTTCTCGGAGAGTTCCTTTACTTTGTTTCAAATATAGTGACAATTCCAAAACACAGGTTCTTCAGTTGGTGACCTCTCTGAGGCTTAGGTCCACATACAGACATACATTCTACTTCTCACCTCTCTTATCTGGGTATCTGAGAGGCACCTAAAATTAAAGTGCCCATCCGTACCATGCCCTTGATCCTCTACCCACCCAGCCCCCCAATCTGCTCTACTGCAGTCTTCCCATTTCAGTAGGTGAGCTCTCATCTGCACAGCTGCTCATGCTAGAATCGGGACACCACCTCTCCTTACTCCCAACTCAATCCACTTCACGTCTGTCAATTTCACTTCTGGAGTTGTGTTTAAAGAAAGAAGGAAGACAAAAGATAATTCTAGGCAGCAGTTCCCAATCAGTTAACAGCAGAAAAGTGTGCAAAATCACATGTACTTCCTTATGTGAGGGCGTATAGTCTGCTGTGGCTGGAAGGTAAGGGAGTGATGAGAGGTGATGAGACCCGCCAGGCAGAAGTCAGGTCCTGCAAGGTGGTCTCATCTTCATTAAGGAGACTTCATCTCACTGTACGGAGACCACTCTGGCAGGGTGACTAACATTAGAAAGGGTCAGCTGGACTTTTCCATTGTTTTGGCTCAAAATAAGAACAAACTAATGTACCAAGCAGGCCTTGATGGGGCAGCAATGTACCAGTTACTCCTTGAAGCACAAAGCAGTGAAATTCAGGGCTTTGAAAACTTGAGAATAGTTGAGACACTAAATGTTTGTGACTAATGGCAGGGACAATTGTGGTTGTTCTTTTTGTTTGTTTGTTTAATAAGCTTTATGGTCATACGAAGTTCAAATCCTATTAAACCAATATACTTACCTCTATGGAGCTAACTTTTCAAGATTATAAAAGAAACAGAAAGCTGGATTTTTATGATGACAGTAATTTAAAAAAATACTTTCCAAATAACCACTCTAAACCTGCAGAGGATTACCCAGATCCATCAAGCATGGGGACAATGATTTCATTAACAGCAACGCACATCTACAGTTCAGTGTTGGGAATATGAAACACTCAACAAGCAAAAAAAATAATAAGTAAGGCTACAGTCCCCTATTTCAAGGAATGTGCATGCTGACAGATTACCCTGAGAAGCAAATCAACCACAGTGGCCAGGGTGCAAGAACTAAGCCCACAGAAGGGGCTTTCAACAAATCTTCGGGGGCAGGGAGGGCTTCCCTGGGAAATAACCCCTGCTTGATGGAAAAATAATCACTCACCTTAATCCCAAGTTCAATGACACTAGCTTTAAACTTTAGATGCAACTAAAAAATCACAGGCTACTTCCGAAGATTAAAGGAAAATTAGGAATAAATAAAAGCACAGGAGAGGCGCCATGATGGGGCAGAGCCCTGATGGGGCAGAGCCCTGATGGGGCAGAGCCCTGATGGGGCAGAGCCCTGATGGGGCAGAGCCCTGATGGGGCAGAGCCCTGATGGGGCAGGAGGGTGAGAACCAGCCTGGAGAGATTGCATTCTGGCCTCAAGGTGGCCACATCCTCTGTGACCTCAACGGAATTTGACTTTCCTTTCTGTTCTAAGATTCTGAAATTCTGGGATTCCTGAGAACCAGAGACTCTGTTGTAGTAACAGCATGAAACCTAAGGAAATTTTGTCCTCTAAGAAAAGTGAAGACAGATATTAAGTGATCTTACCTACCAGCTCCAAGGGCATCAGCAACTAGGGAGGCAATCACCAGTACGCTAGCGAGAAAGACAACCTCCCACTGCATGGGCAGCTGATGGCTTCTTTAATGAACTGAGTCTATTACGTTCTTATTTCATTCTCTGAAATAATACTTTTTACCCAGATAATCTGAGAAAGCTGAAGGAAACACTCCTAGTTTACTCAATACATTGGAAAAACCTGGTTTATTTTCAGTAAGTTTTTAACTTCCAAGTTAAAAAATGTTTACCTCGGTGTTTAAGCAATTAACAGATGTAGTTAGATGTACAGACAGACAGACAGATATAGTGATTATAATTATGGAAACATCCACCTTATTAACATGTATTTGTTTTTTCAAATCAAATTGGTGCCAAGTACCAGGGTATAAAATTCCATATACCTCTGAAATACCAAGAGTATTTCAAAAAAGCAAGGGTTGTCCCCACAGGTCTCTAGATACATTTCAATAAACCAAGGAAGGCGCTGGCTCCCTCTCTGGGGGACGGGGGACTTGTGTTAGTGAAGGACCTTAATAGTGTCCAGTGACAGCACTAATAGTAGGGGAGGCAGGGTTCCCGAGGAGGCAAAACTCCAGGCAAATTAACTCTCTAGAAAGAGTGGCAGAACAACAATTCAGGTTCTGTTCGGGTGTTTGCATTATCACTCTGCTAGAAATAAGGAAATTCCCAGACTGGGGTTCCTGAACTCCAGAGGTTGGGGAAGGAGCCTACAGATCTGAGTTTATTTTGAGATTTTAAAGGAGAGTACACAGTTAGCAATGGCACAGCTGCACTAATCAAGTTTCTTTGCTTTTGTTTGAATATTTCTTGGTTAAGAAATATTGACACTTAAAAGACACCTCTGACTCCCGAGGAGAGGAGTTGGTGGAAGCAGGGAGAGCAGTTAGCAGGCCATGGCAGAAGTCCAGGTGAGAGAAAATGCTGGAGCAGGGCAGCAGGAGAGAATATAAGTGATGCCCTTCTAGAGCCATCAGCACCGCTGATCAGAGCTCGGCAAAGACAGGGAGACGGATCAGGCTGGTAAGGTGAAATCTCTTGTGTTAGATGTCTTATAAACACAGGGCTCCCTAGAGGTGAGAAGACTGCAAGTACTGCCTTCTCCAATAGGCAGAGGGCCCACCCACAAACAAGTGTCAAGTTTCAACGGTTATTCTTCTAGGCAGTGCTCCATCATCTTGAACACAGGAAGTCATCATTGACCCCTACGTCGTCAGCAATCATTTTAAAAAACATCTAATTCAGATGAGAAACTATGCTTGGTTATCGATAAGGAATGTATTCTTGTGGTCTAAGTGACAGCTCCAGACTTCCAAAAACCCCACCAAACCCAGATTAACATGGAAAGCTTTGGCCTTTTCTTCTACAGTAAGTTTCTAGAGTTCATCTGAGAAGTGGCCCCTGTACCCCATATGTTCCTTTCCCACATAACCTGGCAAAAAATTTTAGTTTCCCTGAGATTTTAACATGATTATCACCAAGAGGCTGTCATTGGCCAGATTATTATGATGATCTCTGAACGCATAATAATCTGGCCACTCAGTGTGTGTGTGTGTGTGTGTGTGTGTGTGTGTGTGTGTATACACACACATACATATATATATTTTCAATAGTTAACATAAATACTTGAATTCAGTTTCCTGATGGCTGTTTATAGCAGTTCATCTGTGTTCCCTATCATTGAAATAGAGTTCAGAATTGACTATGACTTCATTTCCCTTAGCCAAAGGCACTCCCACAGTATACTTGAGTTTTTAAGTAACAAATTAAATCAAAATGCTAATTTCAGAGGGCCAATGAAATACATAAGAGCAGAGTGTTCAATACTCATGTCAAATTGTATTCTGGAAAGTGTTAAGAAAACAAGCTAAAAACAGCAACTCTTTTTTTCCATTTTCTGTTAAACATTAGCCACTCTTTCTAAGGAAGAAACTGTTGTATGGCCTCAATGTGTAGATGATTTTCCAAACATGGTATATTTGCTTCTTAACTAAGCTCTCCAAAAATATTATAAAACTAGAGGCCTGATGCATGAAATTCGTGCAAGGGGCTCGGCCCCCCACTGCCGTGGTGACCGCCTTGGCCCTCGCAGCTCTGGCTTTGTCCAGATACTGCCTTATGGTTTCCTAAAAGGAAAATTCAATTTCTAAAATGCAATGGATTGTCATGAGTTGGACCATTAATTTCTCATAAACCTTTCAAGCTTTATTTTTTTTAATTAACAGTATGGTGCTTGCAAAAGTAAAGGAAGTTGTTCACAGGGAACACACAAATGTGTGGTGCTAAGAACCCTCCCTCACATCCTCTCACACAAGCTCACCCCCACCCTCCTGAAGCGGATGTTACCCCCACAGGACAGATGGGGACAGTAAGGTTAGTGCATACCTTGCCTTAGGTTATATAAACCAGAGCCAAGAATGAAATCTGAGTTGCTGCCTTCAATAACAAAGCTCTTTGTTCCACACAAGTTCTGCAATTTAGTGCATCGATAAAATCTACTCTTAACCTCCTATTCCTATTTCAGAATCGGACAACTTTCTAAAGATATTGTTTTATATGATCATCTATAATTCCACATTGCTAATATGCTACCTTACTGTTCGACTTAATGTAAGTCAAACATAATTCAATTCAAGATTCTATAAACCTATATTTTATTTTAAAGACTATTTTTCCCTCCTACTTATTTATCTTTAAAAATATAGATATAAAACATCACAATATTAGTTTCTTCCTTTATTAAAAAGAGGTTTTTAATCTATTGTGAGCCTTCAGGATTCTGTCCCAGGTTGCCAATATATTCCTGGAAAACAAAAAAATACATAAATGATCGTTGTTGCTTCTAGAGAAATATGAATGGTACTGACTCTTCTTCTAGATTCTCAACAAGTTATAACTTTTCATTGAGTGGCTTTAAGCCTCAAATGAACAAGCCTAAATTTTAATTAGTTCCAACTTTGAAAGTAGTGTTAGCGGAGGGCCTCAAATTGACAAGAGCTAGTAAAATGTATCTAGTTATAAATGTCCAACTCCACAGTTTAAAATGTTCCAAGAATTCCATGGCTAAAGTCAAAAGAGGAGAGAAAAGGAGATAGTGTATTTCCTCTGTACTGTTGGCCAATTCTATCTCTGGGAAGAACTTATTAGCAAAAGATATCTTTGGCACCTTAATGCAGGAGCATATTTTTCTATTACCCAACATCTGACTCTGCATCTGTGAGAAGTGAGGTGTGAACCACAGAGAGTGAATAAATTAAAACAGAGTCAGACTCTGTACAGTCATCTACCACCAAATAAGAGCTCTCGACTCGTCCTGAAATGTGTCTCTCTCCCACAGAACCATTCATTATAAAAATAAGGGGAAAGTTATGGCTACGGCTTCCAAACTTTGCCCCTTAGTGAGGGTCAGTACCCTAGGATACCTGGGGGTAGCTGGCTGAGAATCCACAATCTGGGTTTCTCTTTATAGGTGTCAGTATCTCAGGGTTGAGGACAGCTAGAATTACAAGATGGCTGTCTAAAAAAGACCTAACAGCAAATACCTGTTCTCTAACTCTCTGTCTGTCCAGGAATATGTTGCATAAAATAGCCAATGGACAAATAATGAATGAAGGAACAGTCTGTGTTTCCGAGTCTCACAAATACAAGACAGAACAGCAGGTCCCACGTGTATGGAGGAGCCCTACAAATTCAGATGATCAGCAAAACACAGATCTGGCCTGTCCATTTTCATGACTCCAGGCTTTTATCTCTGTGGTTAGCTCCTAATAGCAGGCTTCATGCAGGCACCTGAAACTAGTCACAGAAGGACATGTGGTGAGAAGGAAAAAGAAAGCAAAGGGGCAAATGACCTTCCAAGGACCAGGGGGGTGAGCTGCCTGTAAATATTTGTATCTTGTCTTATAAAGGAGTTCTAGGTGGTGAGTCACGAAGACTCACACAGCAGGAATCCCGCTGGATCAAATCAATAAAGAAATATTTAAAAAGGCTCTTCTATTACTAAGAAAAAGAAATGAAATATATGGGAAAATTCCAGGTATTCTAGTATTGTTTTCATTCAATACTTACAAAATCATACAAAGCAACCATTATGGGCAGCCTAGTGGTCATTAAATAAATAAATGAATGAATAATAGAATATACCAGCTTCATTGAACACAAATATGCCCCAAGTCACATGTCTACAAATGATGTCTTGGGAAATGAGATCCAATTCAGCCTGACCCCTACACCACTGTCTGCTGTGTGGTACGCAGCACTGAGCAGAAAGGAATACCAGTGAGTACCTCTCAACTCTTCCCCGCATTGAATATGCTAACTTTGATCAGTTTTCTATAATTAATCCTGATGTTTTCTAGGACACTTCTATCTTCCAAAGCCCAATTAATAAATTTGGTTTCCCCCACATTTCCACACATTTAATTACTAAGTGTTCACAGCTCCTATCACAACTCCTACAGAGAGAAGAAACGGGAGCTCCCCTGGCCTCTGGATCCTTTTGCACTTCGGGGTTTTGACAGGCTGTTGAATTTTTTCATCCTTCGATACAAATATGAGGCCAAGTAATTATGCTGTATTTACTGTAAGGCATCAGCTTTCATCTGGCTGCTAGTAATGGATGAAGACTACAAAGAATGTTCTTAAAAGATCTCTCTGGCACACGAAGGAGTGGCTTGAGCATAGCTCCTCCTCCAGTTCTCTGAGGTGCTGATAAGAGGACTCTTTACTCCAGGGCTGTCCACGGGGCGCCTGGAACACTGACAAGGTTTCCCATTTGCACCCCAAATCCTCTGCAATTAAAGCTTTAAGGAACCCGTTCAAGCCTCGTGACTCAGTAGATAAACGCAGCTGGAGGTTAGAGCTGCCTTTAGGGGTTGAATTTCCCACACAATGTACTAAAAATGACTGAACAGCTACAGGTGTGATGTATCATTTATACAGTTTTTCTCTAACGGGCAACTAAGTCAATAAACAGCTCTTTCAATTTTTAAATGCACATATTTCCAGCTCATTGGGGATTAACTTAAAGCCCTACAGACAAAAATAAATTCGAAGAAAAACGGAAAGACTGGAAAGCAGTTCATCTCAAGATGTTTTTATAGGTTCTTTATGGTCTAGGTTTTTAAAAAAGGTTTAATTACAACAAAACCTGCTTCACTTCCTACATTGATAATTTTTATAATTACTACACTTTTCATGATGAAATTAGTTTTTAAAATTTTAACTGTCTAGCTGGAAGCTTTTTATGTAGTTAAGGAAGCCACACTAACTCTTTAAAACTCTTCTGCTTTTGTGTGTGTTGGGGGGTCCTCAAGCAGGCAGGGAAAAGGGCGTTTGCGCTCCCAAAATAGCCATGGGCAGAGTCATGCTGGAAAGACGAGAACAATTGCAATGCAAGGATGCAAAAGCGAAACTGGGATGGATGAGAACAGAGGATGATGTTGGTCCTGTCACCAGGGCAACTCTATCTTTCCTGGAAAGAGTCCCACAGATTTAGCGCAGAATGAGAGCTTCCTGGACCCCCACTGGTGTTTCTGATCTAGAATAGGAAAAATGAAGGGACAGGGGACGACATTAAACTATTCCCCAAGAGCAGGGATGGGAGAGATGGGCTCGTAACGGAGGCCCTACAGGTGGAGAGGATAACGACTAACCCTACACGGGCTAGCCCTCGACAGGCTGTGGATGAAGCCCGGGGTTTTCAACGTCCAAACTCACCACGAGGAGAGTCAGTTAAATGATAAACCAAAATGTTAAGAGTGATCATCTTTGGAGGGCCAACTGTCTTTCTTTTTCAGATTTTCTACAAAAGGACTATTTTTGTCATCAGAAGAAAAGAAATCAACAAAATATTTCTCCTTAAAGATGTATTTATCACTTCTTTAAAATACTCTTAGCTAGGTCACTTTCCTAATTTTTAACTTAGTTTTTTATTTAAAAGGATTAATTCTAACATAATTTGTTTTAGCACATCTGAAATGCGCCTATTCATTCTCCACTAATATAAACAGGTGCCACAGTTCACTGGGTGGAGGTTTAAGAGTGGCAGAGGATGACACTCAAACCACTTCGATTAGACCCACCAGGGGCTCTGGTAAAACTGCACATTCCCCAGACTCACCTGCAGGTGGAGAGAATTTCTGGAGTAATTCACTAAGTAAAATCCTAAGATGCCTGGGTTGTACCCTTACCAACGGAACCAGAATTTCTGGTGGCCGTTCCTAGGCACAGGTGATTTTTAAAAGCTTCCCTGGGATTCTAAAATGCAGGCTGGATTGAGAACAGTGGATAGCATTTCCCACTTTTAATAAACACCCAGGCGATTCTTGGACTAAAGTTTGCTAACCACTGGCCTACAAGGAAATTGTCAGTCCTAGAACTATTGAGGGACTGCATTTGGAGACAGAAATACAAGTAGATAACAGTAGATCTCTGGCCCTGATCAAGGCCATCGATTTGTGTTTATTTTGATTACTGCTACAAAATCAGCCTAGCAATCTTATTGCTTTTTGCATTTCATAAATTTATATGCCATTCAGTTTATGCTGGTATAAGCAAAAGGCATATGCAGACTAGACGTTTGTGAATTTTAGATAGATCTTCACTTCAATAATATATAGTACTCATTACAAGCTATATTTCACAACAGATATGTTCTTCCATCTCAGTCATGCTCAGTCTTCTTCACAATAGAATGTTAAGTAATAACTGGTGGAAAGAATACTAGTATTCACCTATATGAGTACGATTATAACTGAACAAGGTTGAGAACATCTTACTTCCTTAAAGTTGAGAAAATCTCATCTCCTCTTCTTTCCAAAGAAGTACCTCCTTTAAATTGATATGGGCTTCCATTGAGAACAGGACACTTGGAGAGGAAGGGAAAGAGGAGTGAACAGGAAAGGGGAAAAATAAAACCCTGTTAATTAGAATTCACAGGCTACCTTCGGTTCTTGCTTTAGTGACAACTCCAATCTGGTCACCCAACTTGCCTATACCCAATGCTTTCAATTCAATTCAAAAAGGGCTGAGCACTTCCCCTGAGTCAGGGTCTTAGACACCTAATAGAAAAGGTAATAGATGCACCAAATCCTTTTTTTTTAAAGGCTCTCATGACCAAACCTCTTATTTACCCAATTCCAAATGTCAAGAAAACCTGCCAAATTCTTTCTAATAATATCTTTACTATATTCTTTTCACCCTGGCAGCCCTGCTGAACTCTCCTCTAAGTAGGATGGGAGTCGGGCCAGCGGTGGGGTCAATGGATTTCAAGCGCCTTCCACCAAATTCAGTCCATGATCTACAGCGTCAAAACTAAGAACTAGCAACACAGCACTGTTATAGCCTGGGAAACACTGGTTATGAAAAGAAGAAAAAATAGTTACTAAATAAGGGCAGAGATTACTACCTACTATTGTTTTCTCCAGCTGGATGTTGGCACATTTGGAACAGAGAGGCTGTTTCTTAAGCACTAAAATATTTTCAGTAGTCCCCCGTCCTTCCTTCTCCCTGGTAGAACACTAAGGGCAGCCACTTCCTATGCCTTCCTGACGCTCAAGCCTCACTCTTATCCTCACCACACAAGCTCAGCAATCAAGGCCTACTGACTCACTGTATTTGTAGGAACATTTGCTTCTCAGAGTCTCTGCTACCAGACGCAAGATTCTTAAAGACAAGAGCAGGTCTTTACTCTCACTCTCTATGAGAAGTCTATCTCAAACCTAAGGCATCGTGAACTCCTGAGCTTTCTCCCCCAAACCAGGTGATCCTTGAGTCTTCCCCCAATGGCCAACCCATCTTTCCAGGGTCTTAGGCCAAAGAAAATACAAAAAAAAAAAGACTAACAAAATTTCCATTAAGTCCCTTCATAAACCCTGTGGCTCTACCTTCAAAACACATCAGGATTATGATCATGCCATTCCTCCACCCCTTCACGACCATCACTGCCACCATGTCCATCATGGCCATCCCTCCAGCCCATCATCTTTGCTTGCCCAGTTACTCTAGTATCTTCCTAACTGGTCTCCCTCCTTCTGCCCTTGCACTCTCTGTACTGTTTTCCATAAACAGCCAGGTTGATCCTGTTGGAATATAAATCAAATTGTGTCACCTTTCCACTCAAAATCTTCCAATGACTCCCCATTTCATGAAGAGGAAGTTAGAGTCATTATACCTGCCTAACAAAATGTTGCACAAATGCTCCTCTGCTTTCTTCTCTCTCACTTACCCACTCTGGCGGCCTCCCAAGGTCTCCTCCGGAGCTCTGACACAGCAGGACACTCCCACCCGGAATGCTCCCACCATGATAGGTTCTCCAGCCTCATTCACGTCTTTGCTCCAGTTCACCTTCTCCGTGAGGCCTTCCCTGTCGACCCCCTCCACTCCCTATCCTCCTTTCCTGCTCTGTTTTTCTTCATAACACTTATCACCAATCTGATATCTGAAATATTTCACTTATTTACTTTGCTTTTTATCTGTCTCCTCCCACTGGAGGCTCCCAGCACACGAGGGCAGAGATTTTCATCTGTAACAGTCACTGTTGTTTCCCCATCGTCTAAAAGAGTATCTGGCACAGAGCAGGTGCTCAATGAGTGTTTGTTATCGAATGTATGGACTCAGCTTTGAGTCTTCAGGCCCTTGAACAGTGAGTGCCGGGCACTTAATAGGTGCTCATTAGATTACGGTGGCCGACTTAGAACCCATCTGCTAAATCCCTGAAATGTTATTTGAAATTGTGCTGCCCATTACAGTTAATTTTTATGCAAAATGGCACTATAATGGACTGGCTTATTACAATTCCTAGAATCATTCATCACAAAAGACAGCCCAATCTAGTGCAAGGGCTTGGGCACTGATGTCAGACAGACAGGGGCTGAATTCCTGCTCTACCAGTGTGACCTCACAAACCTCAGTTTCTTCATCTTTAAAGGAGCTACCTATATAGATGTTGTATAGAAAATACCTGGCACGTAGCAGATCCCCAATGAATTAGAGCTATGACTGTTTTTCTTATTAGTTTCTCAGAATGGTCTTGAGAAACTGCCAATGTGGACTACTCTTTAACAGATCAGGAGGTGAGACAAAAGTCCAGCTCTAAAAGAAGGCGTGGTCCACCACGGGAGGAAGGGATATCCTGGTGCGTGACCAGAAAAAGCACAGTCGCTGTTGTCTCTAGTGCCGGTACCTTGGAAACCAGAGGAAGGACGGAGGCCTGCTGTACCGCAGAGTCACAGATGTGTCTTCAACTGGGATATATTCTCTTATGGCCTCTCTAGACACGACTAGGAGACAGCACGAGGGTCTCCATGTCCGGAGCCTAAGACTGCTGGGACTCACCCTCCTCAAGTCCACGTCTAAGGATGGTCCTCACCTGCCTGGCACCTCCAGGGCGGGTTGGGTACTGGGGCTGAATAAGGCCCACCCACAGCACACCCCGGGCATGACCGGAATGAAAAGTACATTCATTAATACACTGCCCCTCTCTCATCCAGAACACACCTGCTCCACACTTACCTAAAGGAGGAGCACTACATCTGGTGTAAAATCAAAATGACAAAAAGTGTCTGTTATCCAGAAAAGCACTTCCAAGAATGACCCGTCTATCCCATGTCGCAACCCTAATGTCCCTTGTGATGTCTCCCGTGTGACGAGGTTCAGCCACAGGCGGATTACTGCTTATCCAAACTCGCAACGAACCAACACCCAGAGCAACCAAGGGACACAGAAAATGGTGTGAGATCCAAGAGGCATCACATAACCCACCCAGCTTCTATTTAGCATTAACAATTTGGTATGTACCTTGTCTCTTTCAAAAGGAGATCAACAATAAAAGCCAAAAGGACATTATTATTTAAAATATGAAAGACATGGATAAGTACTGCTAATCGCTTTTGGTATCAGTCAATAATCTCCTACAAAGTGTTAAAATCTAACAGATTATGTTAAAATTTTAGCTCTGCCACTTACCAGCTTTGTGAACTAAAGTTACTTCAACTCTCCGCAGATGAATTTTTATCACTTGTAAAGTGCACATAAAATGCCCCTAATGATTGTGGAGAATTAAGTAAAATAATGCACACAGAGCAGTATTTAATATAGTACAACATATAGGTACAACAGACATAGGAGGCACGCAATGAACACGCTATCGTTAGTTTTAGACCAGTGGAGCAATTCCACTCAGTACTATCTCTTGGCTACAATTTTTTTAAAAATATATTTTATTGATTTTTTTACATAGAGGAAGAGAGAGGGATAGAGAGTTAGAAACATCGATGAGAGAGAAAGATCGACCAGCTGCCTCCTGCACACCCCCTACTAGGGATGTGCCCGCAACCAAGGTACATGCCCTTGACCGGAATCGAACCCGGGACCCTTGAGTCCGCAGGCCGACGCTCTATCCACTGAGCCAAACCGGCTTCGGCTCTTGGCTACAATTTATTCCAATATTAGTGAGGGGAAAAACATGATCATTGAGTTAAAATCCAATGATGATTTGGGCAAAGTTCCTTAAATATTATCTCCTCCTTTGGAGCTTAATAGACCTTAAGGATTGCTAGTACTAATCTATAATAATAAAAGCGTAATATGCTAATTAGACCGAACAGCCGAACGACCTTCTGGACATCCTTCCGGACGACCTTCTGGACAAAGCCAGGGCTGCTAGGGCCAAGGCAGCCGCTGAAGCTGTGAGGGCCGAGCCCCTTGCACAAATTTCGTGCATCAGGCCTCTAGTATAATCTTAATTAATAAACCAAGTAAGGGACAGGTTGAACTAGCCCCTTGCCACTGTGTCAGAAAAAGAAATCACAGCAGCATCCATCACTGCTGTGCACTCGTCATTTCCAGTAATGTGCTTATTACATGAACTCTGTTGAAAATCTGAGCCTGGGAGATAATTATCTTAGCCCAGGACTCTCTCAGGAGGAAGATAAGGAAAAAGAGTTCAGGCAGAGGTTACATGGGACAATGATGCCCTTGGTTAGCCATGAAGACAATGCAATAGGTATCCAGGAACCACGACTATGAAATCATAATTACTAGATCCTAATTCTTATCTGATCCTATAAATAACTTGTATTCATTTAGCTTCCAGAAGGCATGATAAAAAACAAACAAAAAACAAACCAAACCATATTCCACTTCCCAAGCTATGTTCTCCCCCTGATATACTGAAATAATTTTCCTAAAATTTGTGCAAAGTATTTGTTTCCATCTTTCTATTTTCTCCACATATTCGCCATCACCATGTAAGAATTTTTAATAAGTCTGATAAGCAACACAGAGATGAGTCAAACAGAGACTATATATAAACATAAAAAAGCAGGCTGTGCTTAACAGTGAGAACAAAGATGATATTTATCGGATTGTCCTCATGAGCCTTGAAGTGCTCAACAGTCTCTCATGTCACAAAGACCAACCCAGAAGAGGCTAGACTTCAGAGTCCAGTCAGACAGACGCACTTAAAGGTAATGAAAGAGACAATGTTCATGATCGGAGACCAGCAATGCTGAGAAATTCTTTACACACATGCCAACTGGTTGGCTTCTGCCTGAGAGGATACTTCAACTCTGAGAAGAGAAAATAAGCCAGAGGATATTTCAGGAGGCCAGCCCCAGTGGCAGAGGAGGGCTCAGGTCCTCACCTGGCCCAAACAATACCCCTCCTGACCTCCCAAAGCAAGCATCCATTCCCTTGAGTTGAGTACTGAATCTTAAAGGACCACACCAAGGTGTCATTCCTGGTGACTCAGTTAATCCATCAGAGTCATGGCAGCTGATAGCAGGGATCTGAAGGAGAGTTAAATGTAGCAAGAGAAAAAAACGGTTGGAAACATTAACCTTCCTATTTCACGGTTTGCTATTTAGAATCACACTAATCTAAAAGATATTGAAGGAGACCAAAAAGTATACTTTACAAGAGTGTACTCTACAGAGAGGGATCCACAGAATATGGTGAGACGGGGACAAGGCATTGAGGAGGGTGCCTGGGCATTGGTGAATGGTGTATGCAGTTCTCTTGGTTAAGGAACACAACTGTAACAGTTAACAGTGCGCTCTTCCAAGAATTTCTGGGTCTCCTCTTTCTAGGCACATAGTAGCATTGCACATCCTTGTCAGTATGGGTCCCTCAGTTATCACCATGAGTAAAGACCCCTTGCCAAACCACAAAGCATATATAGCTTGAGCAAGAAGTGAATCTTTGCTGTTTTAAGCCTCAGAGACTTGGGGTTATTATAGCAGCATAACCTCGCCCATCCTAACTGAGCTGGAGAAAGCCACAGGTCTAGTGTAATGAGAAGAGAAAGTGAGGTTTTTGTGCTGTGTTTAAATGACATAGAAAATACAAAAGATAGGACATTTTAATACAGGGTGGGACCAAATAGGTTTACACTTGTAAGTACATGAAACACAGAGTTTATTCTTGTCTTATTGTTTATTAATTATTGCATTATTTCCCATGCAAACACCTGTGAACCTACTTTTGCCCCAGCCCATATATATGGAGCACCTCCTCTGTGATTATGTCAGGAAACTGCTCACACCATTCATAGTCTCCCTCTGTTATGGAGAAACAACACAATAGAGAGGACAAGAATGACAACCCTACAGTCAGAATGCTTGGGTTCAACTGGCTCCACGTTAATCAGCTACGTAACTTAGGTAAGTTACTTAATGTCTCTGAGTCTCAGTTTAATAAATAGAGATATTAACCATATCTGCATATCTTACCTGCTTATAAGGATTAAATGAGATAATTCATAATATCTCTGGCACATGTAAGTACATATTAAGTACTCAAACGTTAGCCATCATCATATATATTTCAAATTCCTAAATCCAATATGTACCAAATATATCTTATAGTAATAATGGCTTATCCAAAGAAGAAAATAAAGATAATCTTAATGTATGTTCTAACAGAAACCTGATGATAAAAATGGTACACAGCAAAGCTAAAGCTGCATTATACATGTGAAATTCATGTCAATAAAAATAGTAGTAATGACTTTGGTTTGGTTAATACAGAGGCAAAAATATAATTATAAGGTTACAGAAGTGGAAGAAAATGAGCATTTTCCTCAATATGTCTTGTGTATTAAATTACAACTCTTTTTTTTTTAAATCCTCATCCGAGAATATTTTTCTATTGACTTTTTAGAGAGAGGGAAAGACAGAGAGAAATATCGATGTGAGAGAAACACATCGATTGGTTGCCTCCTGCATGAGCCCTGGGCCAGGGCCAGGGCCAGGGCCAGGGAGGAGCTTGCAACCGAGGTATGTGCCCTTGACGGGAATAGAACCTGGGACCCTTTGGTACACAGGCCGATGCCCTATCCACTGAGCCATGCCAGCTAGGGCCAAATTATAACTCTCAACTGATTGAAAGAGAATGCCAGGCAGCTGTTAGCACAGTGCCACCCTCACCACTGATTACAGTGCAAGGTTCACTTCCCCTTAAAGGAACAAGAAAAGCTAGGTTGATATATATCTGATGCCAGTCACAAATTACATACATGTTTTTGCACTTGTCATAGAAGTAATTTGAACACATAACCAAAATAAGACGTCACAATATGTATATGGTAAAAATACACATTAAATGATTCAAGATTACTCTTGAGACACAGTGTCTTCCTTCCATAAGCATTACAGTCCACCTGCAAATATTTTTTTTTTCATTTTCAAAGTCGCTTTCTCCTCTGTAAAAAACAGGTACACAAACTGAGCTTTATTCGCCTCAGATATTATTAATGTATGCATCCATTTTAGTTTTATTAAGGAATATCAAAATACTAATGAAAGTTACAAAGAAACAATATATTTTTCAAGTAAACCTCTTGTGAATAATGCTAAGTCGGAGAAATATATTTATTCAGAGTAATCATTAGCATTTTCTTGGTATTACTTTGGCACTCAAGATTTTTGTGTTTTGTTTTTTTTTTAACAGAAGGAATATTTACCACGCCATATGTTTCTGACAAGAAGGTGAGATTTCCTTGGTCCTAGAATCTATTAGTGGAGACAGGCACAGCTGTGCCCATAATATTCTGATATTCCGAATTACAGCTATATGACATTTATTTCCTATGCCATCTTTAAGTCAACATGCATTGAATGGTCAAATGTTTCAAATACATGATTCTGAACTACAAAAAAAAAAATGTATGTCCTCTCTCCCTCACAGCGCTTTTGGAGCCAAGCCTATTACAGTGATTGACCATCAATTTATTATTGCCAGCACTAAGTGGGGTGATTTTCACAAGTGTCTAGAGCCAACATATGTTGGGCAGGACAGTTTATTTTATTCTATATGCACTTTGGCTCCCTGGTGCCCAAGGCAGACAGCTGTCACTTATGGGCAGGCCTTCTGCTAACACTTTCTGTAATTCCTAAGGGGCTTCCCAGACTATAATTAGACTTTCCAGCTGCCGCAGTGTGCACTGCTGGGTGGAGCCGAGAGTCTTCTGCTTTCCAGCATCCCCTAAAAAGTCCTCTTAAAGATGGTACTGCTGCAATAACACTGTTTGGAATTCAGCTTGGAGAGCAAATATGAATTCATTAACCACTTGCTCTGAACAGGTCTGTTCTACAAGGAGGGAGCTTTGCTTTAAGCGAACTCTGAGCCAACCACAGGAGTAGGGAATTGAGACTAAGCACACAAAAAATGGGGAAGCGCAAAGCAATACTAGAAACTTCCTAATTCAAAGGTGCTGAGAACAACTGTACTGAGCCAGTCACAACTCTCTCAGCCTTTTACGTAATTCTCTTTTCCAGGAAGAATCACCGAGATGAACTGAAATGGCACAGCAAGGAGGAACTAACAGAGAGCAGGCAAAAATCTGACCGTTTCAAAATCAAGGTCAATAGTGCCAGAAAAAAAAGCGTGCAAGTCAAAGACGGCAGAGTAAGTCAAAAAGCAAAAGAGGAAGCAAGCATTAAATTCAACTAAGTCTTTAAAACAAAGAGAAGTCTGCTTTTTAAGAAAATGAAGCATTTTTCAAAGACAGAGCCCCATCCACCACCTCTCTGATTCTGGTCCAAGGATTCCTGGAAACAAGGGCACAGAGCAGATTCTCTCAACAGAGAAGGACCTGCTGCAATTGCAGAGTGAGCCTGCGCATGCGATCACCCTCAGCCTCAGGAAGTCATCTTTCCCTGACCAGAAAGATGACTATCATAGTGAACTGAAACTCTCTCTGCCCATAAACTCAGCTCGGCCAAGAGCTGATAACTGATACAGGACCCTCAGAGGGATAAGATGCTTTTACTAAAAATAGTCCCAGGTGCTACAGATGCTTCTCGTCTGCAGACCACACTCGTAGCCCAGTCCAGGGGTGCACAGTCACTCAATCTATGGGTGTGCTCCTCCTGGGCAATGCCACCTGCCACGACTGGAAATCACTGTTCTTCAACTTGAAAGAACAAGACAACAACTAAGACTAAGGACTCATGTATTTTGTGGGTTTTGGAAATGGCAAAGTTAAGACAAACTTAAGATATTTGAAGACAATATTTAAGGAATGGATGTAAGGACCAGCTCTCCCACAAACTGATGATCCCCCCCCCCCAATTATTTATCTCTTTTAAGAAAGTATTGAGGAATTCCTGTTCCTCTTACTCTTCTATTGACCAGTGAGAGGATTTCTCAAGCCAGAAATCACAGGTCAAGTAGAGACGAGGGTGTCCATGCTGGAGGCTGGTACCTGACATTATTAGTTGTTTTCCACGTGACTTCTTCAATAAACTAATGTTTATTCCTTCCAGTACCACACACAAACAAGCAAATAAAAATATTTTGATGGAAATAACTGTCAGGGTTCCATATATTCCCACAATTCCTTAAACCCAAAATGCATCCCCTTTTTCACAGCCCGATTAACATTATTGTCACAGGTATCAGTTGGTATAAATTTGAGAAATGTAAACTCATTTTAATATTAGCCAAAGCAAAACAATAAAACAAATATGATTTTTTTAAAACTCAGCAAAGTTTACATATTGATACTACTACACATATTTCTGTTAACAGAGATAACCAAAAGTTAATTATTACATAAAATCTGCAGATGAGAATAGTTAAAACTAGATTATGGGAAGTTGCCAGTTGCCAATTAATTATACTCCAAAGAGCTACTTGCAAAATGGTTACTGAAAGCCAAAAACCCTGTTTCCCACAGAAATAATGTCCTAAGTCATAGTGAAACTTCAAGGGCTGGTCATAAAAGTCTTAAACCGGAATGCATAGGAACCATATTTTAGTAGAATCCCTAAAGCCCACGTGACTCCTTGCACCAAGCAGGGATTAGCTATGGGAGAGCAGGGCTGGGAACTGCTCTAAAAACAAGCATATCCGTTTGTCTGTTTGGTTCACGGCTCTACCACCAAACATTTCAAACAATGCTCGGCATAATTAGGCACTCAGTATTTGTAAGTAAGTGAATGAATGAATGAATGAATGAGAGGATGCACTGATTGCAATCTGAGCGTCTGATAGGGTGAGGGTTTAGCACGATACCACAGGAAGAAACACTCAAAGCAGGGCAAGGAAAGAAAAGAGGCGAGAGGGACAGGTAGAGTTGCTCCATCAAATGTTCTTGGAATGGCTTAAATGCACTAAAAAAGGAGCAGGCATTGAAATGAAAAGATTTGAGCTTTTTCTTTTGATACAAATAGCTCAAAAGTTAACAAGAATAAGCAGAAGCTCACTAAAAAGTGTCTGAACCCATTCGTTAAGCTAACTAGCAGGCAATCTGCTTGGCAGAGACATCAGCCTGGATGTGTGTCAAATGACACCCCACAGTGAATTATTACAATAAAATTATAGGGTTGATAAGAGAGAAAAATTGCAGGGAAAACGACTCGCATAAAGCTTTGAAGACAGGAAAACATGGCTAACACAACAACAAATTCTCAACAGTTGTTTTTTCGGTGAAAGCATCACGTTCCCAGCAAAAACTGTCCTTGTGGCACAGTGATGTGCAAGGCCCATTCATGGGTACAGAGGCAGACAGGCACGCGAAAGTCTCCCCAAAGACTGTAAAACAGCTCAGAGCTTCAGTACAGCAAGCGGAAATGGGCTCTGAAGAGACTCTTTCCTCTTCAGTCCTGTTCTTCCCACCCACCCTCCGGCTTAAGTTATCCTTCGAAGTCCATGTCATTGCCCATTTTTCTCCATTTCAAAAATACTGAGGAAAATAGTCAGCTATCACCTGTAACTGAGAATTGCAATACCTCAATACATCAAGTGCCCAGTATGTTGAAAGAGCAGAGGTTGGTTCCTCTAAACTTGTTGAACACTTCCCAAAAGAAGCCACTAGCTCCAGCTCACCCCCACCTTGGTCCCTCAGGGGGCTCTGAAGAGCAGTGCTGGGACCCCGTATGTCAGCATCTCTTGCCGAGTTACTGAGGACCTCTACCAGAAGTGATGCTGTGATCCTTTCACATTCAGCTGTGAGGTCGGTCCAAACACAGGCCAGTCTTTGTTTTTCCTTTGAAAGGATTTGCCTTCTTTTTCCTACATGAAGAGTAGATTGAGCTCAGTTATCACTGATCAGTTTTCCTCCAGTATCTACCCAGAACTACACACTGTTCAGTTTTCAAGGAAATACTTGAATGATGAATATCGTGATCTGTAATGCAGAGTTTTAGAAAATGTTGGTGGGTACCAACCAATCCAAACCTCAAAGGTCTGCACAGAGCAAAGCAGTAAGTGAAGTTTAGGAGTGAGACTGTTCTTTCTTGTTATAAAAGTTTTAACTGATTTTAGAGAGAGGAAGAGAGAGAGAGCGAGAGACTTGTTGTTCCACTTATTTATGTATTCACTGGTTGATTCTTATATGTGCCCTGACCAGGGATCGAACCCGAAACCTTGGCATATCAAGACAATGCTCTAATCAACTGAAGCTACCCAGCCATGGTGGGACTGTTCTGTATTTTGAAGCAAGTCCAGGATACGCTACTGTATTTCCTGTTTCATAATATACTGGCTAATAACAATTCATAGTAATCCACAATGTTTCAAAGGTGTCAAATGAAAGATGCCCCCAAAAGAAATATGATTCAAATCAAGGAGAAAATAAGGCCAAGTAAACTAGGTCAGTGGATTTATTTCTGCGTTGCATACAGGGGATGTGTGTCAGAGTCATAGAGGATTAGTCTAGAAGAGACGACCAAGCTGCCAGCCACATAATAGAAGAAGTGAGCCAGATCAGGGTGGTGAAGTGCCTTCCTGCGAATTAAAATGTTCTGGTAAGAAAATGCCAAAGTATAAGAACAGATTTTCCATATGAATATTATTTTATTAGTGAGGTTACTGCCAATAAAAAAAGATAAATACAAAACTGTTCTTGCATTTAAAATATCTTCCAAGAATTTAAACCCAATGTTTCCATGATCAAAATGCTAAACAAATACCTAAAAATTTATATGTGAGATCAGATTAATAATAAAACAGGTTATTATTTTTTTTTATTTAAGTTGATTTTAGAGAGAGGAAGGGAGGGAGAGAGGAAGTGGGGGGAGAGAGAGAGAGACAGATATACCAATGTGAGAGAGAAACATCGCTTGGTTGCCTCCTGCACACTCCCTGACCAGGGATCCAAACTGCAAACTAGATATGTGCCGAGAGGGAATCCAACCTGCCGCCTTCTGGTGGAAGGGACGATGCTCCAACAAACTGAGCCACCCGGCCGGCCAGCGCAGTAGCACTTTCAATTAGCCTTTCCCCAACTATGTTACACAGATTAACATTCTTATTGACCTCCATCATTCGGGAGAACAAAATAAGAAAATGCTGCACTAATTACCTTTGGTTTTATTTCTCTTCCAGGTCACATCACTCATGCACCCCTTCCTCACTCCCAAGGAAAAAGCATGTAAAGCTGAAACTTCCACTCAGGATTTACAGATTGGGGGTAATATCTACCAAACAAAGGCTTCGAGGTAACAGAAGATCAGACTAGAGTATAAGATCCACATGGGCAGAAATTTTTCTGTTTTGTTCTCTGCTGTGTAGAAAAGTATCTGGCACATAATAGGTAGTGAGGAAATATTTGGTGAATAAGTGAATGAATGTAAATGACTAAGTCAGCTGGCACCAAAATATTATGTTGGTCATAAAATATTGAAATACTGACTAGTCTCAACATTAGCCATAAAAAACCTTAGTCATAATATTTAATATTAACAGTTGAAATTTTAACTTACAGTAAGAATGCAATTAAATGTTACCAAACTATGAGCCTTGGGAGGTTGTTTATAAGTTAAAGAGTCACCTTTGTAGAACAGAAACATTTATTCTTTTAATGCCAAATAGATGTTTAGTTACAGAATAATAATAAAAATGTCTATTAGATGATGGTGATCCAGATGAAATACGGTATTTGTCATGCACATTATACTCAACAGACTATCTTTTAGAAACTGTATACACTTCATCGTTTTGTACTCACTTTCAAAAATACTCAAGTGCAGTCATCAGTCTTTCAGCATAAAATTTCATTAGAGTTCAAACCTTCAGAGCACATACCTCTACCCTTAATTTTTTTTACCATGTCCCATTGCAATGAGCTGATAAAATGAATAACTAAAATTGGTCTTAAAAGTCATCCTAATTGAAGACAGATCTTAAACAATGAATTCATAACAAAGCAAAGCAACAAAAACAAAAAAACAGACACATTTTCCACTTTACTACAATGCACCATAAATCACATTATATAGACTATAACTTAATTACTGAAAGAGAACTAATATCAAGGACCTAGCATAAAAAAAAAAAAAAACATTGGGTTTAGCAAACAGGAATATACAGAATGAATATTCCCATTAAAATATTTCACAAGGACAGACATATGTATATCCTGAATGCTCTAGACAAGGGCCACAAATGCCCTAAAAAGCCATGGTTTCTACACTTTTAGATTTCACAAACTGGTAAATTGACATTATTGAACATGAGCTGGTGTTAGATTTGACTTGGGAAGCGAAAATCATCCATAATGGCTTCCAAGTAGAAGCTACTCAGATACAGATTCCTGCAAGTTCTCCCATTTCACTCCTTTGATTCCAGGCCATCACAGTCTCCTTATAAATTCTCCATTTCTTCCTCAGCTTACTTAAGTTGGGGTTTTGGCAACTGTAACACTCCAAATTGAAAAAGGAATGATACTATAATTTACATTATATAAGTATGTATAATATTGTTGCAAAATAAATGTAATTTTTCTCTATTTTAATTTTTAAAATATATCTAACTTTAAAATGTTTTCATACCTGCTGGTATAGCTTGTTAATTGACCTTTTTGAGAAGAATTGTCCAAGATCATGTCCTTACTATGTTTTTTAGTTTTAAAAACATCTTTTCTTTAAAATAGAAGATTTAATATTGTATAAGGAAGATCTGCATATCTCAATGAACACATACTGATGTTTTCCAAATGACCAAAACACATGATGCTACAAAATCATGCCTGGGTAAAGTATTCATTCCAAATGTAAAATCAATCAATAACTTTTAATGTAGGAGTATGAAAAGTTCATTATTATGGTTTCAAATCTCATAATACATCTTTTCTTTAAGAAACTTATCTTGCCCTAACCAGTTTGTCTCAGTGGTTAGTGTCAGCCTGCGAACTGAAGGGTCCCAGGTTCAATTCTTGTCAGGGGCATATGCCCGGACTGCAGGCTCCATCCCCAGTTGGGGCATGCAGGAGGTGGCCGATAGATAATTCTTTGTCATCAGTGATGTTTCTATATCTCTCTCCCTCTCCCTTCCTCTCTGAAATCAATAAAAATATATATATTTTTAAAGAAACTTGTCTCAATTTGGCATAGTACCAAACAAGAATATCCACAACTATCTGAAAAAGCTATTAATGACTCCTTCCATTTCCAACTACATATCTATGCAAGGCTGGGTTTTTTTAGTATTTTTCAACCAAAACAGTGTTTCACAATATATTGAATACAGAAACAAATGTGAAAATCCAGCTGTTTCTATTAAGGCAGACATTAGGGATTGTAAAATATATGCCAATGCTGTTCTTCTCAATAACTGTATTTTTTATTTTAGAAAACAGTTATTTTCAAAACAATGTGTTATGTTAACATATACAATGTTTATTGTTATTTTTAATGAATTAATAAGTATTTAAGTTTAAAAAATAAAATAAATAAAAGATTTAGCTTGGCTGGTATGGATCAGTGGTTCAGTGTCGACCCATGAACCTGGAGGTCATGGTTCGATTCCAAGTTAGGGTACATGCCAGAGTTGCAGGCTCGATTCCCAGTGCATGCATGTAGGAGCCAGCCAATCAGTGATTCTCTCTCATCATTGATGTTTCTCCCTCTCTATCCTTCTCCCTTCCTCTCTGAAATCAATAAAAATATATTTTAAAAAAGATTTAAAATAGGTTACATCTTTATAACGCCCTACAAATAGGTATTTAAGTATGTATATTAAATATATGATTTATATGAATTTATGTATATTTAACTCATTTAAATATACATATATTCTCACAACAAACCTATGAAGCAGGTACTATCATTATTATTCCCAATTAAAGAAACTGAACATAAAGAGGTTACTTAACTTTTCTCTCATACAGTGATTGGCTGGGCTCTCTACTACCATATTAAACTGCTAACGGCTACTTTCCTTAATTAACAAAAGATATTTTTGGCCATTTCTAAAATATAAACAAAAATATTTTGGCCATTTCTATTGGTCATTTGCAGGAAACAAAACAGTTCCAGAAACCTCAGGGATTCTACTTTGCAAAAACATGACCTCATCTCCCTTGTTGATATCATGCTCTCTGGAACAAGCAAGAAGGCCACATTCCTTTACCCCTGCCACTCAGAAATTTAAGGCCACCTTCCCACTATCCACATGAAAGGGGAGGATATGTTCAACTGCCCAGGAAAGGTCTGGACCACCTGCCTATCATTTTATCCTGGGAGCAGGCAACCTACACTGACAGTCCCAAGTAATCACAAGAAAGGAGTGAGGCGCAATGGAGAGGAGTTCTGTGAGATCAACTGCCTAGCTTATTTCAGTTCTTCACTTTTAACCATTCATTGTAGGAAACCCAGTTTAACAGATATGCCCTATTTCATTTCATTCAATTTAAAATGATATGCAAGAGCAGCCCGGTAACAAAATTCCCCTGTTCCATGCCCTTCCATTCGCTCCCTGCTGGGCCCAAGAGCAGAGCCTGACAGCCCAGGGGGCGGCCTGCGTTGATGTTCTGCCCAAGACCCAGACAACCAAAGCAATGAGGAGCTAATCCCAGAGGGATACCATGGCCTCCTAGGAAAGCTTTCACAGGGACCTAATACCGCTCTATGGACTGGCATTTTGCAATCAACTCTATAAAGTATTTGTAAAATTAATAATCATCCTTTCAGTAACATAATGAGGTCAACTTTACTACAATTCCCATTTTGGATATAGTCATGTACATAAACTTCCCATAAACCCAGTTAGGCTAGTATTACCAGCCATACTATAGAGGTAAAGAAGTGCAGGTTAAGAAACACTAGATAACTTGCCTGTGACTGCGCTTCTAGTAAAAAGTGATTGAACTGGGATTAAATGTGGAGATTACATAATACAGAAATCATGTATGTAATAATAATACAAAACATATAAAGTATATGTCTTCTTAGAACTTAAAGGTTTTAGAGAGCACAGGCCTTCTAAATCTTATGTTATTACGCCCTAGCTGATGCCCTAGCTGATTTGGCTCAGTGGTGCAGGAGGCAGCCAATCAATGATTCTCTCTCATCATTGATGTTTCTATCTCTCTCTTCCTCTCTGAAATCAATAAAAAAACATATTAAAAATAAATAAATCTTCTGTTATTAGAGAAATCTAAATTGATATCTTCTCGAGTCAACGTCCCTTTATCAGGCGGATGCATTAAAATCATTGCAGTGCCCTCAGTACCCCTTCCAAGAAAACACCTTCTTTAGGAGAAACCGTCAATGCATATTTAATGCTTACGAGGGTTGTAATGATGCTGGTGTTTCTCCTGAAACGTTTTTCAACCCTATACCCTTTTCGGTATCAGATAAAAGAACGCCAAGAAACAAGACAGCTCTATCAGGCAATTCCTTTGAAGCCATAAAAACAATTATCTATGGCATTACAGACTCTTTAAAAGGAGCTTCCAAACATCGAATTTGCTGATCCGGGCCCAAGATAGAATCCTGACTGCTCAAGCTAAAGAATACAATAGCTTCAAATTGAGTAATGGTTGTTATCCTAAAGTCAGTGATCCAAATACAGACGGATCCCAAGAGGTGGACACCTGTGTGTCTCCTAAACCTATTCAGGTGGGTCATCAATATAAGTGGTTCACAAGGGATGATTATGGAGGGTGCAGGTCCTCAACCTTCAGTTAATAAAACATTTTCAAGCTGTCTTGTTTGTTGGCGTTCTTTATCTGGGATCTTCTTTACCACTCAATCAACTCCCCTTTATTAATCAGACACATTTAATGCATCACACTGATTTTAGAGCCTTATCCATGTATAAGTCACTATTAGCACAAGATGAAAAACATATACAGGAAGTAAAATCAAATTTAATATGAAAAGAGACCATTTAATTTCTCCAAGGCCTTCCGAGCACCGTGAGCTAGATAAAAACTTCTGGATCTCTACCCTCCAAAAGACTAGACATGATACTCAGCCTTAGAGAAAAATTTAATTTCCTATAAAACTTCTTTTGGGGTAAGAAAGTCTTCAAAACTAAGTTATAAATGATGTTTCCAATAAGAAAACACAAATCTCTATCTTTATGCCTATAATTTCCTACAGTAGTCCCAATGAAAAATTATCATTCGTCTTCCTTTGATTAGAATGCATGCCTAATCAAAACCTCACTTATCTACTTGTTAATTCTGCAGAGCTCAGAATTAAAAACCAACCACACTTTGATATTCCCAGTACTAAATACAAAGATTGAAAATGAGAGGTGTGCAAATTATTTCCCAAATTACCAGACAATGGAATATTCATTGGTAAGAAAAAAATCCTGTTTACCTTAGACTGCTAAAATTAGAAAGGAACGAAGGGTGGGGGGACAGGCCCAAGAGTATGTCTGGGAAAGTATTAACAATGTATAAGCATTAATTCTGGGGGAGGGGGACAATTGCTATAATGAGCATAAAGCGTCCCAAGTCCCAGTTAATGGAAAATGACCAGAACCCAACTGTCACCCTGAAACGCATGGCTGAACCTATTACTCAGGGAAGTAAGATTTTGGTCCCTCACACACACTAATTCTTTTCTGTCCCAAGCAGATCCTGTGGGCCATTTGGGCAAGATGATGTCTTCTCATCAGGAGTCTCACTGTTCAAGGTCATATTTACAATTGAAAGTTAAGTCACATTGAACAAAACCATATCCACTAAATAAAATGTTAAAGATTCATCCACAATTTTTGTTCATAAGTTCACGGGATTGTTTCACGTTATATTTAAATACTTACTGAGCACCTATTACGTGCCTAGCACTGTTCTAAGGGCTGGAGTCTATGGCAGTGAACAAAATAGATATAAGCCCTCTCCTCACAAAGCTGATATTCTGGCTGATGGAGACATGCAACAAAAGTAAGTAAAATACGTAGTAATATGAAGAAACGTAAACCGGGAAGGGAAACAGGTAGTGTTAACAGGGTGAGAGGTGGTGGGGGTGGATCAGCAAGGAGCAAGCTGTGGAAATCTTCGCTGGGGGAGAATGGTTCAGGCTGGGGGACAGTACCGCATCTCAGAGGTGGAAGCATGACCCTGTGCAAGGATGGGTGTGGAAGTCATGAACCTGGGTTAAAGCATCCAGGCCTCACTAGTAAGAGACAGACTATGGAATACAACAGATACAGATATGACAGAGACCAACACAATGCTGAATGAAAAAAAGCAAGCCGCAGGAGGATATATACAGCATACCATTTAAAGATTCTTAAACATTAAAAACAATATCACAAACTTAGCAACATATAAGTAGTGATTTGTAAAGGGATAAAGAAATTTTATGGTTATGATAAACACAAATTCAGAAGAAGAGCTACTTCGGGGGGGGGGGTAGATACGGTTTTGAAGGACTTGGGGGAGATTAAGCAATTTGGGGTAATGTTTTATTTAAGTTGACTAGAGGCCAGGTGCATGAAATTCGTGCACGGGGGCAGGGGGGGTCCTTCAGCCCGGCCTGCACCCTCTCACAATCCAGGACCCTTCAGGGGATGTCCAACTGCCGGTTTAAGCCCAATCCCGTAAACTGGCAGTCGGACATCCCTATCACAATCAGGGACCACTGGCTCCTAACCACTTGCCTGCCTGCCTGATCGCCCCTAACCACTGGCCTGCCTGCCTGCCTGATCACCCCTAACCACTCTGCCTGCCTGCCTGATCACCCCTAACTGCTCGCCTGTCTGCCTGATTACTCCTACCTGCCTCTACCTCAGCCCCCGCCGCGGTGCTTCGTCTGGAAGGACATCAGGAATGACATCTGGAAGGTCGTTCAGCTGTCCGGTCTAATTAGCATAGATGTTGGGTATATAGCTGGTCATTATACTATTATTCTACCTTTTTCTGTATCAGAAATACTTTGCACTATTGTTTAAAAAAGAATTCTCAACCCTATCTCAGCATCCTCTGGTTTCTTACTTAACCATCTATGGGTCATTCTGGTGTTTATCTTTGAGTAAAAGATAAGACAGCATATATTTCTGTTCTACTTCAATCAAGAATATTTTACCACTGGTAGCATTACTTCTGCTATCATGAGGAGAAAGGGAGCAAATTAAAAGAATAAAAAAGCTGTCAGCCCTTCTCTGGCACTCTGAAACTACACATTAGAGCCTTCTATGGTTTGCACAAAAGAAAATATGGCAAATCTATGCTTAGCATTTTAAATTAAGCTGCCTGTCACAATTTTAAATACAGCCCCTTTTCTACACAGGAAGTAGGTATTTTTAGCAATGTCACCTTTGCTTCTCACTGTACTTCTTTAGAAAAAGAGAACACCATGGATAAAATATTTGTTTCTTACCTCACCTGTGCTTCCAGTTTTCCCATGAGCATCCAGGCATCCCAGCTGTGCACGCCAGCTCTCCCACTTCCTTACTTTCCTCTTACTCCTCCACCCGCAGCGTCTGCTCCATCCTCAGGATGAACTGGGTCAAGGGGTGGAAGGAAAGCTCGGAAGCAGAAGAACTTGAGCACGAAAGGGGAACTTGGTACTATTCTCTGGGCTCCTCACTGGGAGGTCACCAACATCATCACAACTAAATGCAGAATTGCATGCCAAGCACAGTACCGCCTGGATGCTCAGTCACCCTGGCCACTGCTCCTTCCTGAAAGACATTCTATCTCCCCTTTTCTTTTCTACTTTGCTCCTTGGCAGGTTCCCTTCACAATCCCTCTCTCTAGGAACTAATCTTCCATGGCTTTAAGGACCATCTTATTTTAATGATTGTCTTGATGTGGAAGCTGAACTTCTCTGGCTTGCAAGACAGCTGCATGAAGGCTCCTGGACATCTCTCTTCGGATATCCACACAGGACCCTCAGGCTTAGCTCTGACCTCTACACCACCATCAGCAACCCCCCATCACCCTGGGCCTCCTCAGGGGATGCAAGCCCAGAGACAGTAAGTGGGGCCATCCCCCTCTCCCTCGCCTCCCAAACCCAACAGCCTCCAACTGCCATGTCTAAACATTTTTCAAATGATTAATTCCCACCCATCTCTAGTACCACTTCTTTAGTTCAGACCACCCTTAATTCTTCTGTAATACTGCTACTGGCTACTGGGTACTTACTAGGTGCAAAGGACTTACATACAGGTTTGCTGAAAGAATTGGGTATATTGTCAAGTGTGATTACTTTTATTTTATAGAAAAAGTAAAGTTTTAAGGTTAAGTATTTCCTACAAAATAACCCGAATAACAAAGCTAGATTGCCTTGGAGTCACAATTTATTAATGGGTTTACTGATTCACTCATTCACTCAAAAAATGACTCAATAACAGTAGTTTTAACTACAATTGATATATTGCCTCTTAAAAAAGTAAATTGCTTGAATTACTACAAGAGCCATAGTAACTTTCCTAAAAGTCACACCTGACCCTGTCGTCCAACAAGGCAAACTCTTCACTGGCCCCACATCACCCTCAGGATGACGTGGTTCTCGAGGTTCTGAACTCTGACGTCACCTCCTCGAAGGTGCATCGCATCCTCAAAGCTCCTTTCCCTTTGGCCTTCGTACATGTGCTCAATCCCCTCAAACACCTCCTCTAGACCCTATCCGGCCCTCCCCTTCTCCATCATATGCGGACTCTGGGTCAGCTTTCAGGTCTTAGGTGGGACCTCTCCTCCCGTGACCACACCCCAGGGTGTGGTAGGTGAGCTTCCCCTTTGCTCACTTAGTGCTCCGAGTCCCCTAACACAGCGTCTGTCCTTGTGAACTGCAAGCAGGCCATTACTTATCTCTGGGCCCTGGGTGACAGGGAGCCCCATGAGAGCAGGCACTGCTGTTCGTTTTGTCCACTGTGCTATCACCAACATCTGCACAGTGCTGGCACTTAGTAAGCACTCAGGATACACTCCCTTATGACGGGAACGAATGAAGACGCAGAAGGGTGGGAGCAGAGCATGAAAGAAATCAGATGTTCCTTCCCTCAGTGTTTGCCATCTTAACTCCCTAAAAATACTCTCAATTAGTATCATACGCATCTCCATAGCTCAAACAGTGCTCTCACATCACAGTAATTCTGTAGCAAGTAGAAAGGGGTTGTTCTGCACATGTATATATGAATTTACGTCTCCGGGAGGTTCAGTGACTTCTTTTAGTCAAGTCACAAGTAAATTCATGCCTTTGAATATGTCTCTTCTGTGCGCCCATCAGATACTTAAAAAAAAAGATGAGTTGGGACACAGAGTTCTGGATTCTGGTTAACTAGACTTGCAGTTGAATGTGGGCTGGGATCAGAGGCAGCTGCAGGTTTTGTAAGCACTGAAGCTTTTTCTGTTTGGGAATATGCTCTGAGAAAAATATTATCAAGTTACAAATTCAAATTCAAGTACAAGCTTCATTAGTTTCATCTACGTGAGATAGTACAAGAAATTAAACAAGAAAGAGGAGGATGTATATCCCAAGTAAAAATAATATCACAAGAAAGGTAAGGTACAAGAAAGGGGAGGCAAGAGTAAAAGCTATTTTACTAAGCAGTCAACATGGGTCCATTGTAAGGCAATGTACTAGGCCAAAGACACAAAGATGATTCAAGATGTGGTCCCTGCCCGTTACTGCTTCCCATCGAGAACTGATATTACACTTGCAGAGAAAGGACGCAGACAAGAAGGACTTGATAAAATATTGAACATCCCCAAATGACAGTATCTAAAATAGCCCTCTATACGCACAGTCACTGTGGCCTGGTCCTGCTCCAGAGCACTCAGCCCTATTGGAAATGGCATTTGTTTATATGTTCATTACCTGTGCCCTGTTAAAAATACAGGGTCCAGGAGAGCAGAGGCCTGGTTGGTCTTGTTCATTGCTGTAATCTTAGCACCAAGCAAGGTGCCAGGGTCATAAGCATTCCACAAACATTTGTGGAATGAACTAGTAAGAGGAGAAAGGAATGAACAAAGAAACAGAAGTTTACGAAAGTGCCAAGGAGCATGTTTGGCACACTGTCATCAGTTGTCTGAGGATGGTTAAGTAACTCCTGAGTCTTGCTGGCTCTCTCTACCAAGACAGGGGCACCCTGACAGAAAAGCTTTCTCAGACCCGGCATTGCAACTGTAGCACCAAGGACTAGAAGCTCCCTCTGGAATCATCTTAGAATCCTAAGAAATTTAATTTCAAACTACAAGTGACTTTGGTTTTGTCTTGTAGCCCTTATATATGGCTTATGTGAGGTGTGTAACCTTCTTGAATATGAGTGAAGGGAAAAAATGCTAACAGATTTTATAATGTAATCTGACCATTTATCCTTTAGTATCACTAAAAATAATAACATCTATAAAGAAAACAATGCTTCTAATCATTTTAAGTTTCATGAGTATAAGTTAAGAACTTCCTAATATCTTGAGAACATCTACAGATCTGAATGGCTCAGTCTGATCCGATCAGCAGAATCCCATAACTCACAGAGCAGCCTTTCTTCACCATCTGATTTTCCCCATTTTTCTATCATCAATCATAAGAAAATTAACTCCAACTGAAGATGTATGAAGAATCATGTATTTTTTACTCAGATTCTCATTTAATACTCCCGACCTTTCTGCTACATAATTACTATCATTCCTATTTAAAAGATAATAAAGCTATCCCTTAATCCTACTTCCTTTACCTTTTAAATTTTACAAAATTTCCTAGGACCACAAAAGTGGTAAGGAGTGAACCAGCCAGAATGAAACCATGTTTTCTCAATCTAAGGTCAGGACTCGTTCCTACATCAAGACTAATTCCTATATGCTAAACATTCTCTCAAAAATTAGTACTCCTTACTCACAGATTATCTTTCCAGAATATATGTATAGCAGACAATCGCCAGTAAGCTGAAAAGTTATTAAGATAAGATCCCTTAAGACAGCACATCTCAAAATTTGGTCCAGGGACCACTTGTATCAAAATGTCTTGACCCAACTCCAGGCCTATTAAATGAGAACTGTAGATGGATCCCTAGAAATGGCTGTTTAATAATTCCCCAGGTGATTCTGTTGCATATGGAAATCTGAAAACCACTGTGGTTAATTCTTTGCAAACCTCTACTATTGTTACTTAGAGATTCAAAATCTGTATTCTCATTAAGGATCATCTTTTGGATTATGGAGCTTGTGACAGAATGTCATAAGTGAGAATTTATCTTTGGAGTTTCACAATTCCTTCGAATAGGTCCCAAGGTACAAGCAAAGTAGGTAAACAACATTACCGGCTGAAATGAGGAAACATTCACTATGGGCGTACTCTCATTACACACTGCTCCAGATGTCTTTGAATATATAGGTCTCATTTCAACCTTGAGGTTGGCATCATCATTACCACTTCACAGCTGGGGGACCTTGTCCTAGCTGAAGGTTAGCAGATGTTTCCATCTATATCTTCTCTAACTCACATTTTCTTTATCCTACAAAACAGCTCCTCCCCATGAATTACTGCTATCTAGACTTCAAAAATCAAGGAGGAAAACTTCCCAAATGTCTTGAGCTGGCAAATTAGCCAATCTCTAATTTTTCAACCCTATACTTAGTCCACTATGAGTATTCCTCTTACAGTTAATAAAAGTCATCACCTAACAGTACAAAATCATGGGATAAAATAGACCAAAATCAAGAATTCTCTATAATGTCATTCCAGAAACTCTCTATTACCTCTGTATTGTGAGCAACTCTAAATACAAGTTACATAAAAGCAAGCAATTCACAGGCCCAGCCTTAAGCACATAGACTCCCTAACAGAAGTCTAGGAGCACCATTCCAGTTAGCACCACCTCAGGATTACAAAGTTATTTTCCTCAGCTGCATAAATATAGGGAAAACAAGACTGGATTCAAGTAAACCTAAGAGCAGTCGAAACCATGTGCTTATCAGTAACATAACCAACGTGGCCCACACGCCCAGAGAATCTGCATGAAATCTGTGAACTGATTGGTTAGCTCTCTCTATTGCTGAGGACAAAGGAAGGGTTCAGAATTCAGAACGTGGCCAAGAGAAACTTAACTTCTTCTATCTCTGGGAGCCCTGTACCCCCACACCTCCCAAACTATCCCAGACTCGGGGATGTTTTGACTCTGAATCCAGAGTCTAGCTCAGTCACAGGCTGTGGTGTCTGCTGCCCTTTGGGGCATGCTGGGACACATGTGTGAAGCAGTGGGCAGCTGGGACCTCAAGGTCAGACTGTGCTCAGGGAGGTCAGCCCTCTGCGAAAGGACTCTGCATTAAAGTTTAAATTAGGAAATATATGACTCCAGGCTGTTTTAGTTCATTAAAACTAAGTATTCACACACAGCAGTGAGAGGTACACAACTATCATTAGAGATTTTAATTTTGCTCAGCTGTCCTGTTTCACCACAGCCCTCGGATGTGTGTGAGAGAAGACAACGATGAAAAGTGCAGGCAGTAAGTATGGGGAGGAGGAGGGGCTGGATGACAAGGCTTCAACTAACCATCATCGCTAAGGTCATGATTCTTCGCCAGTGCTGTGCAAGACTGAAAGAAAAGATTCCCCATTAAAAATAATAGTGCTGATACATAGCTGCATACATGAAAAGGCTTTCCCAGGACATACGGTCACATAAAAAAGAAAATGGTTACATGTTAATATTTCAACTAGAGGTCAATTCATGTAAAATATTATGTTCCTATCTATGAATCTATACATATACAAACTAAAGCTACTGCTATTTATAGGCACTTATGCTCAGTGTTTTGCATGTTTCATAATCATTTTGTCCTCAAAGCCTTCAGATTTAAGCATTATGGCCATTTTATAAATAAGCAAACAAACTCAAGGAAGTTAGGAGTCTTGACCCATGTCACATAGCTATTAAATAATGAGACTGGGAGCCTCACTTGGGTCTGATTCCAAGATTCACAACAATACATTATACATTCCGAGAGGTAGTTTTATAAGGATATTTGCCAAAAATATTAACAGTAGCTATCTCTACATGATGAGATTTCTTTTTGTTTTATAGTGTTAGAATATATTTTAGAACAGGCATGCATTCTTTTTAATATCTGAAATAATGAGAATGTTTTAATTGGAAGCATAAATAAGAGTAAGAATGAAAATCTCTCCAGCTTCTGTATATCTTATCTCCTACTCCAAACAGTCCAAAGTAATATGCAATCTTCAACCAAATATGACCACAAAAAATAAGTGATGAGTTGCCAAATATCAATCACTGAAAAGAAAACCATAACATGCAATATCTGAAAATTTTTGGATACCCATTAACAAAAGCCATCCGTCTCCAGACTCCTATTCTTTTAATACATCCTACCTTCTCACCAGATAAATATTTTTCTTCCCTACTCAACTACTTTCAATGGCTCTCCACTATAGAGGAAATGTCAAAATATCCTTTAGTCTCATATACCACAGTAGAAAAACCTCCCACAATCAGATTCCCTCCTTAGTCTCATCTGCTACTCCCCATGGTAAAGGCTGCATTCCAGCTAAATTTAGGCCTCTTGTCTTCTGGAATGACTAATCTCTATCAAAGTCTAACCATCTTCCAAGAAACACAATGGAAAATCAAGATGGAAAATGAAGATCACTCAATAGATTTTTTCCTATAAAGGGATGCACATAAGAAATATAATTAATAATACATGGACTGGGCCATGTAAATAAGCAATGAACATTATAAAGCATTTCTGAAAAAATGTGCATAGCGAAATGACAAGTCATATTTCATAAAATTCATGAAACCATTAATTGCAAGTGCCAACATGTTATGTAGCACTCTGCCAATTAAACTATGACTTATACACTGGAGATTTATTTTCTAACTAGAGGCCAGGTGCACGAAATTCGTGCACGGGGGGGGGGGGGGGGGAAGGGGAGGAGGGAGGTGTCCCTCAGCCCAGCCTGCACCCTCTCCAATCTGGGACCCCTCAAGGGATGTCCGACTGCCAGTTTAGGCCCGATCCCAGTAGGATCAGGCCTAAACCGGCAGTCAGACATCCCTCTCACAATCCAGGACTGCTGGCTCCCAACCGCTCACCTGCCTGCCTGCCTGATTGCCCCTAACTGCTTTTGCCTGCCAGCCTGAACACCCCCTAACCACTCCCCTGCCAGCCCAATTGCCCCTAACTGCCCTCCCCTGCAGGCTTGGTCACCCCTAACTGCCCTCCTCTGCAGGCCTGGTACCCACCAACTGCTCTCCCCTGCAGGCCTGGGTCCCCCTCAACTGCCCTTCCCTGCAGGCCCAGTCACCCCCAACTTCCCTCCTCTGCCGGCCTGGTCACCCCTAACTGCCCTCCCCTGCAGGCTTGATTGCCCCAACTGCCCTCCCTTGCAGGCCTGGTCTCTCCCAACTGCCCTCCCCTGCTGGCCTGATCGCCCACAACTGCCCTCCCTTGGAGGCCTGGTCCCTCCCAACTGCCCTTCCCTGCTGGCCATCTTGTGGTGGCCATCTTGTGTCCACATGGGGGCAGCCATCTTGTGTGTTGGAGTGATGGTCAATTTGCATATTACTCTTTTATTAGCTAGGATAGAGGCCTGGTACACGGGTGGGGGCCGGCTGGTTTGCCCTGAAGAGTGTCCCGGATCAGGGTGGGGGTTCCCTTGGGGCATGGGGCGGCCTGGGCGAGGGGCCTGTGGTGGTTTGCAGGCCGGCCACACCCCCAGGTGACCCAAACGGAGGCCTTGGTATCTGGGATTTATTTATCTTCTATAATTGAAACTTTGTAGCCTTGAGTGGAGGCCTGGGCTGGCCAGGGTGTGTAGACAGCTTGGCTTCCTCCATTGCCGGGGAAACCCAATCCTCCTGCTCACTCCGTGGCTGCAGCCATCTTGGTTGGGTTAATTTGCATACTTGCTCCTGATTGGCTGGTGGGCGTGGCTTGTGGGTGTAGCAGAGTGGTGATTAATTTGCATATTACTCTTTTATTAGATAGGAATTCTTTAAAGAATTCTTTTAGATTTACTTGGGTTTATTCTCTTTTTGTTGTTGTTAATTCTCACCTGAGTATATGTTTTCCATTGCTTTTCAGAGAGAGTAAAAGGAAAGGAGGGTGAGGAAGAGAGACAGAGAAACATCGACGTGAGAGAAACACATGGATTGGTTGCATCCTGCACATACCCTAACTGGTGGTGGGTAGGAAACCCGCAACCCCGGTATGTGCCCTGATCAGGAATTGAACAATGACCTGCTGATTCATAGGTCAACACTCAACCACTGAGCCACACCAACCCAGCCAATTCTCTAATTTTTGATGCACATTCCTAATCAATGAATTAAGTTGGCAGCTTTCTTTCTGCCACATGGCTGTGAGCAACTGTAAGACATATCCCAATTTCAGAGATGTTAAAATGTGAAAAAAAGATTATTTTAAAAATAATGAAAGTTGTTAAAATGATTTTTAAAACACACACACAAAATAAAACTATTTGAGAATGTAAACACTATATATCCTATATAATAAAAGGCTAATATGCAAATTGACCAAACAGTGGAACGACTGGTCGCTATGACGCGCACTGACCACCAGGGGGCAGATGCTCCATGCAGGAACTGCCCCCTGGTGGTCAGTGAACTCCCACAGGGGGAGCACCGCTCAGCCAGAGAAGCCCTGAGCTGGGCTCACCACTGGCGAGCGCAGCAGCGGTGGTCGGAGCCTCTCCCGCCTCTGAGATAGCGCTAAGGATGTCCCACTGCCCACTTAGGCCCGAAGAGGGCTCCCGGACTGCGAGAGGGCACAGGCCAGGCTTGAAGGACTCCCTCCCACCTCCAGGGCATGAATCTCGTGCGCTGGGGCCTCTAGTATAAAAATAACCAAAAAAGAGAAATCTACAACAAAGTATTTTTTTATCTTTTTAGTTCAACATCAAGATCAATATCATCACCTAGCTCTAATCTATTTTCAGCTTTTGTCACACTCCAGTCTGATCCCTCCTCTTCTGAGTAGTCCCTCTACACTGATGTCCTCCATGGCACCAATTACAGCTGGCAGGAAAGAAGCAGGCAGCCTGCAGAGCTCCCTTCAAAAAAGCCATTCTTTTTTCCTCTCGGTACCTGCAGCATTCTCTTCTCTGATTTGGCAAAACCTGCAGAACCTACCTAATTTGAGCTATGGACCAAGTAGCAAGCTTGCAATGGAGAGGATGGTGCCATTAAAAATAATGACTACATTCATGAGTCCAGTAATTCTCATTTTTTAAATAAAGCAGCAGTGCTTTTAAAGCCTTTTCAAATATTTTGTTTGTTTGTTTGGTGTATGTGGTTTTCCTTTTTTATATTTTTTTTTTTTTTTGTAGTGAAGGGTAAGCCACTTAAAGGCCTCATTTCTTATTCATTTCCTTAAATATTTACTCAACACTGTGTTTAGACCTGTACTTGGTTTGGGGATGAAACTCCAAGAGAAATAAGTTCCTACTCACATCAAGCAATTACTCTGTGTAACTGAGAGAAAAACAGACACATGAGACAGGTTAAATATAATGTTTTGTTTTCTAGATCTAATATAGACCTTTCTGCTTCTTTTGCTTTTTTTATTTTAAGTTTGTAAGAAAGGGCTATAAGAACAATTTATCAAAATGTCAGCAATCTAAAAATTAAGTTGTCAGCTTTTTCTCTGTATTGCAAATTACGAAAGAATTAGGGGTTTGGTGCTAATAGAAGCTCACAATTCCAAAGTGTGCAATTTAACCAATCATTGCCAGCCAGGTCTAAAAATGCAGCTAGAGAAGACATTTCAACCGAGTGTTCTGCAGTTCTGGTACCTAATTTCAACTTCTCTTTTTATGCCATCCTTCCCATTTTTTCCCTTCCCTTTGCTTTGGAAATGTGTTCTGGAAAAGCTACACAGTTAAATAAGAACTGCCAAAGCTCCATACATAAAACACTTACATGAAAAAATGACAGTCATCTTACCAAGGAGACACAGAAAAGCCAATGAAAGCTGCAGCTGCTCTGTGGTTCCTCCTTTATGCTTGCATCACATTAAGTTCAGAAACCAAAGCATAAAATGTACTTCATAGTTTCAGAACTTCAGACTCCCTCTTATAATTTATTCATCACTAATCAGGATGAAAAGTGTCTGTGATCATCTCTGCACTTGAATTCTAAGTTGGGAATAAAATGCTAAATTTTAAAACATTTTGCAAATAAAACACAAAAGTAAATAGAAATAAATTACCCCAAATCACTGCAGGTATCCTCTAAACTTGTGAAATCTGTAGCTTTTTCCACAATTGCCAACTGCAATCATATCACTTAAAAAGAAACCAGAAAGAACACTGCCTACCCACAAAATAAACTATCATGACAAGCACTTTAAAAAAGACAACACCAATCATCTAAACCAAGAATTTAGCAAGAATGCTATTTTGGTTTAAAGACTTTTAAGAAATATATTGCCCCTGTGCATAAAAACATATATAGATTCATTCTTGTTTGCTAAGAAAATTTTTAAATAGCCTTTAAAAAAAATACAGCATTTTCATCAAAAAAGGAATGGTTAAGTATTTCTACTATTGCACCAAAAAAAAAAAAAAAACCCTCTTCTTCCTTTATCTATGAAACACATTTTCCCATTCATTCACGTCTACCTTCCAATTCTCTAAACAATACCTTATAGCGTGGTCAACTGGAGAAAGGAGAGTCTCATTCATTTATCAGGCAAAGTTAAAAGCCAGCAAGAAGCTTCAGACCATCTGGTTTTGCCTGCCCCACCCTAGTTTCCTTTGAGCCATAGTGATGTCACAACACTGGGCAGGGCGATGACTTCACTGCTCGTCTTTGCTTGTGAGCACATAATTCTTTGCAGCCAAGGCAAATCAAATGACAGCAGAACCCTCCAGGAGCATCTGATGTATTCCCAACAAATTAGCACTTAGCTAGTAGCCTTTTCAAAGAAATCCATGCAGCAATGGCACCATTAAAGATCTCTCTAAATGAAGTGGTGCTAAAGATAAATTGACTCATGGTTTTCAATGCAAGTCTATAATTCCTATAGTAAGTCATAACAAAGCTGACATTCAGAGGAAAACTGTGGTTGGATACTTGGAAGAGACTATGGAAACTAAAAATGACCTAGGTAGTAGAATATTTAAGGAACCTCTCTCCTCAGTAGAGTCAAATTTTCACAGAAAAGAAACATGTAATTATTTTCCAGCCCATTCTTGGAGTTCTATTTTACTGGCAAGGATATGAATTCTAATTTGTGAATGTTAAGCCTTTTTTTAAAAAGCACTAACCTAAAAGATAAATATTTGTTTTACAGCATGTAGGAAAATCTCTTGGACAGCATGTTCTGACATATTTAACCCAACATACTTAACCCAATCCTGAAGGATTCCCAAAATAATGACAATACCATGTCTCTCAGTATATGAAGGGTTGTCTCCTCTACCTGGGTGGCCCCTCAATACATCTGACCAAACAATTCAAAAAGCCAATGAACATATAAAATAGCATCTAATCAAGTAAAAAAAAAAAAATCCCTGATCTCCTATTGCAAAACAATTCAAAGTTGGCCAAAGTCCAAACACTGTACAAGAATCGACAAAAAGGGGCTTTTAACCTAAATTGCTTTTACGTAGAAGAAATCACTTAAACATTAAAGATAAATATTTCAGAGACACTGACCTTTGACCTGTACCTTCACCTAAAAGGGATTTACAAATTAAAGTGGTACTCTTCTTGCTACTGATACATCATTTAAAAAAAAAAAACATGTTCTATTTTGCAAATAAATTTATTTGCCTGAAGTATAAACTTTATGCAGTAACTTGTGCATTTTATATTTCCCTTTTCTAAAACATCAGAAAATGATCATGCAAATGAGATGGTATTTAGTATTCTGCTGTTTTATTTTTATCAATGCCTTCTGAAATTAACAGTCACACTTCTCAATTTAGAATTTATTTCTTCTCACAATAACTTTGTGACTCCAACTATAGTTTTAAAAGTTTGATGCCAAAATTAACATGCATTTTTTTTAAAAAACCTTGTCTCAGCCAAGACATAAATCACCACCTCCCATTCCCCAGAGCTCACTCAAGCTTGATGTGCTCTCTTTTCTTAATAGGGCATTGCTGCTTAATTTGCTGTAATTGATGTTACATCCAGGGTTTCCAGATATAAGTGGAGTCTAATCTTTTTAGTTTCCTTAAGACTTTAAAAGAAATCAGTGTGAAATTTAAAAAGAGTGTTTTTAACACTTGGTGTGATGCCTCTTCCACTGGGAAAGTTAACACGAGCAAGGAAAACTCCAACGCACCTGGTCGCCTCAGGGAGCCTAGAAATGGGCCCCCAAAAAGGACAGGCAGGAAATCTGCAAAAGCAATTCCACCAGGCTAACGTAAAAAAAAAAAAAAAAAAAAAAGCTGAAACACCAACTTAAACACGTAATGGAAGCACTGCATGAGCGGGACTGCCTGGCCCTCTCAGGATTTGTCAGCCCAGCCTCCAGGAGTAATGAATAACACATGTTTTCTTTATCATTCTATTCCGCAATAATCTCTTCCCAACTTTAACCCGGGACTTCAGCTGGAGGAGAAAACCCTAGAAAACTTTAGATCCGTAAATATAAAAACCGGAAAGGAAAGAACGCTCCCACTGCAAAGGACCACAGTTACAATTTACTAGGTAACCACACCCACCGCATTGCAGAAGCCATGAACTTGATGGGGGGGGTGGGGGGGGGGGTGTGTGTGAAACGGGGAGGCAGGAAGAGGGAGGGGAAGAAGTAGAGCGAGATTAGAGGGGAAATCCGAGAAAGCAAGCCCCCGCGGCAGGAGCCGGGAAACCCCCAGGAATTGGCTGAGTCCACGACTCCAGCAGACCTAAACCCGGTCTCCCCGCCCCCACCGGCCGCGCTCCCAGACATCTCCCCAGGCAGCTCGCAGTCCCGCGGGCGCCAGGTGAGCGTCCCGCTCCCGGCCCCCGGCCCCAGCCGGCCAGCCTCGGCCTCCCCGCGCAGGGGGGCCCCGCAGGTGCCCGGGTCAGGAGCTACGTCTTTAGGACGCTCCATCCTCACCCCGCGTCGGCCGGGCTCCGTCTGGGGGACGCTGCCCCAGTTCGAGGAAGGAGACAAGTTACATAAAAGCGCCGGCTGCTCCCGAGCGGGGATGCTTTGTGCGGAGCGCACCTTTCCGCAAAGCCTGCACCCAGGACCAGCCCGCAGCCAAGCCCCTCCGGCCGGCCACCCACCCAGGGCGGCGCCGCAGTGTCGCCCCCCCCCCGTCCCCCGCCGGCCCTGCGCAGCCCGCCTGGCCCTCGCCCCCACCCCCAAGGGGTAACTTAAAACATGGCGCCCCGAACGGGGGATTTAGGCAAATGGATCGAGAAACGACGCGGGAACCGAGTCGCCCTTTCCGGCGAGGGTTCCCAGGGGGGGAGCCCCCCGGGCCGGAGGCGGGTGCTCAGGCTCCGAGCGCCGGCCCAGCAAATGCTGCAGCGCGGCGGCGGGCGCGTCCCCGGGAGCGGGGCTGGGCGCACGGGCTGGGCCCGGCGGGGGTCCCGGAGGCGGGCGGGCGAGGTCCCGGGTCGGGCTCCGTGGGATCTGGGCTCCGGCCATGCAGGCGAGCGGGCAGCGCGGGGGCCACGCGTCAGGGGCGCAGCCGCGCGCGCGCGTCGCCCCCGGCCCCCGGCTCACCCTCCGCACCTCGCCGACGGGAGACCCCCGCGGCTACCCCGGCTCCGGCAGGCAGAAAAGTTACCTTGGCTGGGCTGGGAGCCGGGCGCGCGGCGGCGTGGGGACGGCTCGGCGCACGTCCTCCGGGCCGTGCGCAGGAGGCGCGGGCGTGGGGAGGAAGCCGCAGACGCGGGCTGCTCGCGCGGCTCCCCGCCCCCCTTTGCAGGGGACTCGGAGGCTCGGCGGAGCTGCGGCGGGGGCACACGCCCAGCGAGCGCGCAGGGAAAACCGGCCTCCTCCCGGCTCGGATTCCGGCTGCGGGGGAGGAGGCACGAGGCCCCCCCGCAATACTTCAGGACAGTTACTTGCGATCAGCCTCCTCCGTCCTGGCGGAGGGGGGACAACGCCTCGATACAGTTGCCAATAGCGTTAGCCTTTGGATGTCCACTTAGATGGTCGCCAGGGCCCTCTATCCGCTTCTCAGCCCTCCCACACACCGGCTTTGAGAGTGGGGGAGGGTGTTCCTGACCTCAGGTGAGTTATTTATTAACTCAGGGACTGCAGTGATATTCTTTTTTCTTTTTGAATGTAAAAAAAAAAAAAAATTCAAATTGTTGGTATCTTGCACATGTGGGCCCTCAAGAAATATTAATAGCGAAGACCTGAATTAAAGGCGACGGAAGAGGGTTTTCTGCGGCTGCCTCCTCCCGCTCCTCCCCACTTCCCACCATAAATGTTCACAGTTACAGGTGTTCTAAGCTTCCCAGACTAACAGGAAGTCATTATTGATAAGCTTTCCACTGAAATGGAGAGGAGGGGGCTCACACTCTGATTTGTAGGCGAAAAAATTATTCCTGGTTATCTCACATCTAAGTTCTAACCAAGTGACCCAGGCGTATTTATTACCATGTTTAAGGCCCTCTCCATGTATTCCTTCCTAATCACCCTTCCAAGAGCTCACCAATCCTGTAGAAAGGGAAAGTGGACTCACAAAAAGATTGCATTTACTGTTGGGTGCCAAAGGTGCGATGCAGATCATGATGCCTGTGGCAGAGATCAGCGGGTCTGTTCTGTCCCTGAGACTTGGCCTGGGTTTCTAGGACAGGGAATACAGCAATAGAAAAGGAGAGGGGGCATTTTTCAGATTGGATGCGAGAGAAGGTTGGAAAATTATGGTGTTACTCTGTTGCTATGGAGTTTATGGACCTGTTTTCTGTAGATGTGCTCGCTTTGAGAAAAATTTTAGCAAGAAAATGTGACTTGCGTTATTGGAAAAATAATCTGTTGACACAGCAAAGACTAGAATGGATGGGCAAATACCAGGAGCTGATAGGAAGTGACTAGGGCATTGTTCCAACTAACAGGTAACAAGGGCCTGCAATGCCTTTTAAGTGACAGATAAAGGTGATAGTTCAAATACTGGGTGATATATTTGGGGATCACTGTATTAATTTCCTATCAGGGTCACATGAGTGTTAGAGACATACATGCACATATCACATTTGTACTTACATGGCTGCCTATGTTCATATAAGATCTGGAATGAAGAAGGGATTTATATTCCTTTTTTGTGTGCACACTATGGCACACTCCTTTAAAAAGTGGACTTTAACAAATTATATTGTTTACAACAAACACAGTTGACATTGTCATTCGAGACACAGATGGTTTCATATTTTCATTCATTTTATTGCTGTATTTTTGCTATTTTTTTTTAAATTGAGAACAAACTATTTCTCTCTAATTCATGAACCAATCTTTCTCATGATGGAGAAAATTAGCAATAGTGTAGAAATGTCTTATTTCCTTGGGAGAAAATGTTAGAATCCTAAATATTATCTTTTAAAAGCTAGGAGTACCTAGCTAATTATCCTAGTATTCCATGAATTCAAAATTTGAAGTAAAATAAACATACTTCTTCCTATTTTAGTAAATCTGGGAAGCAATGACTATGAAGCCCTTTGGGTTTGACCAGCACTTTCCACTGTTCTTTTTTGTTTTTCCCAGCACAAATATGGGGAAAAAGAAATCTCAAACAAACTCAGGAGCAGCACATAGCTCTGTCAGTCAGTAACTTGCTTGCATCTCTGTAACAAACGCTCTTCCTTCCACTGGTTAATATCATGGTGGAGCCCACTTAGGCATCTCTGTCTCCCCACAGTGCCTCACTGGGTACATTGCAAGCCAAGCACTGAACATTTTCATGAATGGATATTGAATAATGAACTAAGTTTTCACTTTACCTTGAGTGTTCAGTTTTTCATGTATAAAATAAGTTACTATTTCCAAAACCCTTTATGTTTAAAAAATACTAGGGTTCCATTCTGCACAGCAATAGAAATCATCAACGAAGCAAAAAGGTAGCCAACCAAAAGGGAGAAGATATTTACAAACAATACCTCCATTTAGGTGATTATATCCAAATATATAAAGAACTCATACAACTCAACAACAAAATATAATCCAATTAAGAATGGGCAGAGTATCTGCATAGACACTTTTCCCAAGAAGATATACAAATGGCCAACAGGGATAGAAAAAGACATTCAACTTCACTAGCTACTAGGGAAATGCAAATCAAAACGGCAGCAAGATACCACCTCACACCTGTTAAAATGGCTATTATCAACAAGACAAAAGTAAGTGTTGGAGAGGTTGTGGAGAAAAAGGAACCCTCAAACTCTGCTGGTGGGAATGTAAACTGGTGCAGCCACCTTGAAAAACAGTATGGAGGTCCTCAAAAAGTTAAGAAGAGAGCTACCATTGTGACCTAGCAACCCCTCTTCTGGGTATCTACCTGAAATATTTGAAAACATTTATGAGTAAAGATATATGTACCCTCTGTTCATTGCAGCATTATTCACTGTAGCCAAGACATGGAAACAACCTAAGTGTCCTTTGATGCATGATTGGTAAAGAAGATGTGGTACATATATACAATGGAATATTACTCAGCCATAAGAATGGATGAAATTCGCCATTTGCAACAGCATGGATGGACCTTGAGAGTATCATGCTAAGCAAAATAAGTCGGAAAAGGACAAGAACCATATGATTTCACTCGTGGGATATAAAACAGAAAACAACAAACAAAAACAAATTCATAGACAGATAACAGTATGGTGGTTACCAGAAGGGAAAGGCAGTGGGGGGAAGGATGAAGAGGATAAAGGGGGACAAATATATGGTGAAGGAAGGAGACTAGACTTTGGGTGGTGAGCATTCAATGCAATATACAGATGATATAGCATTGTACACTTGAATCTTATATAATGTCATTAACCAATATAACCCCAATAAATTTAATAAAAATACTAGGGTTCTACAAATTAAAAAGACATTATCACATCTTAATACCTGCTGAGTAAAAGCAATAATGAAAAACCTACTTACTCTCATCAGGAAAGAAAATTATGAGTTCTTCCACATGGAAAAGAGAAGGAAAGTAACAAAGTAGGAAGCAATGTAGTGATGCCTTTACAGTTGAATTTGCTTCCTTTCATGAAAATCTAACTTCTCCCTTAATCCCTCTCACTTCAAAAGAATTCTTTGGCCCTAGCTGGTTTGGCTCAGTGGATAGAGCATCGGCCTGTGGATTGAAGGGTCCCGGGTTAGATTCCGATCACCGGTCCTGGGCCGTGTGCGGGAGGCAACCAACTGATGTGTTTCTCTCATATCGATGTTTCTCTCTCTGTCTCTCCCCTTCCTCCCTTCCACTCTCTCTAAAAATCAATGAAAAAATATCCTCAGGTGAAGGTTAACAACAAAAAAGAACTTTTTATTCTTGTGAGTATATAACCCCTCATGGTGCTTTTCCAATAAGTTACAGAAAAGTAGATCTTAAGTCCAAAAACCACCTTTCACATAGTGCCAGCGTTAATGCAGACATGGCATGAAAACTCAGTCAGATTTCTAGTTTAATATATCCACATGGCAAACCCTGAAATAATCCATGAAACATGGGAAAACATTCCATGACTCCAGCCTAGTGTCAATATGCTCGTTGTAGTCTCTTCCGCCATGCTAAAGCTTACCTTACAACACTAATCTTACTTATGGGTTTCTTGAAATTGTTCTATCTAGTACATATAAGATACATCACTGAAGACCAACAAGAATCCTAGCCATGGTACAGAGAAAGGAGCACAGCTAACTTCAAGTTAGTTACCTATGTAACTTCATCCCAAGCTGTAGCGGCAGCATTTCGCATGAACCTCAGTCCAGCCACAAGCATCAGAATCATACATCCTCATTGGTAATCACTGATACTCTGCTACCTGAAGAGCAAAGATAACTCCAATGTGATAGCCAAGGCAAGGGCAGAGTTTTCAGGTTGTATTAAAGCCATAGTGACAGTCTCATCAACAAGACTCCAGAAAAAAAGGGTAGAGAATCTGTCCATTGGATCTTTGCCCTCAAACACAAGGCCTGATAGAATATTGAAGCTTGACCAAACCCTACAAACACTAATAAGACATGCAACACTCGTTTTTTTCTTCTCTGACAATCTCAGACCACCCTTACCTAGAGAACTGTGATATTTAAAAGTATCTCCATATTCTTTAGTCCTTTAAGTTAACTCTTTCAACCTACGCTGCCTCGGTAAAATGCCGGAACTTGCAGTAACTAGTTGAGACTTACTGTATGCTCAGTATAATGTCGGAACCTGAATTGCATATCAAGTCCTTGAAATCAGGACACAAAGTATTCAGCCACAGTATTGCCAGGGACCATAAATAAGAGAAATACAGGGATGAATGCACACTTCAAAAGCAACAAGCTAATTCTTGTGAAAAATTTGGCTAAGAGTTTCTAGGTTCTAAGAAGAATGTCAACTTTACAGCTCATTAAGGCTTCCAGATGTTCTCTTTATTCTGGGTCCCTATACATCATTTCAGGCACATGTATACATAGAGAGCACAGATGCAAAATGAAATTTAAAAAATACCAACAAGTACAAATGCAGCACAAAACGTACAAAATATGTACCTATGAGAGGGCGAAAGCTTAGACATACTATATCATTAAAAAATAATTCCTATTCATCAAAATTTCATTATTTGCCTCCTTTGTACTCTTGTAAAAATAGTAGTTATAAAGGCAGGATCAATACATATTATGTAAATTCCAATGTATTGAAATATACCCTTATTAAATTATTTTGTTTTCTCCACTTCTAGTAAATTTTAGAAGTAAATTCCAGCACTTTTAAACAGAATAATTTCTAACGAAGTTTTAAGATTTATTCTAATCCTCAGATCTTCACAAGGTTGAAATGCTGGTTAATTTTATTCTCCTCCCATTAAGTGAACATAAAAATCCATTAAGGGTATTTTATATTTGGGCATTTTATATATAATGGCAAAATAGAAAGGAAGTAGGTAATCCGTAATATTACTAAATTCAACTCCCAAGCTATTCACTATCTGAGACAACATTGATATCCCAAAGAGATGGTCAGTTTTGGGTTATGCCAAGACACTTAACATTTTAATCACTTTCCCCTCAAAAGACATAAAATAAATGCCAGCAAGCCTCTCAGTCTCCTGTAAAGTTATAAATCATCTTAGCCAGCTATTATATTTCATTCTAACAGCAATCAACAAGAATTAACTGAGAGAGAAAAACGGGTAATAAGTAAGACATTCAGATGTCTTGTTTATTAACTTGTTGACTCTAAGTTTATGTTCCTCTCTTTAGGCAAACATGTTATAGATAACTTTATAAACTAAGACATTTACAGCTATAACTACATAAAAAATGTCATCTTTTTGCTGCTTAATTTGATTCCTGTTTTCCAGGATTTTTTCCCCCCATTATCAGTTACCTAACTCAGAGATTTTCAACCTTTTCATCTCATGGCACACAGAAACTAATTTCTAAAATTCAGCCGGACACCAAAAAATATATTACATTTTTGCCGGTCTGCCAAAAACAAACAAACAAACAAACAAATAAACAAACAAGTATAATTTTGATTCATTCACACCGGAGAGCTACTGTTGTGTTAGCTGTTGTCATTTTTAAAATTGGACAATCTAAGAGAAAAGAGGTCAGTGCCCTGTCTGAGTAGTCAGGCACTGCATGTTTTAAAAATCCTTGCAGCACATCAGTAGAAAATCGCTAGCCTAACTGCATGCATGCTTTAGCAGTGTGGGTACAATCTGAAAATGTGATTCTACTCTCGCCCACAGCTTCCAAAACATTCTGGGAATCAATGAAAACGTCATCTAGAATATCCGTATCCCTGAAATAAATCTGGTATTTAATAGGTCAAAGCCATTTTAAAGGAAGCCTCTGCTATTGACTCTTTCCTGTTCAAGATGTTTATCAGGGACTTGTCAGAACATACAAGGTGGGCTTATTTGTAGATGATACAAATCTGAGGATGCCAGAATTTATCAATTCAGGCTGTTTGCGAAGATTTACCTTTTATATTTCCATGTCAACAATAATCTTGGAAAGTGATAAAAGTTCTCATACCATCTATAATAATAAAAGTGTAATATGCTAATTAGACTGGACGTCCTTCTGGATGACCTTCCAGATGAAGGCGGGGCTGCGAGGGAAGCCCAGTCCCTGGGTGCCTGAGGAGTGCAAGAGGGAAGCCGGTGCTGGCAGCCTTGGGAAGGCCTACTCTTGCACAATTTTGTGCATCGGGCCTCTAGTTTCTATTAGAATCACTTGGGGAGTTTGTTAATAATGTAGATTCTTGGGTCTAGCCCCAGAATAAGCAAATCAGAAGCTCCAGGGTGGGGTTCAAAGAGCAGTCACTTTTAACTAGCTCCACAGGTGATTCAAAATCACACTCAATTTTGAGAACCACTGATCTAGGTGACCAGTGTACAACACTAATCACACAGGTGACAAAGATGGTATATTATTCAGATAGATGTTTAATAGAAGTTGAAGCAGATAACAGTGTGGAGGGCAAGCCTCATTCGCCCATATAAGTGAGCTGAACTAAAGGGAGCCTATAGTACAATAGTCAGCACACATTTTGCAAGATTTATTGCTTGGTTCCTGTTGTTGTATGCATCAATTTGCAAGAGCAGTTCATTAACAATAAAAAGAGTAATAAATAATAATGAAAGATTGTTCTGTACCCAATTCCAACAATAATTGGATTAGATGCACATTCATTGAAGATTGCAATAACACTACAACTCTGACCTTAATTTCCAAGTGCACAAAACAACTTTACAAAGTTGCCAAGTGATGTCTCATTAAAATGGAAAATGGAGAACTAATTGCTGGCAGTTTTGGTTGAGTTTGAGACTTGACTATCCCTAACCCAGCAAGAAAATAGAGACTTTAAATTATTCTTTTTAAAAAAATATATTTTTATTGATTTTTTCACAGAGAGGAAGAGAGAGGGATAGAGAGTTAGAAACATCGATGAGAGAGAAACATCGATCAGCTGCCTCTTGCACACCCCCTACTGGGGATGTGCTCGCAAACAAGGTACATGCCCTTGACCGGAATCGAACCTGGGACCCTTGAGTCCGCAGGCCGACGCTCTATCCACTGAGCCAAACCGGTTTTGGCGAGACTTTAAATTATTAACACTGTTTGATATAACATACACATGCTAACAAGAATCCCCTGCGCTGATTAGTGAAAACTAGTGAACCCAATTAAAGAAATTGGCCAGAGGCTACATCTTTCTACCCTTAAGCACAACATGAGGAATTTTGTTTCAGAAAAAAATATATCCTTAGTCTAATTAAATTAATACATTATTAATTTTATAGGCCTTTTATTTTTTATATCAATTTAGAAGGTTATTTTGATTATATAGTTGATGAAACCTATAACATGATAAACTTAAATCTTATTTTATAGATAGATAGATAGATAGATAGATATAGATAGATAGATAGATAGATATAGATAGATAGATATACTTAAGTAACAAAAATAATTTAGGACAACATGTGGGGCATTTAAAATATTTTCTTTCATTAGGGGGGTGTTAAAGAATGAGATTTCAGCTCAAAGAAGACTACTGTTCTCATATGGAACCAGGTTGTCTTATGAGCAGTGGGACCTTCAGCAAGAATGTTCAGGGGATAGATACCAGGTAACATCTACCAATAATGCCCCAGAAGTGATTCCTCTATCATGTAGGTTCTTGGGCAAGATCGTATGTAACATCCACCCAACACAGATCCAATTGTTTTCCACCCAGGCACCAGGACACAAGTCTTCACTGTTGAGGTAGCAACTCAAATGTTGACTTCATTAAGATATACTGACTATATGTCCAGGGTGTCCCAAAAAATGTATATACACTTTAACAGCTGGTAGCTCAATTTTGAAAATAAGTGTATTTTAATAAACACTGCCTTTATAATTATTCAAAGTGTGTGTATACATTTTTGCAGGACACCCTATATATTTACATTGCTATTGAATAGCCTACAAAATGTCTCTGTTTTGAGATTAGTCTTTCATTGATGTGGTGCTTTTCTCCAAAGTCTCAAGACAATTTCCACTACCGTTTTCCCTCTCACACGTCTTCTCTGATCCATAACTCTAATCCACTTGTTCTGCCCTTAATCATCAGACCTTTCTTTATCTCTGAGCCAGGTTTGACTGAGTTGCCTTAGGTGGATGGGCATGATGTGGAGTCAAGGTATAAAGATTCTAAATGGGAAACCATTATATTTCTAAGTCTTTCTGAATTTTCCTCAGGTGTTCCAGTGCCCATTCCCCAATTATTTCACTGTTTAACAAAATCAAGCAGGCATGCAATTATCATATTTTGCTCATGAATGCCATTATGGCTTGATGAACAGAGTACTAGATGATATCTTAAAATTGTTTTGTGTCCTTGAGCAAATTTCAGCTTCTCTTGATACCCACTGAAATATTCCTTCCATTTTCTGTTTTATTAGAATAGAGTGGTGGTTCTATGACTGTATATTAGAAGAATCACTTGGGGGGATTTTTTTAAAAATAGCAACTGATGTTAATTATCATGGCTGAGTGATAGATACATGTGGGCTTCTTATGGTTCTCTCTACTTTGTGTCCATTTGAAATATTTCATAGTGAAATACTCATGTGTTGAAGATGGATAGTTGTGTTTTTCTTTCCCTAAGGAGACAAAATGATTTAGCACCAGGCTAATGAAGAAGGCGGTCAACGACTAGGGTCAGAGCCACTGGACATTAAAAAACAACAACAAAACCCCTCCGAGTTGGGACTATAACCATATTCAGCTGAATTCTTGGAATAGTTTAATGTGCTAGTTTGGAAGAAAGTTTAAAAACTAGTTCCAAAAAGATTTTGAGCCACCAAACCATCTCCACTCACAAAAATAACTCTCCTTTACTGAGTGCTTACTATCTGCCAGGCCCTCTGTACGTACTTTCATCCACTGTATCACTTAAGATTCAGAAAACCCCTGAAGTTTGCTATACCTATCCTATCGCACAGATGAGGGTTAGGTAATTGCCTTAGGTCAAAACCAAGTAAATAGTAGAACTGCATTTATCTGCACAGAAGAATTTACTTGAATAGCTCATCTACAAGAAGACAGCATTCCTTTGTACTCTGATGATTAAAAAAATTTTTTTTTATCATATAACGATCAAGCGATGCAGAAACAGAACATTGCAACAAGTATGCAGGATTAATGGAACCTGGGGTCTAAACCACCGGAACGGGGCTTTGCAAATGCAGAGAAGTCCCCAAAGCGCAGGGGAACGTGATGCAACCCTTCCATATGGGAAGCAGAAACGAGCCTAATAAAAACCTGGACATGGGTAACAATAATGGCATCTGTATCCAGATACCATTATGCTTATGTGGAGAATTTAGGCTGGTAAATATAGAATAATTGTGCATCATACTTAATTATACATGAGCTGTGCAGCCTCGGTATTAAGAGCTGAGTTTAAGCCTGGTTCTGGACTCTGCTGGCCGTGTGGTAAGTTAACCTTCAAGGCCTCAGTTTGTGTCTTAGTTACAAAGCAGGAATGACCAAGTCACCCTCTTCATGGGGCTGCTTGAGAATCCAATATGTTAAGCTCTTCCGATTGTGGCCTGGCACGTAGTAAGCACATTGTAAATGTTAGCTATTATTATTCATATTTATGCAAAAATACATGACTTTACTTTTCCCTAAGGTTCCTTATCTGAGGGAGGGCACAGCAGGGCAAGCATTCTCATTCTACAAGTGTGCTTGGTCTCTGACAGTGTGCTGTAATTCCATTAGACCACATCAAGTATGAGTCTTTTGAACTTTAGGGGTATTTTCTTTGCCAACATTACACAGTGTCTGCAATTAATTAAATGATAGTTGCTAAATTGAAACGTTTCCAGGATCACTTCTGTATAATCTTTCAAAAAAATACTTTTTTTTTGCACTCCTTATGAAGATGAATAAACATTTTTTCCCCTGTAGAGAACTTTGTGCTCTTCAAAATATTTGGCTGCAGTTTTATTTTTATGAAGTTGAGACACGCAAGTTATTCCAAAGTTGCAGATCAAGAGAATGGATGACAATGTTTTCTACAATGGAATGTTCCCCTATCATTAAAGTCTGGACTTATTAACAGGCCTTTTTACAAATTAATGGGAAAGGTAATTTTCCCTGGTTTTATAATTTTTAACACCCATTTTATGCAAAGAGAGAGAAAGTCCTGGGTCCCCTGGAGTGTCTACCTTAACTGTAGAAATCCTTGCTTCTGCCCTCAGATCTCTGCTACTTCCCCATATCTTACAACGCCAGAGAATGGTATAGTGGGGCCATCTGCAAACTCCTAGCTAACTCAACAGCCACCAGCGAAAGGACCCTGAAGGCAAGGTTTCATAATAGCAATGCAAAGTATGTCAATTCAGTGTAAGTGAAATACTACAGTTTATCCATACTTCAAAGGTATCATGGAGGAAATAGGCCTTTCTCCAATTATCTGGGAAGCCAATCCACTAAAACAGTCTTTTTTATGGGAAAATATCTTGAGAGTTTCAAATAATCAATCTACAAATGAACTTTGGGATGTAAATGTTTATAAATTCACGGTTATTTGGTTTAATTTGAAACCCTCTTGCAGTTCATATCAATCATGTAACATTTACTTTGTTACCTCTCTAGAAAAATCTATGAAGACTAAACAAAATTATTGACAGCTTCATTATTATCTCAGATTCTTGGTATGTGACTTAAATAAAATATTTTTCATCTACCACATAATTGATAGTTTTTCTAATAAGACCCGAGGAAATTCATTATACTGCACCCGTTACAACCTTAGTTATCATATTTTAAAATTTATCTTTGTACATTCTAAGGCAGGAATATGTTAGTTCACCTACCTTTATATTGCATGTTTACAGTAGGCAGTTAGACATGAGGAGAGCAAGGACTATGGGCCAGGTATAGAAGGGCACCAAGGCAGACAGTCCCAGGTGCCTAGCAATGGGCAAAACTGGAAAAACAAGGACCTCACCCCCAGGGTAACCTTTCCTCCCCTGGCATACACTGGTCAGGGGGTTTAAATCCCCTGACCTTTCATATCGCTGATCATGTGGTTTGGACTCTTTCCTCCCCTGGCTAGTCATGCCAGTTAGACCCCCTTAGAGGGGGAACAACTAAGGGGACAGAGAACAGCCCTTAAGCATTAAGCCCCCAGGACATTGAGGTTCTGACCCGCCTCAAATACATCTAGGCCTCAGCAATGTTTCAGCTCCAGGCCCAGAAAAGCAGCAAAACCAGATAAGCAACGCCATGGCTGACCTCAGGACCAGCTGCATTGGCTAATGACCCCTGCCTTGGTGCAGACCAATCAGTGGAGACCATGACCCTGAAAGGACACACCTGAAAGCTGATGAATATTCTATTGGGACCTTCCCCTTAGATCTCCAGATAAATAACCTCAAGACCTAGGGTCCAGCTCACTCTCCCTCAAGCACCAGCCCCTGCCTTTCCCCTCTCCCTTTCTGACCCCCAACCCCCAGGTGCGTTTTCCTTGCCCCTCTCTCCTAAGCTCCAAGGGCCTTCTTTGCCTCCGTAACTTGTTTCCTAAGCCGTTTCCTCCCCGTCTCACTTCTACCTCTGGGACTTTCTAAATAAACTTTCTCTTACAGTTTGAGTCTTGGCTCTTAATTCTTTCTTAGCCAGAACTCAAGTACTGAGGTTGCTGAACCCAGGTCCGGTCTGACTCCACTGGTCTAACACCTGGTGCCATTTTCCCGCCAACATGTCGATTTTTCTTTTCATCTTATTTTGTTCTTTGGCTCAAACACTATGGTCTCATCCAAAATGCAAACAGTATATGTACCTCCTGTGACTTTCCCCAATATGCTCCCTTTCCAATGAGTCTGTGCTGGATTTGGTTTTTCTGCAACTCTGAGTTACAGAAGTGCTGAAAGTAAACCAAAGTGTTTGTATAAAAGAGTGATATAAAAATGGAAATAGCACAAGAGCTGATTAAAGCTAAACCTAAAATTAAATGGTTTCGCTGATTAATTGCATAGCAACAGCCTGATGAGGGATGGGTGGAGAACCACCACAATCCACACTAATCTAGATTCAGCGACTTTCAGAGTGAAGACTCTCATTCCTTCCTTAAAATTAGTTTGTTTTTAAGAAAACGCTCCTTCGAAGAGACATGTAGAAAGACTAAACAATGTGGCAACGCAATCTACCTGATAAGAGTAACTTTTTCATTTTAACATTTTAAAATTTAACGTACTCTGTAGGGAGAGACAACCGGTTACTGAACAAAGGCAAAGCCCCAGGTAAAGTACAAGTTCATCTAAATAGGGGAATTAAGCCTGCAGATCCTAAAAGTTCCAGAGAACACTGCAGGATGCCCGCTGCATCATTTGGAAAAAATCTACATTTGTTCAGGTACATTGATCAGGAAGGGGAACATTTGCACATTTATTGGAAGGAAATTAAATGGCAATGGCAGGCGTTGTTATGTGACTTGAATGTTATATACCATACTTTACATAGTAATTCCAAGACTTTATATTGGGGGGAAAGAAGAACAAAGAACTTAATATCTTCTATGGTTTTTATGGCTATACAAGGCAAACTTTTCCTAAGAAGTACCAAGCTTTTAAAAGGTTAGTATGGACTGAATGAGATGTCCAATGAGAAACTTTAATTTTTAAGTATAATACATAGTTGTTATACTTAATCGTTTAGTTTAACTTTTTAAAAATTGCTTCATTGGCTGAACCTGCATCTGGTAGTGCCATAAAGTAAGGAAGTACTTTTTTTAAAAAAAGAAAGGGCACCCTGCCAGTGTGGCTCAGTGTTGAGCATTGACCCATGAAACAGGAAGCCATGGTTCGATTCCTGGTCAAGGCACATGCCCAGGTTGCAGGCTTGATCCCCAGTAAGGGGCGTGCAGGAGGCAGCTGATGGATGATTCTCTCTCATCATTAATGTTTCTATCTCTCTCTCCCTCTTTCTTCCTCTCTCTCTAAAGTCAATTAAAAAATCAAAACAAAATAAATAAAAGAAAGGGGCATATAGAAAAAGCACAGTGTGGACAAAAAGGGGCCACATGCTAACCTGACAAGCTCAGGGAAGGCCTGCGTGGCCGCCTTGCAAACTCAGAGGCTTAAAGTAACCTCAAAGGATGATCTGAAATTAAAACTTTGTAACTAAAAGCTATTTATGGCGGGTAGTCATGTTCTAGGTTGGTATCTTCACTGACGAAGGTCAATCTTTACGTTAACTGAGCCTGTCTGTTGTCTTTTTGCATCTAGAATAACATATTTTTGGAATGTCAAAGTAATTCTCATTTTTCGGGGCCCCTCAAAGCTCAGGCACTACTCTGCGGAGACCACAAATCCCTTCATTGTTACTGAGTTAGTTGTTGACTCTTAACTATCCTGTACCCACCTATGTAAAAGATGAATATATCTATCATTTTACTTTTTATCCAACCGCAGAGGTCTTCCTGTTTTGCTTTCTCCCTCCTTCCTAATCTATCACCAATGGATTTCAGGTAACCCACTTATATCTCCTCTTTTGATTATAATGTATAAAATAAGGTGCAAAGATGCCATTATTTGGAGCATTATCTCAATCCATTGAGATTTTGCTTCCCAGCAATTGTTGACAGTTTTGGCTCAAATAAACTCACAGAAATTCTTCACAGATTTGAATGTTTCTTATGCTGACAACAGGAGCCCTGGCTGGGTAGCTCAGTTGATTAGAGCATCGTCCCCACATGCCAAGGTTTCAGGTTTGATCCCAGGTCAGGGCACATACAAAAGTCATCCAATGAATGCATGCATAAGTGGGAACAACAAATCTCTCTCTCTCTCTCTCTCTCTCTCTCTCTCTCTCTCAAATCAATAAATTTTAAAAGACGAAACAAAAAAGAAAAAACACAGGAGCCAATCTGAAAGAGCTCGTAATGGCCAAGTTTGAAACAATTTGAGCAAAAAAATAAATACGAATCGTATTAGATTATAGCCCCAAGAATAAAAATCCATGAGTCCATACTGCTATAAATAAGTGACTGAATAAATAAACAAATAAGAGGAGAAAGAACAACTCTTCTTTATAGAAAAATTCTAACTAATAATTGTAGGATGAATGAAGGAAATAGAAAAATCACTATTAGAAAATCACAGAAGTAATTGCTGCTGGCATGATCCCATTAGTGGGTGCAAGTTTAAGTTTCTAAGTATCTCTCCCCAAATATTTCTTAATTATAAAATAATACATGTTAACCCTACAGTAGAGAAACCCAGCAGAACCACCTTAATGAAGTGATAAAAGTATCATCAGTAATAAGTCACATAGATGTCAAGGGCTCCCGGACATGATGCACTGAGAGGGCATATCACCTATGTAGACTCTTTCCCAAAATGCATCACCTCAGTCTAATCATGGGAAAACATGAGACAAAACCAAACTGAGGGACACTCTACCAAATACCTCCATGTGTTACTATTTGAAAGTGTCACGATTAGAGGAGACTAAAGTGGTCCCAGTAAGTCAGCTAATGTGCAGTGTGGGATCCCAGACTGGATCTCAGAACAGAAAAAGGACATTAGTGAAAAAAATTGCAAAATCTGGATGAAGTCTGTAGGTCAGTGAATAGTGTTATACCAAAGCCTATTTCTTAGTTTTGATCATTGAACTATCCTATGTAAATTGTCAACATTAGGGATAGCTGAGTGTGGGCTATATAAGAGCTCTCTATTACATTTCCAACTCCTCTGTTAAGTCTAAAATTATTACAAAATAAGAAGTTAAATAAATGATGTAAAAAAATTTGCTCAGCTGCTCTGTATCCAGACTGAGTTATAATGTGAAGGATGAACAGAAGTTAAGCAATGAAAACAGGGACTACAACCAGTTTAGATAAAAGAAAAATTAGTCATATGAACTTGCTCCATTCCTCACTCAACCAAACTGTGTGACCTTGGGCAAGTTACTTAATCTTACTAAGGCTCATTTTCTTTATCAATAAACTAGAGGCCTGGTGCATGAAATTCATGCACGGGGAGAGCGGGGAGGGGGTTGTCCCTCAGCCCAGCCTGCACCCTCTCCAATCTGGGATCCTTCTCACAATCCAGGACTGCTGGCTCCCAACTGCTCACCTGCCTGCCTGCCTGCCTGCCTGCTTGCCCCTAACCGCTTCTGCCTGCCAGCCTGATCACCCCCTAACCACTCCCCTGCCAGCCTGATCGATGCCTAACTGCTCCCCTGCCGGCCTGATTGCTCCTAACTGCCCTCCCCTGCCGGCGTGGTCACCCTTAACTGTCCTCCCTTGCAGGCCTGGTCGCCTCAAACTGCCCTCCCCTGCTAGCCCAGTCACCCCTAACTTCCCTTTCTTGCCAGCCTGGTCACCCCCAACTGGCCTCCCCTGCAGACCTGGTCACCCCCAACTGCTCTCCCCTGCTGGCCTGGTCCCCCCCAACTGCTTTCCCCTGCAGGCCTGGGTCCCCCACAACTGTCCTCCCCTGCAGGCCTTGTCTCCCCCAACTGCCCTTCCCTGCAGGCCTGGGTCCCCCCCAATTGTCCTCCCCTGCTGGCCTGATTGCCCACATCTGCCCTCCCCTGCTGGCCATCTTGTGGCAGCCATCTTGTGTCCACATGGGGGCAGCCATCTTTGACCACATGGGGGTGGCCATCTTCTGTGTTGCAGTGATGGTCAATTTGCATATTACTCTTTTATTAGATAGGATAGGAAGTGAGCCAGGGTATCTATCTCATAGAGCTAGAAGTGATGATTTCATGTAATACATCATATAAACAGAGTAACATGCCTGGTATATTGTAGAGACCCAATCAATGTTAACCATGGAGATGGTAATGATGGACACAATAGTGACAACAGTGATAATGAATGGCCAGCCTGTCTGTGACTGGCCACTAGCACCAATCTTCTTCCTCCATGAAGCCCTAAGGATATCCCATTCTCAAACCTCAACCACTGAAGACAATAAAGCTCTACTCTACACACCATGGCTTCAGCTCCCATAAAAGCCCCCCTGATACTTTCCCTGCCCCTTCCCACCAGTTTTGTTCAGATGTTTATTGAGCACTTGCTGTGTGACTAGTACTAACTATATTAGGGTAGCAAGAACAAAGATAAAATAGAGTTGGTCTTTGCTTTAGAGGGAGAAAATACAGTTGGCTCTTGAACAACATGGGTTTGAACTGTACAGGTCCACTTATAAGTGGAGTTTTTTCAATAAATATATTGGAAAATCTTTTGGAGACTTGTGACAATTTGGAAAAACTTTCAGAAAAAATGTATGATTTCTCTTAACATATTCTTTCTTCTAGCTAACTTTATTATAAGAATACAGTATATATAAAACACATCTAACTTACAAAATATGTGCTATTGCTAAGTCTTCAAGACAATAGTAACCTACTAGTAATTAAGTTTTGGAAGAGTGGAAAGTTATACATGGACTTTAGACTGTTTGGTGGTGGTGGTGGCGGGGTCAGCACCCCAACCCCTGTGTTGTTCAAGGGTCAACACTAGACATGTTACTTGTGTAGTGGGAGAATTCTACCTAGAGTTCATCATAACTCTACCTAATAGAGTGTTTTTTTATTTTATTTTAAATAATGCTAACATCTGTAGGGCAACTAAATTCATAATCAGAAATTTTGCCTTGAACAATCACATAGTAAAATATTATCATCTACCCTAAGGGTCTTTAAACTGGAGTATGGATACCTCTGGGGGCACACAATGTTTCAAAGGAGTAAGCTGTCACTTACCTAGTTTTAAGTGACTCAGTTTGTCTAGTTTTAAGATTCTCAACTTGGAGATCCTAAAACTGATCTACCTGAGAAAGTGACTGCCATCTGAGGTTCTCCTTCCTTACCTCCTATTTCAAAACCCCTTCCTCCCACTACACAATACAAAGGCAAACCAGCCCCCAAGCTTAATCTATTCAGCGCATTGTTCTGGGATAGTAAACCTCTAGTGGGCAAAAAGGGACTATCTAAAAGATTGACAAAGTAAATTTCTTCAGTGATTGGAAGCACTTCACTGACTAACAAACTCTCTGCAACTCAGGTAAGTTCTAATGTTTTCCTTTCTGCTAAATTGGAGAACAAATGAAGTAGCTAATATATTAATTTCAAGACTTGGGGATATTTGCTATAATATGGTAATCCTTCCATTTACATCTACTTTTGTATTTCAACCATTTTGTTTGTGCTTCTATAAGAAATGGAGAAAGAGAGGAGGGAGGGAGGAGAGGAGGGAGGGAGGAAAGATGTTGCTGACCCATGTGTCATTTTAGCAACATAATACCCAAAGATACATAATAAATGTAAAAGATGCTCTGCCCATCTTATTAAAAGAATGATTTCCAATAACATTTTCTTTTTATGTTTAATACTCATCATAGTTTGTAATATAGTTGTGTTGTTTAGATTAAAGTGTCTACTGCTAACAAATACAATGATCAGTTAATGCAGAAAATAATTTTAAAAGTTAGAATGTTATGGTTACATAAAATAAAAATGGTTACACAAAATAAAATAAAAATGAAGTTCACATTTCAATTTCTATACCCATTTTGTTACAGAGAATTATGATAGTAATCAATAAAATACTTTCAAGCATAAAAATATTACATTAGGGTAATATTCTGTGGAGAAGTGGAATGAAAATACAAGTTTGAGAAAAAGAAATGATGCAAAATATCTGTAAAAGGAAAGTTTGTTCCTGTATCTGTTTAATAGATGATGACAGACAGTAAATTGCTACAATATTTAAGATACATATAAAAGAATGATGTACTTGTTTGATTGTAAAAAGTATCACATATACAGATATCTAAAATTACATGTTGTATAACCATTTAAATTTAAGGTAAAGGTTTTAGAAATCAACTTTAAAATGTTCACGGGGTATGTAGTTTTCCAAAGGTGTTTTAGATAGGTACATAAGCAAAAAAGTGTGAAGACCACTGATCCTCTGTGAAATACCATCCCCTCCATATCCAAGTGCTTTCCTTCTCTTTCCACTATAGGGTTTCTACCAATTCCTCTGAATGGTTTTTCAAAAAGTCAAGTATGAGAGAAAGAAAAGGTTTTGTTGATATACTGAAGAATGTTTTTGAAACATTAAGTGTGAAATATGGATCTAGATTTCCCAGAGGTATAGCTACATTTGCTAAGGGGGCCCCTCCAGGGTATACTCAAGCCCTAATTTAAATGCAAACCATCTGTGGGTATTACTGATTATTTGTCAACAGGAGGAGAGACTATGGAAGGTGCAGTAACTTTCCCCAAGGTATCTTCCTAGGAATATATATTCAAAACATCCATAGATTCATGTAGGAAGCATATTAAATATTTTGCTCTTAAAGAGTCCATATTTTCAGATTTCTGAACTTCCAAAATAAGTAGCTGTTATTGAATATGTTGTTGTGTGTGAATCACTTCTTATCAGTTACTTCACAGAGTCCTGGCATAACCCTAACATGCTTTAAATTTAAGGAATTCTACAAGAAAAGTCAAGCTGAAACATTAGGAAAGGAAAACCAAGACTTTTAATCATTAAAACTTGAGGAACTATTTAAAGATCAAATTTAGTGCTTGTTACAGAATCTCCCAAGGGACATTTCCATAAAGACAATTTTACAAAATGTTTCTTGATTATAATCTGTATTTGATTGGGCAACATTTCCTTTCAACAGGACTGCATAGCATTTTAGAACAATTTTTAGTTATCTGAAGTAGGAATACTCAAAATTATGCCTGTAGATATAGAAGACAATGTAAAGGAAGAAATAATGAAGCAATCCAACAGCAGGTCCTGCTTTGGTAATCAGAAAATTTTTAGTTAGATGGTGTGGTCCATTGCCTCTATATATTTTTAGCAAGTATTGGGTCCTACTGTATGAAGTTATTTAATGCTTAATATCAACCAGTCACCTTTTAATTAAGACTTACTGCTGTGTACATGATCAATACAGCAATTAAGAGTCAGCAGGGCTCATGCACAATTAGGTTAAAATGTTTTTGAAGTGTAATATATAAAACTAGAGGCCCGGTGCACGAATTAGTGCACATTGAAAGGAAATTAATTAGAAGAAATATTTTAGAGGCTTGGGAGGGACCATGGGAGGTTGGTTCCAGGGTGGGAGGGCTCCAGGGAGTATACGGATTGGTAGATCCAGCAGCAAGCTAACATACTGGTCGGAGTGTCTGCCCCCGGTGGTCAGTGCGTGTCATAGCGAATGGTTGAGTGGTCGACCCAACGGTCGACTGATAAGTTGGACACTTAGTATATTAGACTTTTATATATATAGATAGTCCTCAAATTAGGGATGCCTGCCTTGTGAGTGAGAAGCCCACTTGAGGGATGAGAGGCAGGGATGAGAAGGAGAAGCCCATTCTTGGCCTCCATAGGGGCAAATGCATTTGCCTATACAGTTCCTAACGCCCCTGATGACTAACCTAAAGACGTGTATGTCCCTTACATAGAGGTGCAAACATTTCCTCCTCTTCTCTATAAGCTTTCCAAGAACTGACAGCTTTCTGTAGCTAACTTTCAATGCCTCCAAGAATGGTGGACATTTATCTGGTGTCTCTTGTTGGAATTAGTAACTTATTTCCTCATGGCAACACCCTACAAATCATAGTTATAATTAAATTGTGGTATTTTTTTCAGTCAAGTTCAGCTATACAGAACTCCAGGTTTTTGTTACTCTAACTAGATGACCTTTGCTTAGAGCTGAGACATAGCCCTTCAACACTTGTAGTCAGTGCCATTTTCTTTTACATATTCATCATTTATGATTCAAGCTTTCTAAAATGCACGCTAATGGGTCTTTAAAAGGAGCATAATTTTGTTGGTTGTGGGATAGTTATTACCATTTTTATAAGGAGGCATAATATACTAGTAGTGCAGGCTGCCTAGTGGTGGATGGGGCTAACTACCGTATTGTAAAAGGCAATAGATGGCTGTGCTTTAAATTGTCTCAGATTTTCCATATCCTCCTCTGCCTTCAGATTGTCAGTGATCACTTCTTAATTGTGTCTGTGTGCCTCCTTATATGGTCCTTTCTCACCCTTCAAATCAAATAGTGAGATGTTATCATTGTATTTGAAGCAAGACCACATGGGCCGTGGCTTCATCTAACTGTACCTATGACTAAGAAAACCGTGTTCTACATTCAAGGGCTTTGTAACATTTATTTTTGCAATGGCATTTCCTAAAATTTGGCATTTTGGAGAAGAGAATCATCAAAAATTATTTAATCTAGATAGGAAAGGTGCTGTTTTTCTATATTTCAAGAAGGCTTTGAGTTAAATAGGCTTATAGTGTCTGGCTTGGGTACTGACCTACCATTTATTTATCATATTTGTAACATGAAAAATATGCATTTAAAATTCTAAATAAGCAGCTCACCAGCTTCTAGAAATACAAGCCACTTTTATGTAGAGAACTGTCTTTACTCACACAGGTTTTATTTCTCTGCTGTTGCCTAGCAACTGAGATGTGGCAAGATATGTCAGAGGTTAAGGAGCAGACTAAAGTCATTATGGAAAGCAAGCCTTATCAGCATTTTCCATCTAACTTTGTACTCCTTGAAATAAAATGGGTTTCATTGTATTGAATAGTCTGTATTTTTTCTCCTCAAATGCCAAGTTTTTAGAAACTTTTTTCCTTTCTGAATATAAGTCCAGTACACATGGAGAATTTTAATTATGTACATTGCTGTGAGATGGACTTTTCTATTACGCGAGCACACTTTAAAGGTTAAACTGAGAAACCGGCATTCTGAAGTCATAGACTGTGTGAAAGCGGTTGTGAACATATTTGAAAGCATCCCAAGAGTTATCAGAAATGCACATTGGCTCCAAATGTCCTCCCTTTGAACCATTAGTTCATGTTGAATACAATTCCATGTTCAAATACACTGGCCTGCTTATTCAAAAATTATCCTTTTAGAGACAGGAATGCAGAATGTTCTATGTTTGCTTGTCTCTGTTCTGAAAGGAGAAGGAATATTATCAAAATTTTAGCATCTCCTCTGGAGTTTATTTTTTCAGCCTATTCTGTACCACATGCTAGGTCCCTAAGGATTCATAACTCACGGATAACTAATTGCATTTCAGCATGATGCATTGTAAGACTTCTTTTCCAGTGAGCATAACACAATATGTTTCAATGCCATTTCATTTCTAGGCAGGGTAAAGGTTCCATGACTCCTAGACAGAATTTTTAAGTTTTCCAAATGAAAGCTTTCAAGGTAAGGCCACCAGAGTGAGAATCACGTTCCATGTTGGTTTGAAGTGGATCCAGAATTATTTTTGGAGGAACATTTTTATCCCTGCTTGTAGGTCCTTCCTCATTTCATCTCTGAGCGAAGCCACTGTTGTCATCCATTCAGAGGTGTGTCCTTAAATTTCATTAGAGAAAATTAACTCTATCCTCCCTGGATTAACTCCCAAACACCGAACTCCCAGGTGTAGTCAGAGATTATAAACCAGGACTCTGTGCTAAATAATTCTTATCCAAAGCCCAGTTGGGAGAAATATATTCATGAATATAGGTGCCTGAAGAATATGGGGACTGCCTATTCCCCTAAATGTCCTGAATTTTACGTTTGGACAGACTGTGTATTTGGAATCATTGGCCTTTTAGAACTGCTTCAATTAGGACTCTGCAGTATGTAAATGAGCACATATTGATGAGGGTATAACCACTAACCATATGAGTCTCACTATTTCTCTCATAGGGTGCAGGTGAAGTTATTGTCCTTTACATTACCCTTTAAGAGCATCCTCGGAAGAAACTCGTTTTAGGTTTTAGTATTAGAAAAACTTGGGTCTTTATCTTACAGATACTTCAAATCTGTCACTGACCATGTTTTCCTCTTCTTTTCACTCCTAGGAACTGCAGAGCCAAATCTGTAACCTACATCTGTCAATTGCACAGGCATTAAGGTATGCACCTAGCACACTCATCTTGCCCTTGTTTTACTGTTTCCTTTCCATTTATTCTTTAAAACATTTTTTTTTTCATTGAGAGAGAGAGAGAGAGAGAGAGAGAGAGAGAGAGAGAGAGAGAGAGAGAGATTGATGTGAGATCGAAACATTGATTGGCTGCTTCTTGCACAGCCCCTACCAGGGATTGAGTCCACAACTTGGGCATGTGCCCTGATTGGGAACTGAACTGGCAATACCTGGTGCACAGGACAATGCCCAACCAACTGAGCCACATTGGCCTGTATATTCTTTCAACCTTGACTTCTTCAACCATTTATTCTATTTGGCCAATGTGCTTTAGAGCAATGCAGGATATAAGTTTTAAAAAGTAACAACAAAAAGATAGTTGCATGGAAGATATACAAGATAATCCTCTTATTCTTGTTTTTAGCCCTCCACTTTGCAAATGAAGGGGGCACCCCATGCCGTCCCCCCACTTATTGCTGCTGTGTGTTCTGACATCCAGAGATGGTGAAAGTTCAGAGTAACAGGAGTTGGTGGGAGTTGGGAGGGCACAAGAGAAGGAAGGATAGAAATATCTCTTTGGCAGCAAGGAATTAAAAGTAAGTTTTTTGGCTACAGGGTCACTTCTAAGGAAACTCAAGAAAATGCCAGTCAGGAACTTCTTGCATTAAAGTCAAGGTGACATTTAAATCCTGACACATCCAATTTGTATAACATAAGAATGTCATCTCCACAATACATATTGATGAAGTAGTTTTGGTCATATTACTGCACAATTACTATATCACCATTTGTCCCCCACACAGATGCAATTCTAAACATCCCAAATCTGTTACTATATTTTCTAACCCACAAGTTAGAATCTTCATTAAAAAACAAAACAAAACAAAAAAACACATGAGGAATGTAGAAAAGTTACATTGGCTAAATAAATGTTTCTAAAGTTATATATCTCCAATAAATAGGATTTGAATATTTAATTTTAATAACTATAGGGAGGAAATACAACTATGGATTTTTAGAAGCCCCCTGAGGCTAGGGATATGGGTTGGATATTCTAAGTAGCTGATATTTGTCCATATTGTATACAAAATCGGTGAAAAAGAAATTTTATGTTAGATTGCTTAGAAGCTTGCATGCACACATTGTTTTACTGGTTTGGTGCAAAGACTAGTAACCACCTCAATATTTCGCATTACCCTAGCCCAGTGGTCAGCAAACTGCGGCTTGCGGGCCACATGCGGCTCTTTGGCCCCTTGAGTTTTTAGCAAAGGCCAGCTTAGGAGTACCCTAATTAAGTTAATAACAATGTACCTACCTATATAGTTTAAGTTTAAAAAATTTGGCTCTCAAAAGAAATTTCAATCATTGTACTGTTGATATTTGGCTCTGTTGACTAATGAGTTTGCCGACCACTGCCCTAGCCATTTCCTATGTTCCTTTTCTGATTCTGCACCCACCAGGACCCTCCTCCCATGTAGGAAACAAACCTCGAGGGAATTCTTGTTATAATTATTATTCATATAATACTTACAATAAAAAGTAGGTACTTGTGCTTTTTAAGAATCAAGATGCTGTTAGACAACTCAGGTAAAGAATTATCTAATTTCAATAAGTGGCAAGGGGAATACAAAGCTAATTCAGGTCCTTTGAAACTATTGCCTATTATATCTACTTTTTAATGACACTAATAATATTTTCATGTTAAAATTATGTCTGTTAACAGGGTATCCTTCACAACTAATACAAAGTCAAAATTTCCTCTCACTACTTATTCTTTAATTATGTGATTTACTCTAATTCTCTAACCATGACACAAGAATGTACTATGGACATGAACTTCATATGAGAATCAGTTTTAAAAAAATGTAATCTACCAATATGTTGAATGTATTTCGCTTATGGTTAAAAATATCCTAATATGACCCCTCTGTCATTTCAGAGTCAATACATCCAGAATTTAGAACACTTGCCCCTCCCACCCAGCTGCTCCTCATAAGTAATCCTCTTCTGCCCAAACAAAACCCAAACCACAAACTACTATGTATTTCATCTCTCAGACTTGAAAACATCTTGCGATTTTTTCATTTCTTACCTCTCACCTGTTTATTCTTCCTGCTGACTGTCTGTCACATCTGTCACTTCCTTTTTCATTCTCACACTGCTATCTGAGATTTGTGCTAGATCATCTCTAAAGTCTCCTGGGCTCCAGTCTCTCCCCAACTACTCCACTCTGTGCTCCACTCTGCTGAAATCTTTTCAACCACTGTCTGCAATGTCACTGTAATTGTTCAATAGCCTACAATAGCTCTTTTGCAGAAAAGAGTCACCTTGGCCGGCCTGGGACACTGCCCTTAGAAAGCCCTGCTGGCAAAGCTGGCTCTTGGCTCACATTGGGGAACTTAGATTTCAGGAGAGTCCCCACCGCTCCCCAACTGATAAGGGTGGCTACTGTGCCCAAACTGTTGTACCCACAATGAGGTTCATGCTGAACACCTGCTTTCCTTCTGGGAGCCTGGAATTTTGATACCAGGCAGATGATGTCTGTGTGACCAGCCACCAATAAAATTCCTGAGCTCTGAGTCTCTAATAAGCTTCCCAGGGAGACAACATGTTACATGTGTCATCACAGTTTATTGCTGGAAGAAATAAGCATATCCTGAGTGATTATACTGGGAAAAGACCCTTGAAAGCTTGCGCCTAGTTTTCCCAAGACTTTGCCTCATGTGCCTTTGCCCTTTGCCGATTTTGCTTTGTATCGTTTTGCTGTAATAAATCTTAGCCCTAAGTACTGAATCCTGTGAGTCCTCCTAACAAACCACCACATTTGGGAGCCCTGACACAACTCCCATGGCCTATGACGTCATTTCTACCCTCTCTTGTCCAACTTGTAAAGCCCGTCATAATCTGTCCTTACTATGACCTCTCCAGGTATTTCTACTGGATTCAAATGTGTGCCCACTACTTGTTAGACCATCACGGGTGCAGCAGGGATGGCAATTTGAAGGAGAAGTTCTCAGCCTGGGTGGAGGGACCTGGTTTCTGTTCTCTGTTCCCTCTGTTCGGCTGTTTCCCACTCATTTCTGAGTAATGCACAGCCTCTCCAGGTCTTTATATCCTTACGTATAAAATGTGAATAAAACTACAGGTACAAATAATGTCCAGGTTCAAGGTTTCGGTTTTCTGTACATATAATTTCTTACTAATTTCCAACTAATAGGTATATTCTATCCGAGTTCATTGTAAAGCAAAACAACTCTGCTAAGGGAGGCCTATTTTCTCTGTAACTGCCATTATGAAAAGTCATTTTTGTGTAGTTCTGCAAAAATTTCTGGATTCACTGAAAAAAAATTGTGAGAAATATTTCAGAATTAGGTATTTAAAAGGAAATACAATATACTATAAAGATAGGAATAGGAATAATACTCAAAATATCACATGAGAATCTCCCCTATAATAGTATTGTTTTTGAAAGTTACTGTCATAAAAGAAAATAATTAAGAGAAATGAGCAACCCAGTAGTGGGCAGCAAAGGGGTTGGATTTCTGTTCGGCCAGAGCCCCGTATCTCTCAGGATGAGGCAGGCGATACAGGAAACTGCCCTTTCTGAAACATGAAGAAGCCCTTTGTCAAAAACATAACAGGACCAAAAGGTTCAACAGGAGCCCACAGAAAACCCTCTGAGTTACAGCGTCTGTATACAGACCTTGCTAATTAGTCATTTGAAATTCATTTTCCCAACGATCAGTAAAGGCCTACAAAAGCCACCGAGGGAGCCATCCAGAAGATTCTCCTGCTAAAATAGCTTCCCAGGCTTGGTTTATGGGTAACTCCATCCCTTTGAGGTCTAGGTATTACCCGGGTTTTAATGAAGTTGTTTTTACAATTACTTACAAAATAAATTTAAATTGTATTTCACTATTCTTCTGTGTGATTCCTAGCACAATGGAAAACAAATGACAATTCGTGAATTACAAAGCCTAAGCATAAGTACGTGACATTTTTGTCTTTGGAGAGCATTCAAACATTTCTCTTAACTACTTCTTACGTTGAAATTGCCATCACCACTAAAAGCTGCTTCCAAAGTCTACGCGTGTGTCCTTAGAGCAAAGGCTTTCCGACAGATTGATCTGACTGGTGTGTACTGAGAAGGACACAGGGAAAGGTGAGGTGACATTGAAGCTAAACTCCATCTGTTCTCAATCCCAGATTTCCCCCATAAAAACGGAAACGCAGAGCTTTTAAACCAGAGAAAAACTAGAGAACAATTAGCATAGCATGAATGAACAAACATTTTAAGAGATATCATGCACGAAAGAATAATTTGCACATTTCCCTGGCTGAATTTACATGTGGCCTTGCTTGAATATTTATCAAAATCAGAGTCATAATCACTAAAAATGGCCCCTTTCCTAAGTATACATTCATGTTAGGAATAGAAAAATTTTACCTCCAAATCCTAAGAGGGACTTTGAGCACAGATAGAGACAGATGAAGGATGGCATGCTGCAGTGCAGCAGGCTCACAGAGCAGGGAGCACGGCCATTCCAGCTTCCATTCCTCCAGGAATATGCTCAGTGCAACACAAAAAGATCCAGGGTGGCAAAAGCAATCGTCTTTACTATTGCATCCAGATAGTCTTCTTGAATCCAACACTCAAAAACAAACCAGGAACAGGAAGTAATAGCTGCACAGCATTTTACAGTGTCCTTCAGCTTCTTCTCCTAATATTTTCCCTGGTTCCCAGGGTAGCTCTTCTGCATGACTGTGCAAAACTCTCAAAAATGCTGTGGAAGTAGCTTCCAGCAGCAGGCAAACAGAAAGCCTCAAGTGTCACAGGTATTGAAAATTGTATAGAATTTTCAGTTTAATCATGTATATGGATTTTTTTTAATCCTCAGTTTTTCCAATTTCCATATTTTAAAAAATATGTTTTTATTGATTTCATAGAGGAAAGGAGGGGAAGAGAGAGATAGAAACATCAATGATGAAAGAGAATCTTTGAACGGCTGCCTCCTGCATGCCCCCTATTGGGGATTGAGCCGCAACCCAGGCAGGTGCCCTGATTGGGAATCAAACCGTGACCTCCTGGCTCCCAAGTTGATGCTCAACCATGGAACCACATTGGTGGGGCCCAATTGCCATATTAATACACACTTCAAGTATCTTCAGAAAGGGCTATTGGGATCAATGTAATAATTATACTGATTCCCCTCCCTTCATTTGCCAAGGACTCCACTGAAGCTCTTGCCTTCCACTTTCTTTTTCTACATTTCCTCCAAGGGAGCCTGAGTTCATCTGACTTGCTACAAGACCACACTGGCTACACCAATAAGCAGAGAGTCTTCGCTAAGTGAACAGGGTAAATTCTACCAAAGCCAGTCCATGAAAGGAAGCTCCGGAGGGAGTGGGGTCGACTCTGTTAGTTTAGTAGGGAGCTAGAACAAACATTTTCTGATGGTCTATCATGCAGTTTGCCAATATTTACAGTATCATATGTAAACATTCATTTAATCCTAAAATCAACCCTATGAACATTGTGTTATCATCCCCATTTTTACAGATGCAGAAATGATCTCAAAATGATCAAGTACGTTGCCAAACATCCATTGCCCAACATCTCCTAGAAACCAATAACGAAATCACAAATAACAGAAAACTTATCAAAAGACATGAATATACATTTCATGGCAGAACAAACATAATGCCAATCAGAATGAGAAGAGGTGTTCAGCATCATTAATAGTCAGAGAAATGTAAATTAAAATCCCAATGAGATAATCATTTTATGCTCATTCAATGAGCAAAAAATGAAAAAGCCTAACAATCCCAACTGTTGAAAGACTGTGGATACACAATCCAATGAGAATGAAAATGGGGTCAATCAACTGTGGAAAACAATTTGGTACTGTCTCCTAAAGTTGAACATTCACACATCCTACAATCCAGCAATTCCATTCCTGCCCAGGGGAAACTCTTGCACATGTGCATGAAGAATTATGTTTAACAATGCCAAAACAACTCTCCCCATAACAGTAAAACCCTGAAAACATGCACATGGCCATGAACAAGAGTGTATAAATAAACTACAGTATGTTTTACGCATTAGAATATTAATATGAAAAAATAAATGTAATTCAGCATATCACAATATAGATGAACCTTCCCAATAAAAAATTAGTCTCAAATAATTATATGCGACATTATGTCCTTTTTGGATAGTTAAAAACAATTTTAATGAAAAGTTTCCTTTTAAGAATACTTATGAATGCAATAAGTTTGCATATAAAGGAATGTAAAGGAATAACAAACAGGGGACTCAGGATGGAGGTCATTGTTGGTGGAGACTGGATGAAATGAGGGAATAGTCCAATGGTTAGATTAAGTTTACTGTCAATATGCTAGCTTTTGTTTGAGAGTTGGTCTCATATGTGCATACTGCATTATTTAAAATGTCTAACTAATAACCAAATAAATAAAGAAAAAGATAACATTGATGAGAGTTATCCTTAACTAAAGATTAAGTAGCCCAGTTTTGTGTAGGTGAGGTCCTAAAAACACACAAAAAGGCAAGAAGAACAACAAATAAACAAAATCTGGGCTCAAATCAGGTCCGTCAGGCCCTTTAGGTCATACTGCCACCAGGGTGGGCCACTCTTCTGTTCTCAGCTAGAGATGAACAAAAAAGGCAAGTTATTCCCATTCACTCACGATGATGACTTGAGTTTGTGTATGGGTCATAACCAGAACTGATCAACTTGTTTTTTCCAGCTAGTGTAGAAAGGCACGAAAGATAGTACCACCTCATAAATACCTCTGGGCAACACACTGACTGACCTAGGCTAGAATCCTGGACCCACTGCACCACTGGTGAGGAATGCCCCACTCTCACCGCTTCAGTTTCCTCAGGATGCGGGATTAGTGATGACGATAAAGGTGATGATCATCATGACTAACACCTTTAGTTGCTTAGAAGGCAGAGCATCGCCAGCACTTTTCATATGCACCTCTCTACAATCTCTGAGGCATGAATTATTATTATTTCCAATAAGATTAAGTGATTAAAAGAAAAAGAGGTTAAGAAATTTCCTTAAAGTCACACAATTATGATGGAAGAATCTTTTTTTTCTTTCTTTCCTCCCCCCCCCCCCCCAAAAAAATGAGGCTTTTATTATAAAGAAGGTTCCATTTAGAGCATCCTGGCCACCCCTCCGGCCCAGGCCCTGCGCTGGCTGGGCCTGCTGCCCCCAGGGGGCTCAGGTCAGCCAGAGGACCACGTGTGACAGGAACAGAATGGGGGATTTTCTCAGGGTGGCGAGGGGGGCTGTGCCAGGTCTGCCCGTCCTCTGGAACAGTCATTTCCAGTGTTGTGTTGGGAGCCCCTCGGTCCCCTCCCAGGTCTTCTGCAAAAGCAGCAGCTATTCACAGTTCTGATTGAAGAGTCTTAAACCCAGCTTTCTCCTATCCCATTGCCCAAGTTCTTAACAGATAATATACACAAATGTACAAATACAGACATGTGTATAGAAACAAACACCCATGCATGAATAGGTACATATGCATTGGTATACATACATATGTATTCACATGTATAGACACACATGTATGTGCAAATGTATATTTGTACAGATGTATAAATACAGATGTATAAATACAGACACATACATACACGAAGACATACTATATACACATGAATAGACATATATATGTATAGACACACATCCATATTCACATATGCATAGCTACACACTCATGCACAAATATGTAGAGACAAAATGCAACACACAAAATGTTGCCTAGTTTTTCCAATATTGCTCAATTTATTTCCTGGTAGTGGCCCGGTGCATGAATTCATGCACATTGAAAGGAAGTGGGGCCGCACTCCCTCCTCTCTGGTTTTGGGGTGCGTCACCAGAGAACCGCAGCTCGACAGCTCCTGCATTGAGCGTCTGCCCCCTGGTGGTCAGTGCATGTCATATGTACCAGCTGGTTGGACGGTCAGACGGTCACTTAGCCTTTTATAAATATAGATTTGTCAAAAAACTTCCTGCTCCCTCTCCCTTCTACACATATCACATAGAATTGGCCATGTGAGGAACAACTCATCCTGGGCTCCTTGTCATAACCACTGTGTGTGTTTTCGGCACATGCTTGTCTGCGTGGCCTGCCTCCACACTAGCAGGCACCTGAGCCTCTGGTTGTACCTTCCTCTCTGCTCCTCTGGAGGGTGAGGCCCAAATCTGTGATTGGCCTCACAGAGTGAACTGAGTGGAAGCTTATTAGTCAATATTTGTAACCAGGTCTCTCTTAATTTGGAAAAATCCATCAAGCCTTTTTGGTGTGACACAACTGCCTGGACAAAAATTTAATTTTATTTATATTGATATATAGCAGATGGAGTCTGGAGTGTAACCAGTGCATAATGAATGGCAGCAATTATTATTCTAAAAATAAGCCTCACTATTATCATTCCTTATGTAGAATTTAGTTTTCCTACATTTGGTTCCTCTGTCTTATTTTGGGAGCTTTTTAGTTTTGGGGGTTTACTCTTACAGTGTCTAAATATAAAGTTCTCCCATGAATTCAGTTACAAGTGCATTCTCTCCCATTGAATTTTAAGAGACTATCAACTCCAGAGAATAATGAAAGAATAAACAGGGCTCGGCTGGTGTTGACTCAATAGTTGAGCATCGACTGATGCACCAGGAGTTCTCAGGTTTGATTCCCAGTTGGTGCGCATGCAGGGGGCGTGCGGGAGGCAGCCAATCGATGTTGATGTTTCTCTCTCATCAATGTTTCTATCTCTCCTTCTCCTTTCCTCTCTCTCTAAAATCAATAAAAACATAAAAAAGAGTAAATAGTTACTACAATATTCAGTATTTTCTGTTGATGTAAATAAATGAGGTCATATAAGAGTTGGCAGTGGGTTATAGAAATGCAAAAATTCCCCCCAAAACAACAACAAACAAACAAACAACCTTTACAGGCGCTCTCCCCAAGGGAGCACACCCGTGTCATTCCCTTTCGCCTTCTTCTTCCTCTACAGGTTCCTATCCCCTAACCTCTAAGAGACCCCATGAGACTTGCAAACAGGGGAGCAATGGGCAGGGGCAGCTCATCCTGGGTTAACCCCCTGAACCTGTCCTCAAGGCCCCTTTTCTCTTACTTCCCAGTGATTCAAGGCAGCCCTAGGCTCTCCTGTTGCTTTTATGCCCTTCCTTGTTTCATTGTCCTAAATATATTGACTGAGGTCAATAAGTTCTTGCTTTCTTTAAAAAAAATACACACACACATACACACAAACACACACACATATATATATATTTTTTTTTCAAAGAGGAAAAGAGAGGGAGAGAGAGATAGAAACATCAATGATGAAAGAGAATCATTGATTGGCTGCCTTCTGCACATTCCCTGTTGGAATCAAACCCACAACCCTTGACCAGAATCGTCCCCGGGACCCTTCAGTCTGCAGGCTGAAACTCTATCCACTGAGCCAAATCAGCTAGGGGAAATTCTTAACAAACCCAAAACAACCATAAATAAATAAATAAAAGACCTGTACAAACTCTGAATCTCTTAAATACATGAGAACCAGATATATTTACCGCTAGCAGAAAAATAAATGGCACCCCATTCCTCCCCACCCTCCACCAACACTCCATGATTTAGCTCTGTGACATTTATCAAATGTCACTCAAGTCTTCAAAGCACAAAAACGTAACTTTTTACAAGACTAAGATGTGGTTTCACCCATGGCTTTTATATGGCAGAAAAGGAAAAGGAAAAGAACACTTGGAATGAGTTTTACATCAAACCAGAAAATTTTGTTTCATGATATCTTCCTAGAAAGTCTCCCTCAGCAATTTCACGTCCCAAGGGTTGGCTCTCAGATCAAATGCCTCAGGTGGTGGGGCTCCATAGTCACTACAAGATGCTCACACATCAGAGGAAATGCTGCGGAGACTAATATAAAACCATGCTGCCAGCAGTGCTAGGGCGGAAGAGACAGAGACCAACGGTGCTGGAACAACTTCACAGACTTCATCCCACAAAGAGTTGAAAACAGGTAAGGAAAACAGGGCGGGGAGGACAGAAATCTGGCAGCTGCCTCAGGCTGGTTAGAGATCTGTGATTTCAATATGTATTTCCACAGAGAACGGAATCACATCTGGAGCCTACGATTTAATTTCTCCCAACATTAAACAGACGCTTACTTTTAAAATGCTAAACAGTGTATGTTTAAGTATATTCTAAAGCTAATGTTGTCTAAATACAACAAGTGGGACTTGGTGTTTTTCGCAAGGACCTAAATGTTTTCAACGCAGAGACTATTAGTGCTAGAAAGGACCGAAGGCATGAGCTCTTGCAGCCCCATTGTAGGAGGGAAGACACTGAGTCCCAGGTAGCTAGCTGAGGGGCTAGGGATTCTGCACAAATAGTTTGTGACTGAGCTGCATGTACGACGTTAAGTGGTAGTTTTCTCTTTAAATATTTTAACCTCATAACAATGTAAATGTCCCAGGGGATGACAGGAGCTATCATGAAAGTGTACGTGCAAACTGAAAGCACTTTCCAGGGCCCTGGCTGGATGGCTCCCCGAAAAGTTGCAGTTCAATTCCCGGTCTGGGCACATGCCTGGGTTTCGGGTTCGATCCTTGCTTGGGGTGTCTACAGGAGGCAACCGAGGGATGTTTCTCTCATCTATGCTCTCTCTCTCAAGTCGATACTAAATAAAACAAAAGCGCTTTCTAGGATCCCTAAGGGATGAAATTGTCAGCACCCTGCCACCCTCTCCAGAACAGGAGCAGAGCAGTAGGAAGGAAGGTGGCAGATATCATAGGGTCACTAAGAACACCATGCCAGTGACACGCCCTCCCTACTCCAGGAAAAAGGCTGGTGAGCAGAGAAGAGAAAACCTGGAAAGGATTCTGGAATTCCTGAGATTAGGCAGGGTCTTAATATTTTTTAATATGCTTTTATTGGTTTCAGAGAGGAAGGCAGAGAGAGAGAGAAAGAGATAGACACATTAATGATGAAAGAGAATCATTGATCGGCTGCCTCCGGCACGCCCCCTTGTCGGGGATTGAGCCCGCAACCCAGGCATGTGCCCTGACTGGGAATCAAATCGTGACTTCCTGGTTCATGGGTCAACACTCAACAACTCAACACGGGCTGGGCAGGGATATAATATTTTTTACTTTTAGTATATTCTGTTTAACTCCCAGGCAGGGTGGCTGAGACCAACAGGTCATATGTCCATTGTAGAAAACACACAGTCACAGTTTTGACCATGTGCCAGGCAAGGTACCCCCACACACATTAGCTCTTCTCAACCTCCACCAGCCTCACAAGACAGGCCTTTATCTGCCCATTGCATTAACGAAGCCAGTGACGTTGTGGCAGAATCATCTTTCTTTTTTTAATTTTTAAAATTTTATTGTTGAAAGTATTACATATGTCCCCATTTCCCCCCATTGACCTCTCCAAGCCCACTCCTGACCCCCAGCCCAGGCCTTCATCCACCCATTATCTGTGTCCATTGGTTATGCTTATATGCATACAAGTTCTTTGATTGATCTCTTACCAACCCCTCCCCCCTCCCTGCCTTCCCTCTGAGGTTTGACGGTCTGTTCGATGCTTCTGTGTCAGGCTCATCATTTTACTCCAGGTCTGCAAAGCACCCAAGGAGAGCCCCTAGGCCCTGGCATGACCCGTTCACTCCAGTCACCATCTAACCAGGTCATCAAAAACCCGCAGACACTTCCCTTCCTTTGCATTTTCACAACATTATCTGGATACAGTTGACTACAAGGGGGAAAAAGTTTACTTCAAGAAAATTATGTCACAAGCAACTCCTTATTTCCTCATTTCTAACATGTACTTTTCTCTGAACATTTCAACATTTCTGAAATCAGGATGTGAAACTGATTCATATATTTAATGTGATAGGGTTTTCTCCCTGAAAAGCTGTTATTAAATTGATGGGATAATCATACAGCTTCTGAGAATTGAAGTGCTGTGCTATTTTTTACAGATGATAAATGCCTTTGAAATTTCAGATTAACTCTTTAAGGGATACGATTCTAGAAAAGAATTCTTAAATGCTTCCCCAACATGTTTCTGACCTGGACCATGCCTTTGGGCTCTCTCTCCATAATGCCACTGGATATGGGGGTACAGCACACACTGGCAAAGAGCAGGGGCCCTTACTTCCTGGATTCAGTCTCTGAGGATCATCTGCTATCTGTCATACCCACAATTCCTGGAATGGCTTGGCTGCAATAGAACATCATCCCACTCGACAGGTGTAATCTGAAAGCACTCACTGTGTGGTGTATTTTGTTGTCATGGTGTTGAATTTAACATTAGCAGATCATATAATATTTACTGGGGAGACTTCAACTTAAATATTTGGTTCATTTCGTACTTTTACAAAGCTACTGAAGGTGTCCGGGTCCTCTTTTCCTCAGCTGTAAAGTGAAATTAATAGCACCTACAGCATATAGCCATTGTAAGGGTGGTTTCCTGTGGACAGAAGTTACTGCAGGCTTCTTTGTGAAGTAAAATGAAGCATAAAGGACAGAGAGAAAGATAAAAAGATTATGGCACATACTAGGTGTCCAATAAACGTTAGTTACCTTCTCTGAGTGATAGTTTATGCTTCTTCCTATCACAAAGGAATTTCACCACTCTGATCGATAAACAGGTATCAAAGTATCTCATTAGCTTCAAAGTGAAAGCTGTAGCAAATTAAAACCAAAGGCACACAGCTTCAAAGAGAAGGCTGACTGGAATTGCAAAAGGAATATAATACTAAGTCCAGCATGAGACGATGACTCAGAACACTGGCCTGCAGGACTGGGTGACTCTCACTGTCCCAGTCAATGGGCGCCTTGTGTAGAGGAGAGTGCAGTTTCCCCCAAATTAATAGAAGGAGCCTTGTATCCCTTCAGGAATTGTGCGATACTTTTCAAGAAAGAAGACTCACAAACTGACATTAAAAAGAAAAGGAGAAATAAATGAATGTGCTAGGTGAAGTGGGTATGTTTTAGTTTTTGTTCTTTCTGAGTTCTTATCATGTTGCCTGATTGCAGTCTGCAGTTCTAAATTACAAGAAGTGGATGCTAGGCGTTAGCTGTGCTGAAACTATTGCCAATAAGAGATCCTGTCTATGTGTTTCTGCTACTCAGATAATATAGAAAGATCTTCAATATGTGTCTTGAAACAAGTAATGCAAGTATAGATCTATTTAAAACACACATGATTATAAAAGATAAAATAAAATAAAGGTAAATGATTCTATTGTACACTGCCCTAGTGAATGTGTTTACCAACATCAATTTCCTCAAAGGGAACACCAGAATTCTATCTTGCTAATTTACTCCCCATGAGGTACCCAGATCCATTTTCTACCTGACTGTGCTCAGGACTAGGGACTTGGGGGCGCGTCTACCCCTGTGAACCTCATCACTCAGGCTGCCTGACCCTCTGACTTGGGTTGGCTTTGGTCATCGGGACTGAAGACGTGCAGGAGAGAGGAGAGGGTATTTCCCCAAGCTCCTTCCTGCCTAGAGGCCATGCCTCTGCAGGTGGCCACGGGTGCTCCCAGGACAGTACTTGCTATATGGCCTCTGCCCTGTATGTCAGCTCGCAGGGGGCTCTGTTAACACTGTTTGCTTCCCTCACCATTTCAGACTAAGGGTGGTAAAGGCTTCCCACCATTCTGGTCCTCAACACCCCTGTTGGCTTCTGTAAACTCCTCTGCGTTACATTCTCCAGAACTCACAGCCCAGTGTGCGGATCCTGACTGATACACCCACAAATCAAGCTAACGGATGCTAAAACTTGTTCCTTACTTCAGTAATTCAGGTAGAGCAAAAGTCTATATTTTGGCATTTGCCATTGTTAAACTCATTTATTTGACCAAGCCACACTAGACAGTGAAGTTGAAAGATTCATGCATCATATATGATAAATAAGTAGTCTACATATTTTTAAAGTATCAATGGATTGCATTTCATTGAGTTTGTCTGTGTGTGGTACTGTTTAAGATAAATAGGATTTTCTGAAGGGTAATTTAAGTTATTTTCAAAGATAAGTATTTGGCAGCTTGGTTATTCAGTGTGCTCTGTGAAGCATGACAACATGACACATTTACAGGCAGGTACTAAAAAAGCAGTCAGTATTCGAAGTCTTCGTGTCCCAGGTTATTCAGGAATCAGTTTTTAATCTGTTCAGAACCCTCGTGATTCTTTAGCCCTTTACCTGCACAAAAAGCAGCAGCAAGGCCTTCACTCATTCAAATAACCTGAGTAAAGATGAATAAATTACATATTTTGGCTTAGAACATTTTAAAAATTCATTAAAATGGGTTTTACTATATCTCTTGGAAATAAAAATTTTACCTATATAAGTCATTATCCCTGTCTTAAATTGATTAGCAAGGAGAATAACGTGCAACTCTAAGAACTAGAAATAATCAGGAAGAAGCAGGGAAAGGTAGAAATTAATCAAATGACTTTGGGCTTTCTAATTTGAAAAGGACTGTCTTGGGAAAATGCACTAGCAGCATAGATCAGGAACACCCACAATATTCCTTCTTTCCCTTCTGCTCTGTTCCCTAACAGACATCCGCAGAAATGTCCACGTGATGTGAAAGTAACCATCTAAAGCTTAAAAGGACCATGGAGACAGGGAAAGTGGGAGAAGGGGGGGGGGAGGGAGAGAGGGAAGGAGGGGAGGAGGGGAGAGAGAGAGAGAGAGAGAGAGAGAGAGAGAGAGAGAGAGAGAGAATTTTAATTCTGGAGAGAAGCTAGAGTTTGTTTGACTCTTATAATCTATTAATGGCTTTAATTTAATGCAATAAAATAATTCTGTATTTTGTTGCATTAAATTAATGAAACAATGAAAATGAGAACTAAGATAAAAATCAAACAGCTACAATTATCACAATAAAATTTCCCCCATATGATGAATATAAGCCGATTAGAAATATCTGCTTCCATCCCTTAAGATAATACCTAACCTCAACTTGACAAGGGTAAAATGCAGTTCACACAAAGGAACACTAAAATAACACACTTTACAACAATAGTCAGCCTCACAGACAATGAAGGCCACAAACACGGAGACACATATAAAGTGCCATCTCACACTTATTGAACGAGGGAACACCAGTTAAAATAATAAATCTGTTGGCAGGAGTTGCAAGGAGTCCTGTAAATTCCTGTAAATGGCTGCAATAAACTTAGAGAACAGCCATGCAGTAGCCAATAAGAGTCAGAACATTGATTACAGCCTGGGACCCAGTAATTCCAAGTTTAGAATCAGTACCCTCAAGATGCAACTCAAAAGGAAAAAAACATTGTGTGTAAAAAGAGGTTGCTTAATATGCCTTCAAAAATGTGGAAACGGCCTCTTTCCAACAATAAGTGAGTAAGCTAAAAATTATTATAATGCAATATTTTATAATGAAATAAAATAATTTGAAATAAATTTGAAATACATAAGCTATATACATCTGGAAAAAAAGTATCTATGAAGCAATCTTAAATGAAAAAGTTGAAATAAAATAGTAGGTCCATTCATTTATTCAATAGATATTTGTTAAATGCTTACTACTTTCTCACACCCCTAAGTTTGCAGTACTGGACCCTTGTTTTGTAATGAACATTTCCGTGTTAAGTACATCGGTCAAGGTCGCAAAGGTTTTAGTAGTGAACAAACATCAGGAGTCTGTTACTGACACCAAGACCCTAAAAGCTGAAGATTGTCTCTCCACTAGAATTAAAGCAATAGGTTCCAATTTCTATAGGCTTTGTGGTGAGTTGGGAAACATAATATCTAAATAAAATCTTGAGACTTACAAAGTGAAATTCATTAATAAATATAATAACTTTATTTTTCAAGAAAATAAAGGGTAGTGCAAATTATGACAAGATATACTTCCAGGCACCCAAATATTTATGACTTCTTAATTCAGTAAAACATTTATTGCTCTGTAGACAAGAAAGTGCATTTAATTTGAGAGATGGATACTTGCGCTGTATTGCACTTAGAGAGATGTAGGCACACTATGTCCCCATAAATAATTAAATGAGTAGGCAGAGGATGCTAGGGGTTTATTATGGCTAAACAAATTTTAAAAAGTTGATCATATTTTTTTCTTTCCATTGAGGAAAATTCCAAGTTAACTTTATGGTGTCAACTCATTCATTACACAGTGTGCTCTTATAAATGCTAATGATGATAGGAAACCATTAAAATACTTGGCAGTCCATGTCAAATTTCTTTTCCTTGCATAACCTTCCAGCACACCTCCCTTCTCCTCCCCCAAAGCAATTTACGATAGACTTACTTGAGTCTGTTGTAAAAGGTTAATAAGGAAGGTGTTTCATTTACAATAATATATATTGTTATTTATCTGTTACTCAATGTGACAATGACAATACAAAACGTAGCTATCAAGCAAGTAATTTACCTTTTTTGATCAAATAGCTGTAAAACATATGAAGAGATGTAGCTCCATTAGGCACATTTAATGACATTTAAATTATTCTTTAGCTCTGTGTTGTTTCATCCAAACTTGTTACAAAAAGGTATGAAAACAACAAAAATCTTGCTATGGTTTGTATACTCCCCAGCTTTCTCATAAATGTCTTTAAATGACCCATTTCCCAAATCTTACATTTTGCCAGTATTGTCTTCCAATGTTTTGAAAAAGAAAAGGTAACCCCTCCACCCAATTTCACACACACTTTTTCTGGTTTGGGGGAGGTTTTGGCTGCTGCTGTAGTAAATGAGGGCTCCTGCCAGGAGAGTGACTCTGATGCTTCAAGGACATTAATCAGATTCACAGCTGGTGGCAGAGAGATCTGGATAAAAACACAGAGGCCCTGTGATTATTTCAGCTTCTTTTTGCTAGCATTTTCCTCTTCCACCGCTGCTTAATGAAGTAAAATGTGTTTTGTCTTCCTCAGGGTAGACATCAATTTGAATTAAGAGGAGCAAATCGCAACCCCTATTTATTTTCCACTGAGGCGAAAGGAGGAAGGGAGTGTGGGAGAAAGAAGGCAAGAGTAGAGAGAAAGTGATGATGCGAACTGCTCCCTTCCTTTGAAGCTGCTTCTCTTTCTGTCCTTCTCTCTCCCTTCCTATTCTTCTTCAGATAATAAAGCTGGGCCAGAAGAGGAGACCAGGGCAGGCACCCGAGCTGCCTAGATGGGGTTAGGGGCGAGCTGTTCCCAAGGACATTGTTTGAGATCCCCACCACCTCTGACTCCGCAGCGTGAGCAATGAGCTCAGAGAGAAGGAAGGCCCACTCCTTTGCCCCAGTGAAATCCCCACTTGGGCCACTATACATCTATTGGAATGGCTAAATAAACAGCACGGACCATACCAAGTGCTGAAGAGAATGTGGAGCAACTGGAAGTCTCCTTCATCGCTGGTGGGAATGCTCAATGGCATAGCTGCTCGGGAACTTTCATACCTGCTTATCAAATTCCTTCCCTGTGACCCAGCAACCCTATACTCCTGAGCATTTACCCTAGAGAAGGTAAAACTTCTGTTCATAGAAAAAGACTGTACATGAATGTTGATAGCAGCTCTATTCATAATCTCCAAAAGCTGAAAAACAATCTAAGTATCCTTCAGTGGAGAAGGAATAAACACGGTTCAGTCTATGCAGACAATGAAATACTACTCAGCAACGAAAAGGAACAAATAATTGGTACAGGCAACAAAGGCATTATGCTGAGTGAAAGAAGCCAGTCTCAGAAGGTTATATGACTCCATTTATATGACATTCTAGAAAACACAAAACTACAGTGATGGAGAGGAGATCTGTGGTTGTGGGGGCTCAGGGTGAGGGATGGGTGTGACTATAAAGGGACTGCATGAGGGAGTTCTTTGTGGTGATGAACTAGTCTGTATCCTGATTGTGATGGTGGTTATACAAATCTATACGTATAAAAAAAAGTATATACAAAAAGGTAAAATTTATTGTATGATAATTTTAAAAATATAATTAAAAATTTTAAAAAGTTTTAATGACTGAAAGAAAAAACAAACACACCAAACCTATAATCAATAAAAAACCCAAAATGAAAACACCAACTATCCATCATTTTCTCTCTCCTTTCCATTTCATAAACAGTAATGGAATCTATACACTCCAATGCCTCACTTTTCAGGCTTAGGAGATGTGTGATGTGATTTGCTTGAGGGGAAAAATGTAGAACAAACATTAGGGAAAGAAATTTCAAGTGGCATTGTAATGATCGCTAAAATGTTGGCTATGTCAGTTTCTTTTATAAAACTTATGTGAGAATTTCACCTTTATTCTGACCCCAAAGTATAGAGTATAATAAGAATTGTCAGGAGTGGAAGAAGAGTGAGGACAAACAAAAACTGTCAAAAGATTTTCAATATGTCGTTTTTAGGAAAGGCAGAACAAAATAGATGTATGATGTAATCGTTTACGGCCACTCCCCTTCCCAGAAAAATGGAATAATTGCCAAATAACCACCAGGCCAACCGTTGTCTGAGCGGCACTCCAGATTTCTTTCCTATGAAAGAATACTAAGCTGAGCATGGTCTGACTTAAACCAAAATGGGCTTAGACAATGGTGAATTTCCTCAGTGACTCTCACATTTGAAAACAGAGAAAAACAACAAGCGAATCAACTATGGTGATAAATAGTTTATCTAAAAAGTTATGCTACATAAAAAAAAAAAAAAACTAATTACAGAATAATTCCAATCTTAACACATAAATTAGATAAACTGTAAACTGGCATTGCAGGGATGGCCCTTAGAATCTTGGGGATCCTGGCTGGGCTGGCTGAGGGATGCCCTCAGGGGTTCCTCCCTGAAATCTTGCAGTACAAGCTCATGAATGTGTGGGAGGAGGGGAGGTTGTACCAGGTACTTTACTTGGGAACAGCAAACACAGTATCCAGAACGGAGGAAAAGGGGGAGGGGCAGAGGACGGGGACACAGGAGTAGACAGAATGCGGGTTAGAGTGGCCGGTGATGCTCCCTGCCTCTGAGAGACCACCCTGCCACACAGGTGTTGTCACCACAGCCGTACATCACTATGGGGAACTTTGGAGGCCTGGAAAGTCATGCCTCTGGGAACCTTCTATGTTAGCTCCTGCTTTCATAATAGTCTCTGGATGTTTTCAAATCAATTACCATGAAAAACACACATATCTTCTAGCTGTATCTATTGGCATCTTTCATCAATCACATCACAGCCCAAATGTGACAGCCATGCAGGTGTCAGGAAGGCCAGTGCATCTAAACTGTAACTGCATTTGAGAATCACCTGGGAGCCTTAAAAGCCAATCTCCAGATATGTGGACTTAATTGATGGGGCCCAGCAGCAATATTTCTAATTCCCCTCTTGACTCTAATGATGAGAACCACTGTGAACCCCATACCATAGACCTTGGATTGTCTGACTGGTTCTTTAGCATTGTGTAGGCATGGCTCCAAAGCATAGTTTACCCCACTAAATTATAAATATCTGTTACCCACTTTTCCTATGCTGATGCTAATTCTTCATTAAGACCTTTTGATTACTCTTAATGTACACAAAGTAAGGTTATAGGACTTCCCGCTCTGTTTGACCTCGTACTGAGAAGCTGAGAGGAAAAAAATACATTTTCTCTTAGGCCTTGAGTTGTAATAAAGTGTAGAAAAAGATAATATTTGTATTTCACATAAAAGGTAATTTAATTGGTGATTTTAACAGGGGCTATTTAACTTTAATTATGTCACCTGAATTCTGATCATGGATTATACATCTTCCACCTTCAGACAAGACAATCACATCATTTTCTCCCAATCAACTTTTTAGATGGTAGCCTCAAAGCCAGTTCTTTCCATTTTTTCCCTTTTCGGTACATGTAAACAACCTCTGTGAGTAATGAAGCTCTGACATAGTCTAGCAGTGAATACCAAGGATGAAGATTCAATCGAATCAGACAACACTTTCACACTGTCCTAATTTTCCTCTGAAATTATATAACCGAGAAATGATGTTGGGCTACATGAGGTCACCAAGACACAACTATTGTAATTATAATTGGAAAGGTCTAGAAAATGAGTAGAAAATTATCTTTCTTACAAGAATTAATTAAAATCTTGTTAAAAGACTAACAGGCCATGTCTTATGAGCAATTCTGAAGTACACAGAATTAAACAATTCACACTAGGCACACTGAGAGTAACCTACTTAGTTACTAGTTCTCTCAAATAAGCCATCTTTGGCTTCTTTAAAGTTGACGTAAAAATATAAATGAAAATTCTAAAAAATGTCTTGTGGGCAAATGTTTACCACTTGTTCTGTAAGAAGTGCAGTCTAATTATTTAAGAGCAGTATGCTCAGTTGGAAGAAAGTCTTCGTCTTCAAGAGAATCCTTGGAGCTAAAGCAGAGAATTGACAACTGTGCACACTAACCTAAGTGTGGGAAGGGAAGGATTCCACTTCGTCTCCTTCTAGAGATTTCTATGCAGCCCTTGAAGAAAGCTGAGAAGGAACTATGGGTTCCTCCCAGAAAACCCCTTCATCAGTTGGGCCTTTCACCTCCAGCCTTTCCTCATACCATCCTGTCAGCGTATGCACACCCCTCCAGCTCATCCCAATGACCAACTCATGTGCTATCTCTTTTGAGAATCCCCCCAAACATTTTCTGGCAGAAGGAATTTGTGGCTCATTTGGTACTTTTATTGTCCACTTTTGCAGATAATTGTGTGAAAGCTCCCAGAATAAGGTGTATCCCACCCCACAACCTAAATCAGTATCTTTCCCATCAATAAGTGTTTGATACATATTTAACAACTGAAAACTGGAGGAAATGTATCTGATGAGTCTCTCCTTTAGAATCCCTAGAAATGTGCTTATTTTCCTTAATAATTTACTGAAAATTTTCTAAGTCAGTTCTTCTTAAGCAAATCCATGAGAACCATGGATGGGTGTTAGGGAATCTGTGAACCTCTTGAAATTGTATATAAATTTAATATATACTTAATATGTAGCTCCCTTCCTGGCCTCACACATACCCTGGAGCATCTTTATTGAGTCTTTTAAAAGACTGTAATCCAAAAAATCAATTTAAAAAATCATTGCTCTACATATATTTTTGTATAAGAGCTTCCTGAAATGGCTAAGCAATGAAATGAGCTGGCTAAGGCAGTCTATCCTCTGGATGTTTACAAAAGAATAATTTGCTGTTCTGACTGCCCCCAACGTGACTTGTAGAATCTTATAGCATTGAAACTAGAAGGGCCTGAGAGCTCATCTAGTCTAGTGGCTCTCAGGTTGTAGATGCACAGAGTCATGTGAAGGGCATGTCAGAACACTGAGAGGTGGGTCCCACTGCTACCGTTTATGGTTCAGTAGGTCTGAGATAGAGTCCAGAAATATATTTCTAACCAGTTCCAGGTGTTGTTGATGCTACTGGTCCATGGACCACACTTTGAGAACCACTGATCTAATCTTATTTTTTCATGGTATAAATCAGTAGATTGAGACATTCAGAAGCGGGGTGTGATCTACCTAAAGTAATACTGCTGTCTTGACGACGTGGGATCTAACCATACTCTCACTAGCAGGGTCCTCTTAGGCAGGTCACATATGGGTCTCTAAGACTTGTAGGTGACCACCACAGACACAAAAATGTGCCTCAGCCAGAGACATTCAAACTAGTTTTACCGGATACCACTGAGGATATGAGAGAAAGAAATACTTTACTCACACAGAGAGTTGAGAATTTTGTTTTTTTCTACTTCCTTTAAATGATAAATCTCTCATGTGGCAGTTTTATTGCTGTGGCTAAAATGTTCTTTTGAAACAAAAACATTATGTCATCTTTCTGACAATGCAATAAGAAGATTATTTTTATGGGGTCACTTTCATAGTGTCCTAATAATTACACATTTTTCCAAAAACATTTTGAATGAGTTTTTAAAAAAATATTTTTAAATGTTGAAATATTTTTAAATGTTGAAATATTTTCTCCTAGCTCTTCCTACAACTAAGCAAGACCACAGATAAACATCCAAAAGATTTGGCTTCACCAAAGTCTTCCACATTCTTGCCTTATCCCATCCCATACTAGAGGGGTTCTAGCTTCATTCTACTGTTTGTTCCTAACCTCACCCCAGCTCAGATACCACCAGACCCTCCCTAAGCCCCTTTTGGTTTTCATACCTTGGTCCTTCTGCTTCTTGGATCTCTCCTGTCTCATACCTCCTTTTTGCCTCAGAAAACGCAACATCATGTCCCTATAATATGACTTGGCTTCAGGGCACTCTCTTAGGAATGGCGTCCATTGTCCTGTTTCATCCTCACTATACGCTTTAGTGTCTGTCATATGTCAGACTGACAGCACTGGTTCCAATGTGTTGTAGAAAAAGTAAGCATAGCATGTTATAGATGAAACGTGCTTTACTCAACATCACAATATATTAACCGCTGAAAAGCATCTGTAAAGCCTTCCTAGAATTTTTGTTTTCTTACGTTTCCCAAGCCAATGGGACCCACTTTCTGTTGTTTATTTAATGTAAAACTTCAACTATTCATTACACTTTAAACAATGAATTTCACATTAACTATAAATATAAAACCTCATCTCTATTACATTTCTTCCAATAATAACCACCATAACTGGTTCTTTAGTGTAGTGTATTCAAAATCTAGGAAGGTTGGGAAAACCCTGCAAATCAGTCTCATTCTATGGGGCTGGGAAGGACAGAAGACTGAATGGACTAAGCCATATAACCTAGGAGTGAGATCAGTCATGCCTTCTCATTAGTATCATCATCTTCCACATGGTTTTATCCCTAGATACCTCTGAGCTGGGCCTGACTCCTTTTTCTGAATACGGGCTCCATACCACCCAAGACCAGGGCATTTTATCATGGACATCACATCAGCATTAGAACCATTTATTTGAGTGCCTTCTATGTACCAGATTCTGCAAGTACATGGTTTCTAATATTTCTAACAGTTGTGCCAAAAGTTAAGTAACTTCCCAGCACTTTACATCTGAAAAATGAAAGAACTAAGATTTGAAACTAAGACTCATCTTACTTAACCAGCAGTTCTCAAAGTGAGGCCTAGGAACACCTGGGGGTTCCTTAAAACTCTTATAGGCCAGCAAGGCCAAATAATTGTCTGAAAAGGCTATTAAAAGATGACTCCCCTTTCCATTGATATTTCTGTCTGAAGTTGGATTTTCTTCAGCCAAAACAACGCATAGTAACAGACTGAATGCAGAAGCAAATGAGAATCCAGTTGTCTTCTGTTAAGTCAGGTATTAAGGAGGCTGGAAAAAATATAAAACAATGCTACTCTTTTCACTAAATTGTTTTGTTTTGGAAAATATGGTTATTTTTAAAAATATGTAATTTATTTTTAAATGAATTAACACATATTTTAAAATATTATTAGCTTTGATTTCTAAACTGGTGAATGTCACTAGATACAGCTTACCCAAACAAAAGCCCTTTGTGGATTCTCAATAATTTTTTAGTGCAAAGGGGTATCAACCCCCAAAAGTTAAGAACTCCGGCTTTTAGGTAATAATCCTGTGATTCATTGTTATCACCTCCATTCCAGAAGGAAAGTTCTCATTGCTGGAGAAGGGGTGTGAAACAGAAGACCCTATGTTTTTAGAAATCCAAACTCCTATGGTGCCTATTATCTCTAGCATACACTCAGCACTGAACTAAATGTACAAGAAAATGTCTGATCCTAGCAAATATGACTGAAATGCTCCACCTCTTCAGTTACCCTGAAAGTTCCTTGAGGACGCGAATAACATCCACTCCTTCAGAATCTAGCACACACTGAGTCTTGGATGAAAATAGTGATTAACTGAAAATGTAAAGAAGAGCTGATGTCACAAAAGACTTTATAAGTTTGATATAAGTCAGTAATTTGATGCAGAGGAAAAGCACATTATCATGGAGAGACACAGACCCAAGTTCCAATCCTGACACAACCAGCATAAGTCATTTAATGTCCCTGAGCCTCAGTTACTTCTTCTTTGAAATAGATCTCAAGAGTCCCTAATCACAGAGTGTGAGGAGAAGTAAATGGATCAAATCTGTATCATTCCCATTGGAACAACAGTGTGCTAGTTGTAGGGCAAATGCTGCATGTTGGATAATCCAAATGCATGAGGGGACGCTTTTTTCAAGAGAATTTCTCAACTCTGCACTCTTGGCGGTTAAGGTCATCATTAAGTTAGGTCATTTTCCTGTGTGTGTCACTTCAGTTTAGTATTTAGTCCTTCGGAGGCATGTATACCTCCTGTTCTTAGAACTCGGTGGCAATAGCTATAAGCACTGGAAATTCCCCTCTATTAGGAAAAAATATAAAGAAGTTGAATACCACACAGTGATATCAAAGTTGTAAAAAATTACATTATCAACAGTAGTACAACCTCATTTAGTGGTTGCTAAGTAAAAAATCTGAATCTTAAAGCTGGATGCAAACATCTCCAAAATGCAATTTTATGACATTTTGAAAATTATTAAATACAAATGTCAAGCTCCTATTTAAAAAAAAAAAAAGAAGCAATTTCAGGCACTAACTCTAGGTTTACTCACTGTTAAGACATCACAAAATGTTTCATTTAACATTCCTGTCTTGTTACACCACGAGAAAATTGGATCTAAATCCATTTAGCACAGACAAAGAAAATGTTTACAACTAAAACTGCATTTATACACATAAGTAATGCAATTTTGCCTTTAAAAAAAAGGCATAAAAGTAAGACTTTGTGGAAAATGAGGGAATGAGAATATTTCTATGTCTCCACATTATATGAGTCACCTGAATCATAAAAGCATTTTATGAAATTTCACTGTCTTTTGTTTTGTATTCTTATCATAAAGGAGCACATTCAGCTAACTTTTGCCTCCCCTGATAGCCATCCTATTTTTTCTAACCCAAAACTTACACTAGGTGGAGCCCCTTGTCCAAGATTTGGAGTGATTAAGAAAAAGAAAGGAAAAACATTTGAAAGCAAAACCAGAAAGACACTTATAGTCTTTCATTAAAAAAAAAAAAAAAAAAATGTATCCTAAAAATCTACAGTACCACCAGAAAATAATTTTTCTTCCTAATAGTAAGAAACCACGACAGTGGATAGGACCATTAACATTTACTACAAGAAGCACTAATGGCAAAGCTGTTGCTACAGTAACGCTGCAAGGTTCTGAATTCAATGGGAACATTACATTTCGTTTGGGGTGGAGGTATTGAGCCCATGGGGGATAAAACCTTTTCTTGCAAAGATATTTTAACAATATTAATGATCTCATCTGGCTAAAGTGGGCATGCTACTCAGATACTTCGTGACATTTCAGTTATGATATACTGCTATTCTAAACAAACAAAAGACTCTTTTAAAGACCAGAGCCCTAACAGAAGGCAAAACACCCAACATACAGGCAAACCTGGAGGTTTTCCATGACGCAGAAATATAGAAAGCCTTAATTATGCATTTCTGGATATCTCTATGTTCAATTATGGGTCCATAGGACTTGCGGTTAAAAATAGGCCCTGACTGTACTCTTGAGCCTCCTGGTGGACTCTAGCTGGAGGAGATAAGACTTGGGAGATAACCCGCCAAACTTGGTGATTGCTCACTGCTGCAGGATAAAAGCACCACTATCTCCTCCACGGTTGCTAGGTCAGCTTCCCCGGTGCTATCTCAGGGCTGGCTTTCCAACCTTACGTGCTCAAAATGCAAAGTTCAGACTAGCAAGCAGCAAGGCGAACCCTTGCCCATGCTGAACCGCTTGTGCTGACATAGCCAACACGGATCTGCCAGTTTACTGGGCAATAAAATGTGCTGGAGTCGTTCTTTTTTTTTTTCTCTCTCCAGATTTATATGAAATCTCGGACCAGGCAAAACCTACTTCCGCTGACAGCTGAATTATGTGGCAGAGTAACCTTTGAACACGTACAAATCATTGACCTCACATGAATTCTTCCCAAGAAACTGGCTGAATCAGGGTCAGATAGGCAGGAAGGCGGCCTATGCTAAGAATCCAGTTCCAATCTTAACTGGGGGATTATACCTGTTAAATCAAAACAATTATAAAAAACAAATGCTCTTTGATGTTTACTTTATATTTTCCATACGCAAACTGATTTCTGTTTTGCAGGCTATTTACTAAATACAAATTATCACATACTCTACTACCATAAGAGATACACAGATGTAAACTACTAGGAGTAAAGAATAACATTTAGGAGCGGATAGTCTTCTTTAATTACAGGTGATTTGTTAAAGAGAAACTGAAATTTGGGTTGTCAAGTCATTTATTGGCTAAAATAAAGGCTGGATGAATTGGGCAAACTATATTAAAAAGATAGCCAGAAGTTTTCACGTAAAATTAGTCATTAAACTTTGTATATTTTCATACCCAGTTCTCATGTTGATGGTAAAGTGGGTTTGTCCTTCTGCTACAGTTTAATACAGTTTTTCAAATGGGGAGGGGGAGGCTAGTGACATGTCCTATAGTATAAAAAATACTAACACACTTCCCCTCCTAAACACTGCACTTTCTCCACCCCTCCTGCCAGTCTGTAGCCAGCATTAATAATAAGGTAACAGATTCTTACAAAGTAAAGCTTGGATTCAAATTGTCCCCTAAAAGATAAAGGTGAGCCAGGTACCTCACATCGACTTCCAGCATGACTCAAAGGAGGAGATGTTAAGGATCAACACAGACTTGACAGATTTACACAGTCCTTTTGCCCTCCTCTCTTTCTCTCTAGGATAACAACTTCAGAAGAGTCAGAAGAGGAGAATGGGTAACTGATGTTTTAAAATTTTAAATATAGAATTTTAGCACTGACCGGGAAATGGTTGATAAAGAAAGCTACAGGCTAAAATAGATTTTAGAATAACTCTCTCCAGCTAATAGTCGCATTCTCGATATGCCAGGGAGGATAGAACTTGATGAATCAATTGTTTTTTATTTCGCTGACACTCAGTATTGGTCCTGAGAACAATTTCTTTCAAAGCCAAGTAATGTTTAACCACTTCCTTATCATCAGCGCTGCCTCATAAGCATATTATAGAACTTTGCTATTGTAATTCAGTAAGCTTAATTTTTTTCCCTTTTTTACTAAACCTTTGAGAGAGAGAGAGAGAGAGAGAGAGAGAGAGAGAGAGAGATAATGTCTTAGTCATCAGCACTCTCATTACCTTAGGATGAAAGATAAGGTAGGGAAAACAAAGGAACTACATATACAGAAGTCCTTTTAAAAAAAAGAGGGAGCCCTCTTTCAAGGAAAGGAAGGTGAACAGAGGCACTTTCTTTCAGACACCGTAGAAATGGGTTGAGATCCACCTCTAACCGGTACAGGGCTCAGACTCACAAAGTGGGGTCAAGGGCCCACAGGGGCCTTGAGGGTGAAGGCAAGACCTGTGGAAGGTAAGCCCAGCCAGAATTCCAAGACAGTCCTGTGTTTGGGGACTTTGCTCCTCTACAGGAATCCAACCTGAGAGGCACGAGGGTCATTCATTTTTAGAGCCTGGGAGTGGACTAGGGAAGGGAGAGTTATGGTTCTGATTTCAATGGCAGCTGTACATTTTGATAAGAGTGCCCCTCCTGCCAATACAGAGGTCAGTGGTTACAGAAGCTATAAAAGCTGAATGAGGATTATTTCAGGCAGAAAAGTGAAAGCTAACAATTCCTGGAAGAGTCAAACTCAAGTCTCTGGAGGTTCAAAGCTCAGCTCCTAAGACATCTCATTCCGAAGTGTCCTCTGCTTTGTATTAGGAGCAATTGTTTAAATGTTCTCATCTACCAATGGTTTGAAATCTCCTTGATATATGACTTTATCCTTTTTTTTATTTGTCCCACACCAGCTACTATAGTGCTGTGTACCTTTTGGGTATTTGATAAACATTTACAGCATGAGTAGCAGAAGTTTAAGTATTTGGAATAGTTACAAACAATGCATTTGCTGCTTTTAGGGTTGGAAGGCTTAACGCTTATGGGATCTTTCAGCATCATATCTCCTTTCTCAGACAGAAATCCATTTTATTAAAACCATTTCTATTAATAGAGCAGATAGAAATTGTCCATGTGTTTCATTTCCTCCTCTTATCCCCAATTTCCTAAATTCATGGGCATTTGCTCTTCTGCAGTTAATTTCACAAAACAAAATGTATGTGCCTGTAGGGTGGGCATGATGATATATTGCCCAGACACCCTCACAAAATGAAGGATTTCTAATCCTCCAGCTGCTAGAAGTGCTGCCAGCAGACTCCCCTCAGCCCTAAGCCCTCTTAGAGGACTGCCTCCACTGAAGAAAGCTGCCTTGCCCAGGTCCGACCTCCTTCCAGGCTAGCCCACATCCCAAATGATTCATGTATGTGTAGAGCCCTTGCTCTAATTTAAAACAACTTTAAAATCATCCCACCTCCAGGGCTCATGATAAGGTGAGCTGAGGCCTTTTCAATCCAGCCCAACTTCTCCCTCTGCCTTGTCCTGCTTTCTTCCTTGGTGTGGTCCCAAGAACACTTGCTTACAAACACCTTGGCTACCAATGTCCATTTCACAGTCAAGAAACAAACTGTGTTAGCCTACCAAATGTTTGGAATTAGGCATAAAGAAATTATTAAAGGATGAAGTTCTAGTTCTTTCCAATTTGAAAAAAAGAACAGCAGAGTGGGGGGTATACAGGCAAACCCACCATTCCCTTACAGTATGCAAAGGATTGTGGGAGAGACACACGCAGAGTGCTGTAGGAGCCCAGCAGACTCTTATATCCACAAGGGTATATAGTATCATATCATTAAGATATTATTAATATGACATATCTTCTTGCAAGTTTTGTTTTTGTCATCATTTTGCTGTTCATCTGGTAATCCTATCTAATAAAAGAGAAACATGCAAATTGACCGTACCTCCACTATGCCCACAATCCATGCCCACGAGCCAATCAGGAGTGAGTATGCAAATTAACCCAACCAAGATGGCTGCGGCCAAGGAGCAAGCAGGAAGCTTGGGTTTCCCTGGAAATTGAGGAAGTCAAGCTTCTTGGCCTGCCCGGGCCTCCGTTTGAGGCTACAAAGTCTCAATTATAGAAGATAAATAAATCCCAGATACCAGGGTCTCTGCTTGGGTCACTGGGGGGTGTGGCAGGCTGCAAACCACCACAGGTCCCTTGCCCAGGCCACCCCACGCCCCAAGGAAACCCCCACCCTGATCCAGGACACCCTTCAGGGCAAACCAGCCGGCCCCCACCCATGCACCAGGCCTCTATCCTATCTAATAAAAGAGTAATATGCAAGTTGACCATCACTCCAACACACAAGATGGCTGCCCCTATATGGTCAAAGATGGCTGCCCCCATGTGGACACAAGATGGTTGCCACAAGATGGCCAGCAGGGAGGGCAGTTGGGAGGGACCAGGCCTGCAATGGAGGGCAGTTGGGGGCGATCAAGCCTGCAGGGGAGGGCAGTTAGGGGTGACCAGGCCTGCAGGAGAGGGCAGTTAGGGGTGACCAGGCCTGCAGGGGAGGGCAGTTAGGGGCAATCAGGCTGGCAGGGGAGCAGTTAGGCATCAATCAGGCTGGCAGGGGAGTGGTTAGGGGGTGATCAGGAAGGCAGGCAGGCGAGGAGTTGGGAGCCAGCAGCCCCAGATTGGAGAGGGTGCAGGCTGGGCTGAGGGACACACACCCCCCGTGCATGAATTTCGTGCACCAGGCCTCTAGTCATAAATATTTGTTATTAGGGGTTAGAATGTTCATAGCACCATTATATAGAATATAAATGTTGGAGCTTTCTTCCTCTATCCTTACCTTCCTTCTTACCTAAAAATTATCTGTGAGTAAAATTACCTAAGTAAAGTTAATTACTAAAACCACCACTCACAAACACTACAGGAACTGTTGATAAGCAGAATTATTAGATGTATACCAAGAACCAGCAGGCAATGGGACAGATAAGCAAAGCTGATGATTTTAAACAATCCCTGGTCCCTTCTCTCTCTCTCTCTCTCTCTCTCACACACACACACAAGAGATAATACGGAATAAAAGTGAAGGTAAACAGTATTTCCATAGAAGTAAACTTGAATCCAGTCTATATTACTTTAAAAACGTAAGTAATTTTAAAACTTCAATACCTGATTTATTATTAGTAACACTTTGCTTGTGACAAGCACACAGATGACTAGTACTCGCTGGGCTATTGCAGTACTATGGCGGGGAAGCACTACTAGAAGCAACATGGAGCCACTGGGTGTTTAAAGCAAGAGAGAGGCATGTTCAGATTTATAGATGGAGGATGGAATGAAGATAAAAAGAAGGTTTAGCTGTAACAAACTCAAATAAGATATGATGGGGTCTGACTATCTTTGGCGATTGGAAATATCAGCATTCTGGCCAAACACTTCTGGAGATCGGCTCCAGTCATCTCCACACTTGTCAATGGAGTACCTTGAAAGAGTCAAGAAAGGCTGGCTAGCTGATCAAGACAACCTTCTGTTTCTTATGTCCCTCTGATTTGGGGAAGGGCCTATTCTCCTGACTAATAAAGCAGAAAATTGGCTATTAGAGGAATATTTGTGATCAGATTTAGGGGCTTAATAACACTCAGAAACAAGAGTTGAAAATCCAAATGGAATTTGTAGGTACAAGGGTTTATCTAAATTTGGGAAAAAGTCAGCTTCTTTTTTATTTTTTCTTCCAAAACTACTACTATAGTTCTATTCAAATATGACCATACTGCCTGATTAAAAAAAATATATATCAACTTCTCTAAAAACAGAAATATTCTCACAAGGCAAACCACCCTACTAACATGTATTCTGCTATCTTCTCTTTCACCCCTTTCACTCTCTGTCAGGATTGGCACTTTTGATTCATGAAAGAGTTTTACAAAACTGCCAGATAAAGACAAATTTAGTTGTACAAGACCAAGTACTATCTGAGAGGCACCAAAATTCCGTGATTGGAGGTACAGAAGAGTCAAAAAGTACATTAAACTGGTTAAAGGGAAATGTGTCTAGTGGAAATATTTTATGTAAATGACCCTAGGCAGATTAAGCTGTACTTTAGTTTACTCATTCATAAAATTAGATAATAAGAAGTTCCTGTAACATGAGGTTGCTATGAAAATTAAGTGAGACTCATGTAAAGCCCATAACCCAGGACCTGGGAGAAAGGAATCTCCTGAGGTTAATGCCGAGTGTGAGGGTGATAATCTGTGATCATGCACATTATAGAAATGAATCATGTCAGTGTGACAAATCCACCACTATTTTTTTTTTAAGAAAATGATACCTATTGGCCAAACCAGTGACTCTTTAGGCTGCAGAGCCAGCCTATCATCCTTCTTATAAATGAAACAAAAACCAAGAAAACCAAATGACCCCCACGTCAAAAGATTCCTCAGTAGAAGAAGGCCTTAGGAAGAGAAGGAGAGAGAGAGAGAGAGAGGCTGAAGAGGACACACACAAACTTGGTTGAAAAATAGCGGTAAAATACCTTGCTTGCTCTTAGCTACTATTAGGATCAGAGATTTCTGAAGTTTTCTGAGCATCTCACAAATAAAGTGTTATCTTTGGAAGGTTTCCTAAGTCCCAGACAAAAGGATAATTCACAAGATTTGGCTCATGACCAATTTAAAAGAAGTAGATTCTGGCTACTGATTATTACTGGAGGGGAAAATGAGGTGCTAAGGATGATTGTTCAGTTGGTTATCATTTATGGCAGGAGGGAGATGAAAAGACCTGAAGAGATACACAGAGGAAAACACTCAATGTGAATCCTGAAAGGAGATTTTATTTGTGGAACTGAAGAACCATCCCATAACCCAATAAGCAAAACAGCTGATTAGGTGGTAATTGTATCAAATCAACAACTCACAGCTCAACAGATTAAACTCAAATGACACATATTCCTAAGGATATTTAAGGACAAGTAAATCATAAGATAAAGATTCCAAAGATTTTCTATTCTATTACACCAGAATAGAAAATCTTACAAACATCGATGCCAAATTTCATGCTAACTTTCAATATAATTTTAGAAATTTCAGAAATAACAGATTGCAGCAACAAATGTATTTGCTCCCAGCAAGTGAAATCCTGCCACTCAGCTGGCTAAGACAGTGACATGGCAGTTTGAAATTTATTTAGACAAGAGTGACTCAGGATAGAAGTGGAACTGATAATTGAGACAAAGACTTTCCTTCAGAGGGATACCTCAACAGATTTCTTTTTTTTCCGGTAATTAGCCCTGCAAAATGCTTTAAGAAATGCAGAGATGATACAGAACCAGCCTCTTCTATAATACCATGCTAATCAAAGGCTTTTCTTAGAAGGCTGCTTCCCACATGCTTGAGAACTAGAAAAAAGTATTTAAAAATCTAAGTTTTGTATTCAAAACCTCCATGCTTTCTAGTCCCCATTCCATAGCAAGAAACCCCCAGCAGACATCACCTGTCTCCCAGCCCTGGTCCTGCTGCAGGCAGCCCAGCGGAGTGCCCTGGAACATCATTATTGCTCAGCTTTGGGAGAGCAGAGTTAGAGTTTGAGATTTAATAGTTTGCTACCTTGAGTTTTGAAAACATCTGCTAAGGACCAATTGAAATGGGAAGCTCTCATGTCAGGATTCATGACTAATTTAACACAAATCCATCAACAATGCACCATTTCCAATGGATTTATATTAGAATCATTGCCAACATCACAAAAATAAATACATTTTATCTGCCACAAATGCAGCTATGAATATTTGTGGCATGTGATTTATAGAAACAACCCAACAAGAGCCTTGGAAAATTCAGTTTCAAGCTATGCGGGATATTTTCTAATTACTTTGTAATGTAGAACTACTATTAGAGATCATATAAATTCAAAAGAGGGAAAGAAAACCAACAGCAACAGTTTAAATATAACTTTGTCATTCACCCTGATTCATCGTTGTTTCGTTGGTGGCTGGGGGCTGCTAATAGTACACCTCAGGGCTTTCTCCCTAACACAGGGGACCAACTGCAGCCAAAGGCACATGAGCTGTGTGCACACAGGCACTGGGATGCCCAAGAGACTTTCCCATCAACCAATGTCATTTGGCAATTTTCTTCTTTCACAAACAAGTAGAGAAATTAGCAGCTTAAACATTTATTTCAGGACTCACCCACATTATCCATGTCCCAACGCCCAGAGATAACATTTTCCCAGATGATGGGCAGGTCCATGTTCCATGTTCCATGTTCCAAGAGGCAGTGAGACATAGAGGGTGTGCAAAAAGAGAGAGAACAAAGTAGTTTAGAAACAATTCAACAACTGGCGGAAACTTACCCCCATACAAAACATGATAATAATAGTTGCCCCCTTTCTAGAATTTGCCCCTCTGCCTAGACACCTTGGGTTAAGGAGACAGTTGCTATAGAAGGTAGATAATTCATGGAGATCCAAAGAAATCTTTCATTAACGTTTTCACTTAGCTGTTGCAAATAAGAGAAAACACAGGTAAGCCACATATAGTGCCTTATATCTGTACACTACTATTTTGTTCCATCAAAAGCTACTGTCAAGAGAATTGAAAGCAGGAAGGGTCTCAGCAAGATATTTGTTCATAGCAACATCATACACAATAGCCAAAAAGTGGTAGCAACCCAAATGTCCACTGATGGATTAAAAAATAAGTGTGGTCTATACACACAATGGAATATTATTCAACCTTAAAAAGGAATGAAGTTCTGACACATGCCACAACATGGAATTTGAATTCTTCAGAGGAAGGACCAAATGAACCTTAAGGACGTTATGCTAAGTAGGCAAGTCACAAAAGGACAAATGCTATATGATTCCACTTATATGAGGTACCTAGAGTAATTAAATTCACAGAGATAGAGTAGAGTGGTGGATTGCTAGGAGTTTGGGGGAGAAGGGAATTGGGAGTTGTTATTCAATGGGAAGATAAAGAGAGTTCTGGATGTTGGTTGCATGATGTGAATGTAGATAAAACACTGCTGAACTGCACACTTAAAAAATGGTTAAGATGGTAAATTTCATGTGTATTTTACTACAATTAAAAACAAAAAAAGCTACTATCAGAATGGTTCTAGGAACTATCTGGCAACTTGTATAGATCCAGTCTTCAAAGGAAAGAATGAGTGAGAGGGTAAGTCAATACTCAAGATAAAGTGTCAAAAGACTTTAATTTGTAATAGAATAGAAAGCAGCCTAGCAGAAATTCAAGAAGTTTGGTACAATGAGAGCTGTTGCTTAAAAGGCATTGGAAGAAATGACAGATATGCCTACAAAGACCAGAGATGAGCCAGGCTGTCTATACTTGGTCTATGCCTCAAAGAGTGCAGGGACACTGCCCTCTCCTGTTCTATCCAAGTCCATGGACCCCTTGAAAAGTGCCCATGCAAGTTCTTCTTATTGTCCATTGGGTATTTTAAAAGTTTATCTACCCTCTCAAGTCCTGATAACGAATGGTAAATTGTCTTCCCATTGTAGACATGCAAACTTTAATTGTATGGCCAAAGAATACAGTTAACTATTTTTATTTGCTAAAGATCAGTAAAGGAAATTCATTGGTGAATGTATGAGTCACTATAATGGAAGTAACTTTAAATATCTCTTTCAATCACCTTCTCCTCACTATTTCTCTGACGGGAACTCTATGCACATGGGTTGACCTCCCAATGAGGGCAGACAACTTACATAGGGGAAGGACTTAGAGAAAAGAAGGTGTGGGTTCAGTGGTTTTAAGGAACTGGGTAACCTTGAGTAAGCCACTAAACATCTATTTCCCTGAAAGAAAAGGGAGTAAAATAGATATACTGATTTTCTCATATGGTTTTTTCATTTGTTAAATATAAAATGAAATGACACTTAAAAACAGTGTAAATACAAAGCAGTGTAAATTCAGGGTGGGCTTTGAAATGTCCCTAATTGTCTGCCTCTGGCAGGAATGCTCAATTAATGTTCAAATAAGATAGGATATGCTGCAGCCGCAAGTTCACTTCCACCCTATCAGCCGCTATCCCTGTTATTCACCCTATTGACTAACTTATTCCAAGCAAATGAAGGCTCATGAGTCTAAAGTAGGTGGTTCTTTAAAAAAAAAAAAAAATTCTTTATTGTTGAAAGTATTACATGTGTCCCCTTTTTACCCCCATTGACCTCTTCTGCTCCCCTTCCCCCCCCGCCCCCCAGGTCCTCACCACCCCATTGTCTGTGTCCATGGGCCATGCATATATGCATACAAGGTTCTTGGTTAATTACCTCTCACCCACCCATCCTCCCCCACCTTCCCTCCCAGATTCCCCACTCTGTTCCATGCTTCCATATCTCTGGATCCACTCTGTTAATCAGTTTATTTTGCTACTTAGATGAATGAGATCATGTGATACTTGTTCTTAAAGTGCAATCCAGGACCCTAGGAGGTCCCTAAAACTCTTCTAGGAGACCTGTGAGGTTAAAACATTTCTTAGTTATACTAGCACATTATTTGCTTTTTCACTGTCATTCTCTTACGAGTGTACAGTGGAAGTTTCTAGAAGCTACATGATGTATGATGTATTACCCTCAGTTTCTAATGCAGAAGCAGATGTAAGAATCCACTCTCTTCTATTAAAGCAGACATTAAATAGATTTGTGATGCCACGTTTCCCCCTAAATTATTTTTGTTTTGGAAAACATAGTTAACTTTCATAAAAATATGTTAACATGGAATGGACTTTTATTGTTATTTTTAAGGAAACCAAAATACGCATTAAGACATTCTCAGTTGTAATTTCTGATGCATTAAATATCAGTAGATACAACACATAAACCAAAGCACTTTGCCGTCTTCAATAGTTTTTCAGAATGTATAGAGGTCCCGAGACTGACATGTTTGAGGACTGCTGTGTCCAGAGGGCAAATGACACAAGAGGAGGCTGCAGAGGAAGAAGGAGACCAGGAAGCAGGAGCAGACCCCGTGGCCATGTGAAGGTTTCTGGTCTTTATCTAAGAGCAACATGAGGCTGTGCCCCATGCTCAGGAGGCTGCAGTTACAGTCCCTTTCTCGGTATGTGACAGTTATACAGAATCATTCATTGCCCAGCTTCCCTTTGCACCTTATAATGATTCATTATACAAAAAAATGAACTCATAAATCTCCATCCTAAAGCTCCATCACACTATAATGAATCTCAAGGTTGTTTTCAAAAAGAGTAATTTCTCCTACATGGACAGATGCAGTGTTTGTACTGAGCTTACCTTTAAAGGCCAACTTGATGGCTAATTTGAAAGTGGGAAATGTTTATAGATGAGCTTCCTTTTATCTCCCAATACCGGTGCCCACATTCCAATGAAGCCAGATTAGGGTCTGGGCTCATGCAGCTCTTACTCTGGGGATGCTGCTGCGTGGGGTGGGAGGAAATGAAGCTCCTAGTAAAAATGGCCTTTTCTAAGCTCAGTGAGGCCCTCCTGTGTGCTGGCAAACCCTCTCTGCTCTTCCTGTGGGCTCCCTTGTACCTCTCCCCTCAGAAGCTGTTGCAAACTATTCATTCTCAAGTCCCCTCTGTACTCTCCTCCCTCCTAGGAAAAAAACCTCATTTCTCTCTTCACCCAGAAGCTAAAGGCAGGAAGTGATGGAGTTAACATTCATGCACCATGATGATAAAATTTAGGAGTTGTAACTTTATTTTTTATTTTATCTTTACTGTTGAAAGTATTACAGATGTCTCCCCTTTTTCCCCATTTACCCCCTCCACCTGCCCCGCCCCCCCAAGGCCTTCCCCACACTTAAAAAAATATATATTTCTTATTGATTTCAGAGAGGAAGGGAGAGGGAGAGAGCGATAGAAACATCAATGATGAGAGAGTATCATTGATTGGCTGCCTCCTGCACACTCCCTACTGGGGATCCAGCCCACAACTGAGTATGTGCCCCTGACTGGAATCGAACCTGGGACCTTCCAGTCCGCAGTCCAATGCTCTATCCACTGAGCCAAACCAGCAAGGGCTTCACCACACTTTTGACTGTATCTATGGGTTATGCATATAAATTCTTTGGTTAATCTCTCCCTGCCCACCCACCTTCAGTTTCAAGGAATAAGTAGCATTGAAAGCGTGATTATGATTTTAATAACAAGAAAATGATTGTGTGTTAGTAACATCAGTGAGAAAAGACAGGTCTAAGACATGTCAAAGCACAGGAATGTGTGTGAAGAGGGGCTATGGAATTTAGCCAGGGGACAAGGCTAGTCACAGCAAAAAACTTTATCAAAGTACATTCTCCAGGGACAGCACGACTGAAGGGACTGATAAGGCGTTAGAACCTTCCATCGAGACTGAGAAGATGAAACATCAAGTCCCTGGCTTATCATTTAAAAATGCTAATGACATCTGAGGGAGGGAAAAAAGTCACGGAATTAAACGTCTCAGTGTGTCTAATTGAAGCATTGCAAAAAGGTGCTTGTTCTTGTGTGTTTGTTTCTGAGGGGTGTGGGACAAGGAGAGGAACTGTGATTACACAGAGACAGTCTGTCTTTTGGGAACCTGCTTTGGCTTGGATGAGTCACTGGCCTGCCCTGTGTGCCTTGATCTTGTTATTTCTTAACGTTACCTATTACAGAGATGTGGTAAAGGAGAAAAAAGCTTTCTCCAGCCCTCGGATGAGAATGCTTCATGAATAGAACCCCTCAGTGGGTGGCAGTCCTTTTTCTCCTTTCTTCCTATTACAATAGGCCATTCAAAAGCTGCTCAACTTTCAGGTAACTCGGATGTATGTACATACAAAAAGAGACAGAGAGAGAGAGAGAGCGAGAGAGAGAGAGAGAGAAGAAAGAGAGAGAGAGAGAAATAGCAAGAGAGGAAATGCATTTACAGTGGAGATGGATGTTGGTAATTCAGGAATATATTAAAAGCAGAATCTTCTATCCATTGATGACTGGGTTGAAACCCCCTCCCTGACATTGGACCTGGTAACTCGATAGATGTGGTATCTGTAAGCCCCTTCGTCTTTAAGGTTTGTCTAGAATCACTGGCCCCTTCCTCTCCCTGGCATTATGCTCTCGCAACAGGGGGCTGTCTTTTTGCACTGGCAGCTGGAAGTCAGCTCATGGTTGGACAAGCCATCTCTCCCAAGAAGCCACACTCGTAAGAAAAGGTACACCTCTGTTAAATTTGGACTTTATTCTTCCTATCTCCCCTTGCCTGGAACAATAGTGTGATTAATCTGTCATTTGTTATTTCTTTATTGGCTTATTAAGAGATAATATCCTACATGCTATTGGCTTGTGAAATTGTAATTCCCACAGCAAACCTGTGCCAAATAAATTGCTGGCAGAGACAGAACTAGCCTCTAGTACAACTTTGCTGAAAACCCTCTGCCTGGGAAGTCCTAGTTCTGTGCCCACTAGTTCTCCTCCCCTTCTGCTCTCACGTCCTCCTTCAAGTGGTTTTCTTTACCTGGGTTTCCTCCCTGCCCCCACCCCAACTCCCCTCCCCACTCTATGACCCCCCCCCCCCCACACACACACACATACTTCCATCTGTGGCTTCTTCTCTTTCTATCCCAGATGTTGTCTCTTGGTAATCTAGTGGGTTCTTAAGGGGAGTTATTGGCATCACAGTCTCCTGGCTGCCTGGCATAGAAATACTATGACACATGCCTTCCCTCACCTCTCCCACTTCAGCTTTACACCTTCAGCTCCCACCCAGCCCACCCAAGTGGCTCTGTCTCAAGCCCACTTTCCTCTCCCTCTCTTTTCCCCCCCTCTCTCCCTCTCCACTTTCCATCATTCAACATCGGTCTGACCCCCAAAGCCCTACTTTTCCTTCAAGTCCGGGAGAACCCAGGGTAAGCCATCCCCGTCAGAACTAACTGTTCCCTCTTTCGTGTTTCCTCAAAACTGAGATGATCGCTTAAAAATGTGCATAACATGTTTTTAGTATGCAATAATTTCATACATATAAAGGTGTATGTGTAAGCTGGGAAGCAGAGCATAAATTGAACACTTGTAAACCTATCACCTGACAATGAAAATATTGCCCATATTGTTGCACCTGCCATTCAGTCCACCACATAAGTATTCCTTAAAAGTTTTGCATGGTTTTTAGCCTTATGAAAATGGTATTACATCATTCAATCTTCTGGAACTTTCTTTTTTGATTAATAGTATTAAGATTCATCCATGTGGTTGGTTTAAAGCTATCGTTGATTCATTTTTGTGGCTGTATTATCTTACTTTGTGAATATATCATAATTTATCCACTCTTCTGTCCATAGATATTTGTGTTGTTTCCAATTTCTTGCTAATTTGGATATTTTTGAACATTTCTTGGTGCATATGTGTGACCGTTTCTCAATATATAATTATATGCGGAATTACTATGATGGACAATGTGCAATCTTTAGATGATAATGCATCACTGTTTTTCAATATTGTTATCAATTTACCTGCCTCTCTCCAGTAATGCGTAAGATTTGATGCTTTCAAAAAATCCTCTTTTGAAATTCATTATTATGACACTTTATATCATGTTTATTGGTGTTAAATACTGTTTCCCTGTATGATGATATGCATCATTAATTACTTACACTTTTATTCCTATAGCCTATATCAGTACCTTACTTGTAAAAAATGTTAAATGAAAATAAAACGGAAGTACGTACTACAACCTGCATTTGATCTGAGTTACAAGATAGTTTAATTTCAATGCAAACAGCATGAAAGGATTTGGGGTTATTAATCCTTTGCACCAAAAATACAATTAATTCAATCAGATTGCTTTCCTACTATTACCAAGTTAGATGAGCAAAATTAAGAAAATGGTGACTTTATCTGAGAGAAGATAATCAATTTAGAGCAAGGAATACATTTTGGGAAGTCAGAAAGTCTAATTATAAGCATAAAAGTATGACTTAGCATAGCCTGTGGACACTAGCACCCAGAGAAATATGCAGGGCAAGATAGATGAGGGACTCAGGAAGGAAGTACAAAGCACTATATACTCATCCAAAGATTTGTACCTTAGACTATCCATGTGGCTTCCTGTTCTCGAGTCTCACAACTATAATAGTAATAGTTATGAATTTGTTTTTATACTATAGATTGAATATAGTTGCTGGACTAGCCTGGAAACCTAACCATAATTTTTAACAAACTCTTCCATGGCAAAGAACCCAAAATTCCAAACAACCACTGACAAATGCACTTTTGGAAAAATGACTCATTGGTAACATGGGGAATGCCTATATTCAGAAAGTAGGCCTCTGCCTTTTATCACTGTAATCTTTTCATCCTTGGGGCAAAAGAACCAGTGGCTGAAGAAAAGAAGTATTTCCATGCTCTTAAAAACAAAATGCACAGCATCTATTAAACTGCTCTTTGATCCGCTGCTTATCTTCTGCTTTGAAAAAATAACTCAGAAAAGAAATGCCAAAACCTCCCAAAGTATGAGATATGTACTAGTGGGTATTCCTTATGGGAGGGATATAAAAAGTTTTTTAAAAACCAAGGGCCCCAAAAAAGAGGAAGACCATGTCAGCATCGCTCAATGTGGCCCTAAAGGGCAGGGGACACCACTGCAACCACGCTTCTCCTCCTTGTGGATGCAGCTGGACAAGAAAGGGCTTCAAACCACTCAGAGGTCATCGACCTTGTCTTGCCCGCATCTTAGATGCTGACTCTCACCTCATGTGCAAACTGCTACTTTAGTAGGTCAATGTCAGAAAGCAAACTCCTTAATTCAGTATGTCTCTTTGTGAGCAGAGAAGAGTCAACCAAAAGTGGGTAAGAACTACGCCATAAATCGCTAGCAAGCAACCTCATACAAATGCATTCAGCTTGTCTCTACAACAACAAAACCACCCAACCATCAAGAAGAGGAAGCCTTTGGAACAGAACTCCGTGTTTCCAGCTCTGGTAGAATGCACATGCTCAGGGCACTCCGACTGTTTGGCGTTAAAGGGATAATCGATGCTTGCTGAAGTTAGAGGGAGAGCTTCAATAGAGTTCTTTAAAGTGTTACTCTGGTTAACTCAGCCACTTAAACGTTTTTGAAAATACATGAACAGATGCACTCTGATTTCTATCCTAGTTTAGAATGCTAAATCAAGGCATAATTATTTGTACCTACTATTTAGCTATAATTATTTGTATTTATTGAACACCTACTATGTGCTACATGTAAAAAGACAGCATTACAAAAATATGGCTCTTGGCTATTAAGAGAGGTTGTTTTTGGTAGGGGTAGGAGGCTAGGCTGAGTTCAGGGGCAATGGGCAGAAAAAGAGGAAGAACACGTGAAATTGACTCTGATCAATTTTCTGGGAGCACAATGCAATTTGCTCTACGGAGTCCATGGTGTGCAGCAGTCACGTCCATCCACACCCAGCACAGCAAAGTATAAGGCGAATAAATGATTCTTCCCCCTTTTATTTTCTTTGAAAATTTTTTTTTCTATTCTCAACTCTTATCCTCAGACTTGTTCAAGTTATATTTTTGGCTTGAGCAATGATTTTATGGGTCAGACACTTTTACCCAAATCAGCTCATTACCAGGTAGTACAGTAACTACATTGCCTTAGAAAGCACTGGCGGTTCAGTCCAGCTGTTCTTTGAAGCATCATGTAAGTGGCTCACAGTTAAAGCTACATTCCAGCCCTGCCTACAGATCTTGCATCTTGCACTACCAGTGGTCGGCAAACTCATTAGTCAACAGGGCCAAATATCAACAGTACAACGATTGAAATTTCTTTTGAGAGCCAAATTTTCTAAACTTAAACTTCTTCTAATGCCACTTCTTCAAAATAGACTCGCCCAGGCTGTGGTATTTTGTGGAAGAGCCACACTCAAGGGACCAAAGAGCCGCATGTGGCTCGCGAGCCACAGTTTGCTGACCATGGGACTAGACTAACAGCTAGTCAGATATAACAAGCAACTCCCTTTCCATGTACCAAGTGGGAGGTGAGGAGAAAGTGCTGTGCTTTAGCCAGCATCTATCATTTCAATAGATTTTAATGGGAACCACATAGATAAATCATTTTAATAGGTTTTGTAAAGATTACCCAGAATATCTTTGAAATCACCCAAATCTATGCAGAAAGGTGAAAGGAGACAAAAGTAAAATGAAATTCCAGTTAACATGGTTAAACAGTGTAAGTGTTAAACCAATTCAGAAAAACAATAAACTGTCATCAGGTTAATGTGATCAATTATCCAGAGAACAAAACTATATGAGCTGTGCTCCTTATCATCATCACAATGTTACTGTTGTTATTATTTAGCACTTTTATAACAGACCCTGTGCAAAGTTGTATTTTTATTTTCCCATGACAAAATTATGTTTCAATAACACTGACCTATAGAAACTATCATGAAGTTTATGCTGTTATAGGTTTAAAGTTTTTTTTTCATTTATGATGATGCTTTAGGATTGTAGCTTTGAAAGCTGAAGCAGCTGTAACTCTATCATAAAGACAAATAAACTGTCATCCAGGGAAATTAAGTGGTGATGAACCCACAATCTGGAAAATTACATCTCTGAATGTAATTCCAGCTTCTTTTTCCTGAAACACTCTTAGATATCTTCTAACCGTTTCATAGGGAGAAAAAAGCTACACTGAAGACAAAGTACTACGTGAAGTAAGCTGAAAAGTAAGCTTATATTGAAAGTATGAGACATAAAACAAAACACTCAGTGAAAAGGTTTGACAACTGGGTTACATGTACACTTAAGCAGCATTACTCATTGTTGCATTACCTAATTCATTTTGAACTTCAATATATTTTTCAAAGGAACCAAATAGCTAAGAATAGCATAAGTTGCTCATCCTTTAGAGGTAAAATGTAGATGACGTTGTAACATGATAATCTTCCCCAGACTTCATAAATTTTGTGAAAGCATCTAAGTGATCCAGCCTCTTAAAAGTAAGATCTCTACATTTTTAGCTTTTGTTATTCCAATATCAACCACAAAGAGAAAAAAATAAGGAGTCTCCTAGGAAAGAACCCAGGTCAAGGGAGAAGAGAATCAAGGGACCTTTGGTCCAATGTCAGTGTGGGATGCTGTGCTCGGTGCCAAAGCTTCCTGCCCACCCATTGAACTGCCCATCCTCTTACACCAGGGGTCCTCAAACTATGGCCCGCAGGGCCACATGCGGCCCGCCGAGGACATTTATCTGGCCCGCTGGGTGTTTTTGCCGCCGCTGCCTATCCTGCTTAGCAGCCGACTTAGCAGTGTGCATAGGAATTTGTTCATAGTTTTTTTTTTTTAAACTATAGTCCAGCCCTCCAACGGTCTGAGGGACAGTGAACTGGCCCCCTGTTTAAAAAGTTTGAGGACCCCTGTCTTACGCCATCAAACTTTCTCCACCGATAGCCAGAGTAACCTTTCCACATCTAACCTCCTGTGTTACTCTTCTGCATGCAATCCTTTCATGGTTCCCTTTTGTATATTTATAAATTCCAAAATTTTCTAAGTTTACAAGTTGGATAAAATGCTCAAGCATTTATTATTCACCAGGCATTTTATATGAAAACATGGAAGCCATAACAGACTTGGAGTGACACTTGGCTTGGACCACAGTGGGTTTAGCGGCATCCATTGGTGCTTGTGGAATCTGAGTCCGGTTAGGATCACCATTGCTGAAAGTCAAAGAAATACAGTTGTATTACAGGTACTAAGCTCTTTGGCCTGGGAAACACGGGTTACCCTTGTAACCACTATAAATTGAAGTGCTCCTTAAAAAAACAAAAAAAAAAAAAAAAAAACCCACAACAGAACAGATCTGTACATTTGGAAAAAAAAAAAAAGTAGTGTAGCAGTTTTACCTAATTATCTTGGTAATTAAGTGATCAATGTAGACTCAGCAAGATCAAGCAATCTAAATGAATTTGTCACAGATTATTTTAGTGCAGACAGAAATAGATGTCTATGATACTCATTATTTTTCCAACATGAAAGATGCAGATATAGAGGGGGCAGACCAACAAAATAATAATTTCTATTCCATTTTGAAAGGCAGAAACATTTTGCAGTAGGGTTATCAGGTCTGTCTTTCTAATTGCATTTTGATTTGGATATTATTTTAAAAATGTGAAAAGAGGCAAAGAGAAAGTTACATTTAAGTATATTCAGGATTAAAGTTTATTTTTTAATGATTAAAAATAAATGTAGTCAGGACAGAAAGTTTGAAACATAAAGATCGAAAAAGTAGAAGTTGATTTGCTAAATATGAATTTCACACTGAATTAAACGTTAATAAAATATACATCACATGTCAAACAAATGGGTACACTTGTTTGAGCACTGTGTGCCAGTTATTTTATAAGTATTATTTCTAGTTCTCACAACTCTGTTAGGGAGGCATTACTAAAGTAGTTTTGCAGAAAAAGAAACTAAGACTCAGGAAACAGGGTGATCTGTCCCCATTCAACTAGAACCTACTGGTCCTGGGGTGCCGCTTAGGTGAGTGTGTCGCTTATGTCCTATTTGTCAAATCCTTATCTCAAGGTGTGTTTCCAAGGGAATCCAGACTAATACCGATTATGCATATGGGTGATATGTGTGTCTGGATGGGGGACAGCAGCTTAGTTCCTAAGAGAGTGGAAGGTAGTGAAGGTAGGGAGAACATTTTCCCAAAAAAACATATCATTTAAACAATATTTAAAGAGCCATATTGAAAGTCATTCTTAAGACCATGATGAAAGTATGTTTGAGGAATTGGCATGAAAGTACAACACTACAAAGCAGAGGAAACACAGACAACGGTGGCACCTTTTAAATGTCCCCATGCCAGCATGTGTGTCCTGCACATACAGCAAGGCTCTCTGGCTCATTTTATATTTTATCATCATGTTGATTCTGCTGTTTAGGGCTTTCAGGGTATATATTTTTAAATATTCTCAGTTTGAACAGATACTTTCTTATTCATAATGCAAACTAAAAAGGGCATCCAACATTAAAAACAACAACAACTATTTTAGGTGGAATGCAAATGTATCTTAATCTGTTTTAAATCATCAGACCTCTCTAGCTTGTCCAAATAATCTTTGCCCTCCACGGACTCCTGCTTTGATGATTTAGCTCTGCAGAATTTTGAGGCTGTTGGGGGAAAAAAAAATGAATTTTCTATTTAAAGGTGAAGCTGAGTCTCTGATGAAACATTTGATTGTATTTGAATTAATTCTGGTGAATCTTTCATGCAGCATATTAACATTGCAGGGGTTACAAAGAAGGAGAGATTTGTGTGGCATGATGTTGATTTTTTAAAAACTATCAGGCAATAGTGAAAATATCATGAGTGTATCACTTTATGATGTCGTTTAGTGTTTTTTCATCCTCTGTGTGATGTAGAAAATACTATTGTTTCTATTTGTCCATGAAGAAGCTGTGGCTGACAGTGGCTAAGTAAGCTGTCAGACGAACTGGGTTTGGAACAGGGTCCTGATAGGAATCACACATGTGTGGCCAGATGTTTTCACATAGTGGATGACCAACATCTTTCCAGTTTGAGACATATTTACGTAAATTTTATAAACACCATGTGTCAAAATCTAGAAAACATGGACACGACAGATCTTGATCAATTAGATCTATGCAATTTCTCATATTCCAGAAAAGGTTTGAGTATGTGATTCTAACATTATAATAAAGTATCTAATTCTTAACCCTTCCAATCTTTAGTACATGGTCATGCCCTGTTTTGTTTCCGACTTGCTCATTCCTCGTGTGCAATGGGCTGTTTGTAACTATCTGATGAGGATGGGTTTGTCCTCTCATGTTTTATGACTGTTTGGAAGCATTTCTGTTCCTGGAATATGAAGCTGGCAAGCTCTTTATAACAATTTGTTTCTCCACCTGTCCTCAAACATATCACGTACACACGAGGAATGGCCTAGTCTTTTCATTCTTCTAGATCAGAAACATTTGAACAACCACCCATGCTAATTAACACATGCATGATTGCATTTTGTAAATCACGGAGCTCTTAGAGGAATCAGATGAAAAGCTTCCTAAAAGAGATTCTAGATCAAACAAATGTATCAGCTCCAAACCACTAATTCTCGTACATATTTCTGAATGCATATAGCATGTAATGGGCATCTTGCCCAGCATATCTCTTTTTTTCTTTCAGCTCAATCACTATCAGCTTGGCTCTCCACATGCTAGTCTGCTTTTGAAAGCTCTGTCCAGCTCACATGACTATAAGCTCATTTCTACAATGAAGAATGTTAATAATTATACAGATTCTTTCAGCTACCGAAGCTTCAATTATTCATGTAATTAGACCAAAATGAGGTAGAGGTGGTTTGTAAAAGTTTCCAGATAATTGCTTCTTTTCCACTTTGCCTGTAAAGATGCAATCAAGGGCTGGCAACTCTCTCATATTGACATGACTTGGGTTGTAAGATCTTTCTCCTTCTGTCATCGCCCTTCTCAAGCAGCCCTACACAATCATGCACTCAGTGAAGAGTTATTGAGCTCCCACTCTGGGCACCACTTAATGGAGACTACAAAAATGAATAACTTCTCAATCAATAGAATAAAGAATAAAGACAAGGTGCGTGCCCTGTGAGAGCAGAAAGCAGAGCTGTGGAAGGAAAGAGGAAGGACAGTGACCTTCTAAGGATTACCCAGAAAAGCTTCATAAGGCCTTTGAGAAACTGGTAGAATTTCAAGATGAAGATAGGATGAGGAGGGGCAATTCGGGTGAAGAAATGGATGAGCAAAGAACATAGAAATAAAACCTAAGGTATGCCCCAGAAATGCTGACAGGTGCAGTGCATTTCCTGTTGGAGCCAGTGGGAGACAACCCTGAAGGTGAAGATAGAGGGTAGGGTTTTGAATACAAATCAGAAGGATTTAGAACTTATCCTTTAGGAAATGGGAGAGACTTGAGGTTTAGAGCCAGGAGTGATATAATCGAAACTGTTCTGTAAAACGATTGAACTGGGTGCAAAAGTGAGGGGAGAGGGTGGGATGAGAGTGGGCTAGGATGATTACTACATGGTCTGAGCAGGGTGGGACAGAGCCTGGGGTAGGACTGGTAGCAATGAGATAGAAAGGAAGTGACATTGGGAGTCACCACAACTTGACCGCTGACACTTCTGCGGTGTGTGACTGCAGGAGAGCAATGTGAGAAGATGACATAAAAAATGGAGACCAGGGTTCCCGCCAGGGGACTCGGGACATGCTGTACTGGGTAAGGGAAGAGAGCAGGAAATTGATGAAAGACATTAGTAGACATACTCAGTCTGAGGTGACTGGAACAGCTGGGTAAAAATACCTACTTGGCAGTTGGAAATGTGAGACAAGATTTCTAATGGAGGCTGACGATAGAGATGGTATAATAATTCATCCAGGCAACCTACACTCCTGATTCTAGAAAACCAGAGGCTTGTTGCCAGGGCAGCTAGGTGTTTCACATGTTATTGACTCCTCCTCAGGGAGCCTTCTTATCCCCGTTTTACTGATGGGGACCCTGTGGCTCAGAGCCATTACCTAACGTGCTGGAGTCAGCGGTGAGATGGCTGAGTTCTGATTTATGTCCTTGTTTTTCCACCACTCTAAGAAAGGATAGCTCTCTCCTTCCTCTTAGTTCAGAGTCTCGATGTTAAGTATTACCATGCATTCCTTAACCCACTCATCTCTTTTCTGCAGTTCTAATCTCCATTCATTCTGCTTGACTGAAGTATTTTCTCATCGGCCCCAATTACACTCAGTGTCATTCCATGTCTCATCATTGCTTTTAACCTAGCTAGCTGCTCACTCTTTCACTACAGAGGATTCCAGGGCAGTGTACTTTTAGCTCCCAGGCCTTGCAGAATGTCCATGGTCCCACCAGGATCTGATCTCTTGTATTAGCTTTGGGCTGTGTGACCCACAGCACTTCAGAACACATGCTGGACATCTATCTATCTATCTATCTATCTATCTATCTATCTATCTATCTATCAGACCTGCTGTTTTTACAGGCCATTTCATCATGACACCAAATGCTCCCAGACAAAAGCCACATGTGCTCAACTAGCATGAAAACAAAATTGAGCATTTTCTTCTCAGCAATTCGGTGGCTACTTTGATTCCTATATTGCAGTTTCATTGATTCCCTGGCAGTACGACAAATCATAAACTTTCTACCAGCTATTTATATTTCTCCATCTTTACTGAGAAGAGCATGGCTCAACAGCTTTTAAAATGTCTAGCCTCTTCAGCAGCTCTCCACGGAAAGTCCTCTTTTCTAATGAATTGTGCATCTTGCTATTCTTGGTTAACTGGTTCTGAATCGGCAAATTCTATGTTCCATGTGCTAGGTCTCACACTTCCCTTCCCAGCGCCTCTGATAACTGAATCACAAATGAATCCTCACAGTGTAGCAGGTGAAAGTTTATTATTCTGCTTACAGATGAGGAAGTGGCCCAGAGTGAACTGTGACTCATCAGGCTCCCTGGATCTTTTTAGTGAACTATTCACAGCCAACCGCCCTGACTTAAGCTTTTGATTAATCATCTCCTTGCAATCCAAACCTCGGGACCCATCCATAGTGAAGTCTCCCTTGCGGCTGCCACTCAAAGTGTGGGATCACTTTGCTGAGATCCCTTAAGGTTCTCATGTTTCTATACATTAGCATCAAAAACTGTTTCCATTTTGGCTCGCCAACCAGAATGGGTGGGCAGAGGCCATGCCATGTTCCCCGCTGTGGTCCTAACATTTGAATAATGATTTATATAAAATGCATAGGATACTTGTGAAAGTAGTGACATCTCTGTTTCTAGATATATTTAACCAGAGGCTGTTATAGAGGGACTTCAACCATGCAACTGTCATTCTGTTATTTCTAAATTTCCCAATCGCTTAAGTATATTATTATTTAAAGTGATTTCACCAAATCCCAAATAGTTTAAAAATATATGTAACTATACAGTGCACATGACTCCTCAAAATGACCATTATAGTTAATTTACTATTCTGATTTAAATAATGATTGATCTTAGAAATTATTAAATGCCTTTCAGGCCAATGTTTTTAATTATAAACCCTAGCCTATACATGTTTGTTGAACACCTACTCTATACCAGACCCTGGGGATAAGAGGATGAGAAAGACAGTCTGTCCTCAATAATTACATTCTAGTAGGGGTATCTCCAATGAATTAAATATCTACTAAGGGATTGAGAGGTAATAATCAGAGGTCTATACCTCTGGTTTTCAGAGCAGAGAATGCTTTCCTGAAGTCACTGCATAGTCTAAGAAGCCTACTTTAAAGTCCTCTTTGGAAACGAATGTTACAGGAGAGGATCTTTAACCACTTGGTGACACTTGAGTCTGAATGGGAATTGATCCAGCTGGGAAATGCCTATGGCAGACAAGGAAAGGGGAAGAAGGCCTGAAAGATTATTTCAAAACCAACCTGAACTTGACTCCTTTCCTGCTATAAATTAAATGTACACATATAAGTAAGGACCCCCCCCCCCCTCCCCTCCATATGCCACACAATTCCAGCGTGGGAAGGGCAAACCTTACAGGGCGCTTCAGGAACTGTCATCAGGAGAAATGCAATATAGGAGCCACCACCCAGACCCCGCTCTACCAGATTCGTCTGTGTCTAATCAAATGGAATTTAGATTTCAACCACAATTAGATTCGGGATTTACAGTCCTTTCTACTTTCATTCATTTCATGGATTCCAGCCCTCTCCTGGCCCAGCCTTAATCCAATGCACTTCGGAGGGCATTAGGAGTTGTCGACGAGCCCGGGGGGTGGGGGTGGTGAGGGCCCTAACGCCTGGTCCTCTAGGGAGAGCGGCACCCAGGGCCGGAGCTGGACCTCCGGAGTGGGTCAGCCGAACTCCGTCTCAGGACTGTTGGCGCTCACAGCCGCCCTATCTTCACTGCGCCACCCGGATGCGGGTGCGTTTTCTTCGCTCGCCTTTTGGACACGCCCCTCGCTCCGCAGAGGACCCAGTCGCCAGCACCCCAGGCTTTCCTCGCGCAGGGGCTTCACTTCTGCATAACGAAAGGCGAAAGCTGCGGCGGGCGGGCGAGGGGGCGGCGGGACGCGCCGCGTGGCTGCTGCTCCGAATCCGCAGCCGCGGGAGGGCTGTCACCGCGCGGTGCGGACCCCGACCTCAACTTCCAGGGAACTCGGTGCCGGCGAGCCCGCAGCAGCCCCGACGCACCCTCCCCCGCCGGCCTAGGGCCCTCCGGCTCCCACGGCTCGGCGGCGAATTCCCGCAGCTGGTCCCCAACCACCCCACCTCCCGAGCAGCATGCCCCCCCCGCTGGCCCGTGGGCCCGCCGACCCTGGCCACGCGGCCCGAGAAAGACGCGCTGAAGGTAGTTCGATGCTTAGCGGCCCCAACTCCGACTTAGGAGTGACAGGACGCTCTCCCTGGAGCGCAGAACCGCCTCCGCTGCCTCTACCCCAGGTCCTGACTGCCGCGCTGCGGGAAGGGGAAATGCCCGGCGAGGGGCGCTCTCTTGGATTTTGAAACACGGCCTCATTCGCCTCAGGAGCGCCCCGATTCCCCACCCGCACCCTCTGGCCAGATGACTTTCACCCTGGGATACCCCTAGGTGGAGGCCTGTAGCTGGAGCGGGAGGAGAGGAGCCGGAGGCGCTGAGTTGCTGGGATGCAGCTGCGCGCCCCTCGCGGTGAGAGGCGGGGGACCCTTCGGCTCGGCCCGGCTGGGGGAGCGGGATGCTGCGCCTCTGGCTCGCAGAGGATCACACACACACACACACACACACACACACACACACACACAATCTGCTGCCAGGACCACCTTCACCCCCCACCCCCCACGCCCGCGAGCGGGACGCGGAGGTCAGAGAGCCACTGTTCACTTTAAGACTGGAGCTGAAACGCCCAGACGGAGGGGGAGGCTCTCTCCTCTTCCCAAGGCTCCCACATCCCAGGAGGCCTCCCAGTTTCCCAGAGAGAGCGACGTTCGGCTTCTGAGATTCCGCTCAGTGGACGAGGGGTTCAAACTGCAGAGGGCGAGGATGGCTGGAGGAGCACTAGACAGCGAGCCCGCGCTCACCTCCGTTCTCCGCCAGAGAACTAGGCAGCACCGCCGCCTCCAGTGCACAACTAGGCGGCCGGGGTGGGAGCCGGACCCGGGCGCCCCAGCTCCGCCGAGGGCAGGGAGGGGAGTGACAGCAGCCGCCACTGCGCGCGCTGGCAAAGGCGCGGAGTCTCGGAATCGGCTGAGCAGCGGGCGCGGGGGGGGGGGGGGGGGGGGGGGGGGGGGGGGGAGGCCAGAGGGGCGGAGGAGGAGTTGCCGAAGCGGAGAGGGATGACGTCCTCCGGCGCCTGGGGATCGCAGGGACTGAAGATCCGTGCGCTCGCCGGCTAGGCGCGCTCACTAGGGGGTTGGCAGAGGCGCCGCGCCCGGCTCCCCCAGCGGCTCCCGGAACCGCGCGCACCGGGCGATCCCGCCCGCTTCAACCAGGTGCAAGCCCTCCGGCCACCTTAAAGCTCCTGCTGCCGGTCTCTCGCCTCAGGGTGCCCTCCCAGGGTGCGATTCCCGGCGGGTCCCGGTAGGCAGTCCCCGGCGGGCCAGCCTCGCCTTTTCCCTAATCGACCTCGAACCAAGGGCAGGCGCCCGCGCCCCGGCCCCTGCCCACCGGGCGAGCCGGCGTCCTGGCCTGCGCCGGGCTGCGAAGAGAGGAGGGGCAACGGACAGGAAAGGTGCTCACCTGAGTCGCCGGAGCCTTCCTCCCTAGCCTCCCGGGCGCGTCGTCGCAGCCCCCAGCTACTACCTTCCTCGAAGAAAAAAAGTAGCGCAAGGGCAGCGAGAGGCAGGGCTGCTCACAGGTACCGGCGCAGCGGCTTTTCTCTTCGGAATCTCCCGGGTCCAGTCTCGGGCTCGGCGGCGGGAAAGGGCTCCCGGAGGCGGAAAGGGGCCGCCAGACCCGGGATCCTCCCGTAGCGGTTTCCCTGGCACCTCCAAGTTGCCACCTGCAGCGCGCGCCGGGTGCCTGTGACAGCCCGCGCCGCTCCGCCGGGGCCGGCCCGCCCTCCCCGCCCTTCCCGCCCGCTCGTTGGCTGCGCCCGGCGCCCGGGCGGTCCCAGCGCTCCGGCCCGCCCTGCTCCCGCCTCCGAGCCCGCGGCTCGCCGAGTGCGGGTGCCCTAACAGGCCTCTCTGGGCTTTAAGAGCAGCGAATTTGGGGAGCTGCTCAGGCTTCTGCAAGCAGAGGAGGAATCACACACACACACACACACACACACACACACACACACACACACACACACACACACACACACTTTTGTGTAGGTTAGGGATTGGAGGAAAGAGCAAGGATATGAGAAATGCTCTTCGTGTGCCTTAAGGGGACCCGGTAACTTGGTTTCTCTCGCTGGTATTACATTTGTGCAGACTCTGAAAAGAGTTAACCTCACAGCGCCGAACAGTGCAGACGCGTGAGCCGGAAAGTGGCTTGGAGCTAGTTCTCATAAAAGTACACACGAAGCACTGAAATATGAAGGTAAGTCCAGGAGTCTCTGTCTTTTCTCACTTACCCTGCACCATTGGGATGGGGGATCCTCCGGTTCCAGCACCCGAAAAGCCACTCCCACCCACGCTGGTGTCCCGCGTGTGGGTCAAGTGCTTGCTTGATTCTGAGGCTGCACGTCCAGGCCAGGAGAATGTATGCTGGTGCATGTAAGAGCCCCGTGTTTTGCACAACTCTTGGCCTTTGAAGTGAACATTATCTTTCGTTCTCTTCCAACTCTCACCCCAAAGACTGGGACAGGAGTTCACTGCCCAGTCTCCCAGGGCATACAAGCACATTCTCCACTCTGCCTGTTAAAACATTCTGGAGCCACGCTTTCTGGAAAACTGATTTGGTAAAATCTTTTGGAGGAGAAAAACTAAAAATATGAAAAGTACCAGTCTGGAAAGCCATCCAATCAACCAGAAACGTCTCACTCCTGGGTGTATCTATGCGAAAGAGGTACATTGCCAAGTAAACCCATTAGGTTAATAACATTTCAAAATGAACTTCCCAAATAGTACATTTTGTAGCCCATTAGGGAACCGTGGATGTTTTGAGAGTGCCGGAGAGTCGCTGCTAAGGGTGACAGTGTGCACGCGCAAACTCATGTCCAGCTGTGCTTTGCAGAATCCTCAGCAGGAGGAAAAGAGCTTTCCTCAAGGAAGTCAGAAGGTGGCTCTTTACAGGGCATATTGGGGACAGTTGGCATCAGTGAAGAAACCACTCCCTGTCAACTGTTGCTAAGTAACTTGGATGGCTGCTTCATAGCACCAGGTCCTTGCATTTTAAGGTAGATTTGTTTTATGAGATCCTAACATCTTAGGTCCACCTTATGAACCAATAGCAAATATTTTCTCCCCATGTGGCCAAGTACTTCTGAAACCTAGGAAGATTTGGCTAGTACAGCTCAGAGGCAAAACATTCACAAGGAGATATTTCAGTATGTTAGCTTGGTCAAGTACTTGCTTAATGAACTGCACTTTGACCTGAAATGGATGACACCATGAGTAGAATGAAGGCATGAAAGGCTCAGGTTCGAGGGCACTTTGAATCAATAATTGGAGGAGTAATTGATCAAAATTGGGGGTTAGGATGGGGATAGTGATTTAACCCCAGATATATATCTGATGGGTTGACAGGCAGTCAAGGCACAAACACAAAAGGACAAGATGTGTTTCCTTAATAGTAGGAAAGAAGCTTAAAGACTCAAGCAATGAGAAAGCATTATCTAGGAAAGAGGAGAGGAATGAGACAGAACTAAAAGAGAAGATGAGAGAGGCTATTGACAGTGAGATGCGTTAGTGGACAGTATTTGGTCCATTGGTCATGCAATGGACACTGTATGGCTCAATATTCTGAAGGAGGAGAGATGGGAGAATTACTGGGACATAGATGTAAGTGTAGAAGCTAAGAGTCTTGGAGTGGCTTATGACATCAGCAGACATGGCCTTTCAGAAGCCTCCGGCGGGGCGGAGGCTTCTGAAAGGCCTGGTGCACCAGCGGACAGGCACCCACCTCCCCCACGATCGAAATCGAAAGCAAAAGCGTGGGAGCTGGGTGCCTGTCCGCTCAGGCACCAGGCCTTTCAGAAGCCTTCACCACGCCGGAGGCTTCTGAAAGGCCTGGTGCACCAGCGGACAGGCACCCAGCTCCCCCGTGATCGAAAGCGAAAGCATGTAGGGGACCCTACGTGTGCATGATTCAATCATGCACTGGGCCTCTAGTCTTTAAAATAAGAATGCAGTGCTTCAACCCAGTCCTTCCATATATGCTGTTTTCCATATGCTGTTCATGCAGCCTGCACTTTTAAAAAAAAGTATTTTATTGATTTTTTACAGAGAGGAAGGAAGAGGGATAGAGAGCTAGAAACATCGATGAGAGAGAAACATTGAACAGCTGCCTCCTGCACACCCCCTACCAGGGATGTGCCCGCAACCAAGGTACGTGCCCTTGACCAGAATCGAACCTGGGACCCTTCAGTCCGCAGGCCCACACTCTATCCACTGAGCCAAACCGGTTTTGGCTGCAGCCTGCACTTTTGTATACATTTTGAGTGGGAGATCAACTCTTGATACCTACTGAGTTGCCTATTAACTAAAACTCATAAATCTTAACGTTACTGTTTTTTTCAGAATTTTGGGGGTCCTAGTGTTGTCATTCAATGTTTTTTTTTCTGTAAAAGTAGGATTAGACTCAATGACCAATAAAGTTACGTTTTAATCATTTATTTTGAAATAATTTCAAACATACAAAAACATGGAAAAATGGTACAGAAAATTCCTAGGTCATTCTTTCCTAGTTTTCCCAATTGTTATCATTTTATACTTGATTACTCTTTATGTCTTTGTCAGATAGATACATAGATTTAATAAATAATAGATACTCATGATCAATATTCTCCTTCTGAACCTTTAAGAGCAAGTTTAGATATGATGCCCCATTATCCTTAGATACTCCAGTGTATGTATTTTCCCTTAACCAGGATTCTCTCCTTCATCAGCTCAATACAACCAACGTTAGAACCTGTTCAAATTTCACCAACTTTCCCCCAAATATCTCTCTTTTATTTTTGGCCCAGGACCCAATCCAGGGTCACACATTATATTTAGTTTATACCTCTTTATTCTCCTTTTATCTGCTACAGTTCTTTAGTCTTTCCATCTCTCATGCCCTGACAGCTTTAAAAACCATATGCATTTCATTCTATAGATTTCATAGTTTCCTCTGATGTTTCTTCATCTCCGACGCAAGTCATGCATCCTTGTAGGAAATATCAAAGAAATGATGTGCTCTTTACAGTGCATCCACGTTGTTGAACCATCTCAACCAGGAATACCTAATGGTCTTTGCATGATGTTGAACCATCTCCCTACTGTGATGTTAACCTTGACCCCTTGGATTGGTGCACACTGAAATTTTCCATTACAAAGTCACCATTTTCCCTTTTGTAACCCATGTGTATTTGATAAGGATATACTCTGAGGCTATATCAATATTCTGTTCCTCATAGAACCTTCACTCAACCAGTTTTAGGAGGCATTGATGACTGCTACCTAAATAAACTACCACTATGATGCTTGCCAATCGACAGTCTTCCATTTGCATCATTCCTTTTGCATTATTAATTGGCATTCTTCTGTAAAAATTTCCCCTTCTCTTCATTTGTTTATTTGTGCCAGTATAGAGTTATGAATTCCTATTCCATTCAATGAATTGTATTCTGTTACTTTCATTAATTTGATGCTCAAATGACCCAGATTTGGTTAGAGAGTGTCTCTTTTAAGCTGGCTTTTAGGTCCCTCCAATATGTCCCATTGTTCCTTGGGCACCTTTTAACTTTCTGGGACATCAGTACATGCTAGATTCACTTTGCACTTCCCCTTTCCCAGCCTGGAATCAGCCAGCTCTCCAAAGAGCCCTGGTTCCTTTTAATGGAGGATGGTATTTAGAAATGAGATTTGGGCACCCACCATGCTCACTGCTACTGGCATGTCATAACTTCTAGACGCTCTCAATGGATAGAGCTAGGAAATAAATGATAAATGTTCACACACAAGCACATACACATACATGTTTATTTCCATATGTGTATGTATATGTACCTATTTCTCTATACATCCACTTGTAAATATATATCTATGTAAACATATAGCGATAGATCTCTATCTCTATCTCTATCTCTATCTCTATCTCTATCTCTATCTCTATCTCTGTCTCTATCTCTATCTCTATCTCTATCTCTCTATCTATATCTCCACACCAATACCTCCAAATTCTAATCCAACACATTAGGGTCTTTTCTAGTCTTCCTCCTTTCTATATTTGCTAGAGGCCCAATGCACAAAATTCATGCAAGGGGCTTGGCCCTTACAGCCCTGACTGCCTCGGCCCAATCTCGTAGCCTTGGCTGGCCCTTGCAGCCCCGGCTTTGTCTGGAAGGTCAACCAGACGGTCGTTCTGCTGTTTGGTCTAATTAGCATATTAGCTCTTTATTATAAAGGATTAAGTTCTTCTCTAACAGAGAAACCTGACTCACAATATACCTTCAGCATATTGACTTATTTGCTCCAGCTTGCCTTCTGTAACAATTTTCTAACCACATCAGCCACCTCCTCACCCTGCCCCAGTGGCTCTCCCCTGTACTTGGAGCCTCCTATGTCTCAGTCTCCTGGGTCCCTGGTGCCGCTGTCAACTTCTGACCATACCTCATCGGTAAAATGACTTTTCTGTCCTCGCAGTTGTTCAGGTCAAAATTCTGAAGTCATCCTTCATAATACTTTTTCTCTCACATCCCATACTAATCTGTAGCCAATTGTTCTATCTTCAGCGAGGTCCAGAATCTAACCTTTTATCACCACCTCCACCATTACTACCCTTGTCTAGGTCAACTACTATAATGGCCTCCTACCTGCTCCCCTATTATGGCCTTGCTCTCCCAAAGACTATCATCAGCCCAGCAGCCTAAATGATACTTTCAGTATATGTCACATCATTTCACTTCACTGCTCAATGGCTTCCACTTCTACTAAATAAAAAACCAAAATCCTAATAAATTTGACTCTTTGAGCCCAGTGTTTCCTTTTCCTCATCTCCCACTGCTTTCTACTTTGAGTCTTCTCTCCAGGCATATTGGTTCTGTTCTGCTCTTGGCACAGGCCAGGCATCCTCTTCCCTCTACCTGAGATGCTCTTTCCCAGGTATCACTGTAACTCCCATCACCTCCAGGTCTTTGCTCAAAGGTGTTTTTTCCAGTGAAGCCTTCTCTGGCACCGTATTTACAATTGTGCACTCTCCTTCTGACCCACCTTCTCTCTGCCATAGCTTTTTTCTCTATAGAATGTATTATAATTCAATATAATATATATATATATTGTATTTATTTATTTACAGTCTGTCCCCTTCTCTTGCCTTGATTTTAGTCTCTTTCGTTTATTGCTAATCCCCAGTGGAACCTGGCATACAATATACCCTCAATAAATATTTGCTAAATGAATGGATGAAATTCCAGAAACACATCCACACATTTATGACTCACTATACATATACCCATGTGCTAATGGCTGTCAATGTGACTTCAGAGATGAAAACCAATGGGTCTTAACTTAAAAGGTTTCATGGAGAGGAGTCCTATAGAGACATTAAAGGCAGAGTATAGTGAAAAGTTATAAAAAACATAAAGACAGTCATGGCTGGCGTGGCTCAGTGGTAGAGCATTGGCCTGTGCACCAGAAGGTCGAGGGTTCAGTTCCAGGTCAAGGGCACATACCTGGGTTGCAGGTCTGATCCCTGCCTCTGTTCTGGACACAAGTGGGAGGCAACCAATCCATGTGTCTCTCTCACTTCACTGTTTCTCTCTCCTCTCTCCTTCTCTCCTCCCTTCTACTCTCTCTAAAAAAAATCAATGGAAATAATATCCTCACTCCTCGCTCAGGTGAGGATTAAACAAACAAACAGACAAACAAACAAAAAACATAAAGACAGAAAAAGACTCTGTATTTGATGAATATGAAGTAAAGTGGGTAATTTGGAAACATTGTTGTTAGGTATCAACTGGCCATTTATTGATCCAAATAACAAAATTAGAAACCACCAGGCATTAAAATGAAAAGTTCTACAAATATTTCCCCCCAAAATTATACTGCGTGTAAGTTACAAGGATTTTAGACATTTTCCTCTTGTGAAGCAGAAGTCTCTTGGAACAAAAAGAATTCATTAAAGGAGTTCACAATACTTCAAATTTAACACCTTTTTTTTTTTTTTAAGGTTCCAACTCACCAATTCAGCTCACTAGGGAAAGAAATCCCTTTCTTTTATTTTTGATGTTCTGTGTCCATGTTGGTCCTTTATAAGCCAAAAATTCTTAGAAAACATTTATACAAAATGAAATGGAAACTCAATACACATTGGACAAATTTTCAGCATTGATTGGTCATCAGATTTTTAATGTACCTTACTCTGCATACTTGAGAAGACTCTGAGTGCACACACAACAACTGTTTAGAGGGCAAGTTTTGCTGAGGCCAGTCTGACAATTATTTAATGACTATGCTTGGAGATAACACATGAGATAAAGTGATTTATATTTTGAATCACAAAAATAGAATTTTTTTTCCCTATTAACCTCTCCAAAGTATCCAGGTACATATTTAAATGAAACCCAGTGAATTGAATCCAGAGCTATAGCCCTGATAGAAATTTTAGATATTCTACCTTTTAAAGGTTTGGGCATATCCTTAATGGAGTAATGAGATAGCTAGGAAGAGGTTTATTTCTCTTAAATGTATCTCATTAATGTGTATCCTTCAAAATAAATTTTGAACTCTGCCACAATCGCTATCTGGTTTATGCATGAAGCTTCTTTTGAAAGGAAGACCTTTCCACGTTTTCTCGAAGGAGCCATCATTGCTAACACAGTGGCTGTCAAAAGTCATCAATGGCGTCTAGGCCTACCAATGCCCAACCTGAAGACTTGCCTTTGCAGCATAAATCTTTTTTTTTTTTTTTTTCCCTGATGCTGCTGTTCTGCTGCTGAAAACTTCAAAATGTTAAGCAAAAAGTCAAATGAAGTTATGATTTCTTGAAATGCCTTCCAGGTTTTTCTCCAGCGCTTTTCTCTACTCGCTGTGTGATCTCAGGATTAACCTCTCTGAATCTCAATTTCCTGATATAAATTGGGAATGGCATTGAGTATCTCATTGAACAGGTAGGGTTAAATAAAACAATTTGATGAAAGGGCTTTGAAAACTATAAAGAACCAAAACAAGGACAGTGCGGTCATCGCTGCCACCATCCTCCTCATCAAACTACTTATATAGAATAATGGCAGAAATTTAAAATTCCTCTTGATGTGATTTATACTCCTAATCAGCTTTCCCCATAAGTGAAGTCCTACTCTAACACTTAAAATTATTGAATCTTCAGCGATTTCTCTGTACTCCAGAGCTTGTTAGATTTTGCACGGCATGAAGTAGCCCCAGAATGATTTTTCTTTTCTTTTCTTTTTTAAAGTACTTCAAATTATAATAAAAATTTAACCAAGTTGCTGAGAGCAGAAAGTTCCAGAGCAATTCTTGCCCTGCATAGCAAAATATCAAACAGCGGTGACTAATCAATAAACCTTCCACATAACCGCAGATCATAAAGCCATTGTAAAGATTTAGAGCTTGACATTTCCTTGTTCTTTGCTTGATACATGCCAACCTGGGAAAAGAATGCAGAAACTGTTTAGGTTATTTTCTCATCTGAGACAAAGCATGCAAACTCAGCAAAACGTACAAGTTAATTATTTGAAAAGTGAAGTCTTTGCCAAATTTTACAAAGCTAGGAATTTTCTAAATGCAATATAAGACTGGTTTAAAGTTGGCAGTGGTTGACATCTGTATCACCTTAAGCCAATGGTGATAACTAGACAGAATATTAATCTAATTCTACTTTTTTTTTCCATTAAAAATAAGAGCCACAATTCTTGCTATGAAAAGCCACATAGGGTAGCTGGTAGTGATGTTTATTTTCATTAACTGAGAGTCAGTGAATTTTTATTTTTACTATAAGAGATCACTAAATAACTTTCATGTCAGTTGAAACTAGGATCAGAAGCCCAGTTTCTAAAGGAGGCAGCCTTCTCCAATGAACTTGGAGCTCTATTGGCATAAATCTCCATTTTTGTTAAGGCGACTGGTAATGACCATTTCTTTTATTGTACTCGGGTTGAAGTGTAGGGCCACCGTTTACCCAAAGGGCTCCTTTCCTGAACCTTCGGACAAGACTTCCCCTTCAGCAAAACACATCCCCACAAGCACACAGCTAGCTGGTAAGAGGGCAGAGAGCTCTCCCATCCCAGCACTCACCCTTGTGCTGCCTGGAGCTTTCAAAACAAGTGTCTCTGTGTAGGTCCCCCTGACACCTAACAGAAGTGGGTTCTGTGTTGTCAGGCATCCCCTGGATTGTCTTCAGGCTCTCTACTCTGGCCCATGGCCTTGAGGTATTTGTGGGAGCAGCAGCTTGAGCTTCCCTTACCTGAAGTTATGCTTAGGGAGGGGAGGGAAGAGGAAAAGCTCAGCAAACCCTGGGCCAGAAAAGGGCTTTGTGGTTAGATAGACATTGTTAGATGGAAATGGATTTTTTATGGGCTGAATTATTACACTTTCAGTGTATCTTTATATCCTCTTATGACATTTGGGCCAGTTCAGGTCAAGGCCAATTCAGTGTCGATGGTGGCAGAATTCTATAATTTGGCTGTGTGGCTCCTGGGCCTTGTCAGTCTTTGTCTCTGTCTCTGACCGAACCCTTGCTTTCATGGTCCAGTCAGTTGTTTAGGTGGTGGGGTCGACCCCCAGAGCAGGGGCTGATACAGAATGTTGTCAGACCGAGACCCTCAGAGGAGAGATTTAATAGAGGTATGGAGGGGTATCTCTGAAACGTGACGGGTTTCTTTGGAACTGTAAGGAGCTAGGTTATAAGTAGTTTCCTCAGTAGACACTCACACTTTAAAGGCAAGGATTTGCTTTTGAGAACTGCTCAATCGTCAGTTTTAAAGCAAACGGTACAGTTCTCCGATTTCAAATAATATTGATCCATAAAAAGAGCCATGCTATTTTAAAACATGAACCAGAATTTTAAATGGAGAAGAACATTGCTCCCACTGTTTCAGCTTTAAACCTGTGCCCATGCACAAATAGCAAGGATTCCTGTGGGGCCTGGAGCTACCTGAGACCTATCAGGTTTATTTTCAGATTACATCTTGAATGCATCCACCTCTTCCGTCAGTGTAGCTTCCAAACCTCCATGTCCCCTTGCCTGGGCTCTCAGAAGCCTCCTTGCTGCTGCTCTGCTGTTCTCCGCAGCGCTCTGCCCTCTGGCACATTCTCCTCATACCAGCCAGAGGATCCTTCCTTTGTTTTGCACTTTTCGGTAACCTTGCTTTCACATCAGATAAAAGTTTAAAATGCCAGATGTAGCCCAATTTGGGATTGCTACCTGCCTCGCTAGCAACTGTGTCTCCTCCCACCTTGCTCTGCCCTAAGGGTGGCCTCATTTGTTTTTCTGAGTTTAAAAAAAATGTTTTTTATTTTCCAATTACAGTTGACATACAATATGATATTAGTTTTAGGCGTACAACATAGTGATTAGACATTTATATACCTTATGGAGTGATCACCCTGATAAGCCTAATACCCACCTGGCGCCAGACATAGTTATTTACAATATTATTGGCTGCATCCCCTATGCTGTACTTTACATCCCCTCGACTATTTTATAACTACTAATTTGTACTTCTTAATCCCTTCCCCTTTTTACCCAGTCCCTCAATGCTTCCCTCATGGGGCAATCATCAAAATATTCTCTGTATTGATGAGTTTGTTTCTGTTTTGTTTGCTTATTTTTTTTAAGATTCCACACGTAAGTGAGCTTACATGGTATTTGTGTTTCTCTGTTTCACTTAGCATAGCAACCTCTAAGCCCATCCATTTGTCACCAATGGTATGATCTCTCTTTTTTTTTTAATGGCTGAGTAATATTCCATTATATATAAAACCACTTCATTATCTATTAACTACTGATGGACACTTAGGTTGCTACAATATCTTGGCTATTGTAAAAACCGCTGCGATAAATATAGGTGTGCATCTGTCTTCTTGAATTAGTGTTTTTGGTTTCTTTGGATATAGATTCAGAAGTAGGATTGCTGAGTCATGTGGCAGTTCTATTTTTAATTTTTTTTTTGAGGAAATTCCAAATTGTTTTCCATAGTGGCTGCACCAATTTAAAGCCCATCAACAGTGCAATGAGGATTCCCTTTTCTCCACATCCTTGCCAACACTTGTTTGTTGATTTACTGATGACAGTCATTCTGACAAGTGTGAGGCGATATCTCATTGTAGTTAGTGATGTTGAGCATCTTTTCATATGTCTATTGGAGGTCTCCTCACTTTGAGTCCCAAGATATCTCTGGCCTCCCCATCCTCTGGTTTGTCTGCCCAGTTTTCTTTTCCCTTCTCTTCAACTTACTAGGGTTTATTCATCCCGTGAGGCCCAAATTACTAGTAAGATGCACTTTCTCTGAGAGGACTTGCTTCTCCTTGCACTTCTCAATTTAAATTAGATTCCACATAGCCTTCTGTAGTTTCCCTCACCAACACTTACCTTTTATTGATTATTGGTTGATTGATGCATTTTCTTGACAAGACTATAAGTTACCTGAATGCAGGGGACCAGGAGGTTTTTGTTTCTCTATCTATAACATCTGCACCTAGAAAGAAGCTATTCTATGTGGCATCCAACTCTGGAGTCAGACTGCCTGGGGGTGAGTTCTAGCTCAGTCTTTCTGACCTGGAGTAAGCCACCTAATACTTCTGTCCACTTCCTTATTAGCAAGAAAGAGGCACTGAAGTACCTACCCCATTGGATTGAAATGCCAGCAGGTCGTTTCTATAATGCAAAATTGTGAGGCTTCACTTATTTAATATGTGTGAATTGCTTAGAAAAATTCTGGGCAAATGGCACATAATGTTAGCTATTGTTTTAGCAAGCACTCGAATGTTTTTGATAGATTAAATGAACTCATTCATATTCCTTCAATCCCAGGTTTTCTCCTCATTTTGGATAATTCTTCCTTTATTTAACTTATATAGTATGATATAGAGAAAATAAAATTAACATACTTAAGAATAACAACTTTCCCCACATCAAAAAACAAAACACAAACATTAAAAGTGCCAGATGAGTACTATATATCAATTCATAAGTTGGAATGGATGTTTTTGACACTTTGCCTTTCCTTTGCAAGCTAGGCCTAAAATGATGGCTCCCATAGAATCTGAAATTAGGTACTTCTGTTTTTTCCCCAGCTTTACCGAGATATAATTAGCATATAATGTTATGTAAATTTAAGGTATACACTGTGATGATCTAATACATGTGTAGATTTCAAAATGTTTACCACAATAAGATTAATTGACATATCCTTCATCTTGTGGATGAGAAGGGGCCATATACTAAACCTGACAAACTCAGAGACCTAAACCACAAAGCATGGTATAAAATAAAACTTTTAAACTAAAAGCAGTTTATGGTGGGTAGTCATACCCTAGCCTAGAATCTTCCCTGACAAAGTTTAATTTTCACATTAATTAAGCCTATTTGCATCTTTGATAACATACCTTTGGAATGTTCAAGTAATTTCCTTTTTCTGGACCTTCAAAGCATAGGTACAGCACCAGAGTGGAGACCACAAATCCCTTCATTGTTATTGAATTAATTGTTAACTACCCTGTACCCACCAATGTAAAAAAAGTGTATGGCTATCATTTTAATTTTTATCCAGTGCCATAGGTCACCCCCTTTGTTTTCTCCTGCCTCCCTAATCTATCACCAATGGATTTCATGTAATCCCTTTACACCTCCTCCTTTGATTATAATCCTATATAATAAAAGGCTAATATGCAAATCGACTGAACAGCGGAATGACTGGTCTCTATGACACTCACTGACCACCAGGGAGCAGGCGTTCGACGCAGGAGTTGCCCCCTGGTGGTCAGTACCCTCCCACAGGGGGAGCGCCGCTCAGCCAGAAGCCAGGCTCATGGCTGGAGAGCACAGCGGTGGTGGCAGGAGCCTTTCCTACCTCCTCGGCAGAGTTAAGGATGTCCAACTGCCGGCATAGGCCCGCTCTCCATGCCTAAGCCATCAGTTGGACATCACCGAAGGGCTCCTGGACTGCGAGAGGGCACAGGCCAGGCTGAGGGAAACCCCCACCCCCAAGTGCATGAATTTTGTGCACTGGGCCTCTAGTGTATAAAATAAGATGAAAAACTACCATTCTCTGGCATATTTTCTCAATCCATTGAAATTTTGCTTCCCAGCAATTATTGACAATTCAGCTCAAATAAACTCATAAAAATTTTCTACAGGTTTGAAAGTTTCTTATGTTGACAATCTCACAAAATTACAATTTTGTTATTGTGATGGTGAAAGTCCTACTCTCATAGTGACTTTAAAGTATACTATACATTCTTGTTAACTCTAGCCACAATGCTGTACCTTAGATTCCTGGAACTTTTTTATCTTACAACTGAAAGTTTGTACTCTTTGACCAACATCTCTCAATTTTCCTCACCCCTCTCAGCCTTGACAATCACTATTCTGGTTTCTATTTCCATAAATTTAATCTTTTTATATTCCACATATAAGTAAGATCATACAGTATTTGTCTTTGTCTGACTTATTTCACTCAGCTTAATGTCCTCAAGGTCCATCCATATTGTAGCAAATGTCAGTATTTCCTTCTTTTTTAAGTAAGTGAATACTATCCTATTGTGTATATGGGTGTGTATATATGTATGTATATGTGTGTTCAAATCACATATCCATTCATCCATTGATGGACACTTAGTTTGTTTTCATGTCTTGGCTATTGTGAATATGCTAAATGAATGCGTATAGATAGCTCTTCCAGGTAATGATTTTATTTCATTTCCTTCAGATATATACCTAGAGGTAGGATTGCAGGGCCATAGGGTAGTTCTATTTTAATTTTTTGAGGAAACTCCATAACGTTTTCAGTAGTGACTGTAGCAATTTATAATCCCACCTACAGTGCACAAGAAGTCCCTTTCCTCCACATCTTGGTCTGTATTTGTCACCTGTCATCTTTTTGATAATAGCCATTCTGAAATTCTTGAGGTAATATCCCATTGTGGTTTTATTTTTATTTCCCTGATGACTTGTGATGTTAAACACCTTATCATGTCTTCTTTTGAGTCCTCCCCCATTTTAAAAAATCCAATTGTGTAGGGGTGTTTTTGCTATTGAGTTGCATAAATGTCTTACATATTTTGGATATTAACCCCTTATCAGATATGTATTTTGCAAAGATTTTATCCCATTCCTTAGGTTGCTTTTTTTAAATTTTGTTGATTGTTTTTTGTTGTTGTTTTTTTTTTGCCATGCAGAAGTGTTTTAGTTTGGTGTAGTCTCAATTGTTGATTTTTACCTTTGCTTTTGGTGTCATATCAAAAAAAAAAAAAAATTACTGCCACGACTTATGTCAAGGAGATTTTCCCCTTTGTTTACTTCTAGGAGTTTTGTGGTTTTAGGTCTTATGTTCAAGTCCTTAATCCATTTTGAATTGATTTTTGTGTATGGTGTAAGATAGGAGCCCAATTTTATTCTTTTGCATGGGTATATTCAATTTTCCCAACACCATTTTTATTTACAAGACTATCCTTTCCACACGAAGTATTCTTGGATCCATTGTCAAATATTAGCTGACCATTTAGGCATAGTTTATTACTGGGCTCTTGATTTTGTTGCATTAGTCTATGAGTCTGTTTTTATGCCAGTACCATACTATTTTGATTACTTTAGATTTATAATAAAGTTTAAAACCAGGAAGCAAAAGTTGGCACCTTTTTGGCAGAAAAATTGAAATCTCTGTTAATAAAGAGAGAAGAGATATTGTGTTCCTTTTTTCAGATAAATTTTGTTATCATCATAATGTATTTATTAGGGACATTGCCATAGAGAAAATCAATAAAAGAGTTGTCAGCTTTTTTATTGATGTCAGGAACACTTGCCTCCAGTAATATTAGCTACCTATAATTTTAGTCTCTCTTTTTTCTTTAAGTGAATAAAACCATTACATTAATCTAGAGGAACAGTGACAAATAACAAATAACATTTGTTTCTATTCAAATCCTACCTCTCTAATGTTGTAATGCCTCCTTTTCTGATCAACCCATCTTAGTAGTTATTTTACATAACTAGTCCATCATTCATTACAAAATATTTATTATTTTATGGTTTACAAAGTTTAGGAAAACATTGTGACCCTTACGCTAATGTAGCCTGTTATGTTGGAATGGTTTTTCTAATAATATATTAATAGCCATGATTTGTATATACAATTATTTACCTTAGAATGTGGCAAAATAATAGAGTACTTTTAAAATACCAGTATATTATATCCTGGAAAGATTTTTTAAGAAAATAAAAAGTGGACAATGAACATTGAAGAAAAATATCCTCTGGTTATAAATGCTAATAGTTTCCAATTTATCTCAGGGCATGAATTAGTTGGCTGCTTTACTGAGTTTTGAAAAGCTTTTATACATAAAATTACACCTTAATTTACTGAACCCATATCTATTTTGGTTAGAAGATTGGAATATTATTAACGTCCTCAGTTGTTTGCTGGCTTATCCTTGGAAGACTATTTAGATATGTAGAACCATTTTATATTAAAGGCCATTTTATTTGGTATTTGGTAAGTTCCATTTTTATTTAAAATAAGCCAATAGCCCTAGCCAGTTTGGCTCAGTGGATAGAATGTTGGCCTGTGGACTGAAGGGTCTGAGGTTAGATTCTGGTCAAGGGCATGTACCTTAGTTGCAGGCTCCTCCCCGCCCAGGCACTGGTCGGAGCTCATGCAGGAGGCAACCAATTGAAGTGTTTCTCTCACATAGGTATTTCTGTCTGTTTTTTCCTCTCTCTTCCTCTCTCCCTAAAAATCAATGGAAAAATATTCTTGGGTAAGGATTAAAATAATAATAATAATAATAATAATAGCCATTATATCTTTCCATGACTTCTCACTACCCCATCCCAAGATTATTCCACTATCAAATTTGCTGTTTTAAATTTCTGACAAGCTTATGATTGTTCATATTTTTTAAAATAGAAGTGGAATCTTACTGCATATACTGCTTGATAACCTGGTTATTTTTACTTAATAAGTATTGTGAAAATCTTGCCATTCAGTAAGTACAATTTTTACTTATATTTTTAAAACCAGTTCTTAGGTCATATTTCTCAAGAGCTCAAGTTCTAGAATATTGACTCTTCAAATCCATATCAAACATGAGTCCAAACAGTCCACACAGCTGCACAAATACCACAGTCAAACATGGATACTAAGTATTAGTCTTACCAAGTACTAGGTTTTGCAAAAAGCTCCCCAGTAAGCCAAGGACAGTCCAGGGTGCAAAAGTCTGTTGTTCATAATGTGATCATTTTTACAGCACTGACATATACAGTGATTAAAATAATCTTTGTGTTCAAAGTACAGATGTATATCTAGTTTACTACCCAAGTATGGATTCCTGCTTGCTGAAATCGAGCCATAGCAAATGTAGTTTTTCACATTCACCATGATGAACCCTGGAAATTGTCCTGATGTAGGCAGCTCAAAGCAAGGTTGGAGTGGTTTTCCTTTGCTATAGCTTGAGTACCCTACCCCCATTTTATTGTGATATTATATACATAGCATAAAATTTACCATCTTAACCATTTTTAAGTGTATATAGTTCAGTGGTATTAAGTACAACATTCACATTGTTGTTCAACCACAGCTGGAGCCCTTTTAAGATAGACTGTACCTAAGATTTCTTTTTGGGGGTGTCATTCTCTGACCAGCTGTGATTGGTGAGCACACACAGCTAAACGGAAATACCTGGAATTTCTGGATACTTAAAATTTCATTCTACATAAAGTACTTCCTGATATTGTCCCAAATAACCGGTGAATATGATTTTGAGTTCTGCAGCTTGTTCTTAGAAGTACAAAGCTTTGTAAAAAGCTGCTAGTATTAAGTCCATTGATCAGGAGATAGCTTTCTAGAACTTGGCCCTTAAAAGTGAGTGCTTTATTTCTCTCAATTTCCCAGTAATTAGCAGTGGTTGTCAGTGCTACTTTTTCTTATTTTGTCAGATAAGTGCAACCTTCAGTGCAAAACCCCCACCAAACATGGTATGGTTGTTTGCTTTCACAAAGAAGAGCTAACCATACTGCCTTTGCAAGACATGCAACGAGGCAGCTCTGAGACTAAACCCAACCACTTATTCTAGGAGTGCCATCCTTAACAAGATTCAGCAGGGGGCTCTCTGTAGAGCCAGCATTCCCCTACATCTGTCACTTATATGCAAATAGCCCGAGCCAGGCCTACATGGCATTGCCTCCGATGGACTTCCTGTGCTGTTTAAAGAACAGAGATGTATGGCAGATTAGACCGGTGTGCCTCAGGCAGCTGTTCAGGTTCTTGGGCATGGCCAAATGAATCTGAGTGGGCAATCCAATGTGTGTGGACAACAATTTTCATTTGAATTCCCAATCTAGATCTATTCATTTTTGCAAATCATGGCTAACCAATTTCCACCCCTTCAGTTTGCTACTGTTTGTGCAGAAAATTTGCCAGATGTGTGTTCCAGCCTGATGTTCTCAGAGTGGTCTTTGGGAATATTGGATCTCATAATACTTCTCCCCTTGTCCCCATCATCACCATCATCACCACTCCAGTGACATGGTGCCATTCTTCGGGATGTCTCCTAAGATACTTATTTCAAATGAACAAGGACTTCTTGAAAGCGCCGCTCTCAGACATTTTGGCTTCACAATCTTTTTACGTAAGTTAAAGAGCTTTTGCTTATGTGGATTATACCAATATTTATCATATTAGAAAGTAAAAGTAAAAAATGTTTTAAATATCAGAACAATGATATCATTACATGCCATATAGCCTCTGGAAACTCCACTGCACACTCATGGGAGAATAAGAGTGAAAAATTAATTTTATTTTGATATTATTTTTAACTTTGCAGTTCCCTTGAAAGGGTCTCAGGTGCTGCACAGGGTTCCCAGGACCACACTTTGACAACCATTCTTCTAGAATAAATCTTTCTCTCTCTCAGGTCTTTTAAAACATTGCATTTCACAGCACCCAAAGGACATATTTTAGGAAAAGATATTTGGTAACCTTATTAACTTGGAATGTAGGTGGGAAAGGTGCTTGGAAAGGAAGATTTTTTAAAACCCCTTAAGCTACTTTTCTCATAGTTAGATTGTCTATTTTTTCCCACCTCCTACATCTCACAGAGTTAGACCTCTGTCAGGATAGAATCTTCAGTTACTGTTAAAGAATTCTAATAGAGAAATAGCATATAAAATGCATGTAAAAGTCAATTTCTTGTTTCTACCACTGTGTTGAAGTTCAAAAGTTTCTCCCTTGCAAACCCATTCTGTAAGGGACAGTGTTTGGGGAGAATGAGGAGGGAGTATAGATGGAATTTTAGGAAAATATTATCAGAGATGCTGCCTGCCAGAGGTTTTGGGGAGAAGCCACAGGGAACCAGAAGAAACTGAACCATAACAGAAAAACCCAACTCAGCCCTGGCCAGTATTTCCAAATGGTTAGAGCACCGACCTGAGCACCAAGGGGTCATGGGTTTCTTTCCCAGTCAAGGGCACATACCTGGGTTGAGGGATTCACTCCCCAATCTCTGGTCAGGGCATGTGCGGGAGGCAGCCAGTCAATGTATCTCTCACATTGATATATCTCTCTGTCTCTCTCTTTCTCTCCCCCCCCCCCCCCCCCCAGTCCCTTCCACTCTCTGAAAAGCAATGGGAAAAATATCCTCAGGTGAGGATTAACAACAACAACAACAACAATAACAAATGCAAAGGAAAGGTAATGGATTTAGGAGTTAGAGGTATAGGGCCAGGGTATAACCCAGATAAAGGGTTAAGTGTGCATAGATCTATATTTATACACAATGAGGTTATAATAAGTAGTAGTCACTCAATAGTGCAGGCAAGGGAGTTGGAAAAGGATGTATTTAGAATTCAGGCTGTCCTGACTTCTACCAACTAATTGTGGGAATCTGGGCAAGTGACTCAATCCCTCTGAATGTCTTTTCTCATCTGGGGACTAGTATTCTGATCCCTGCTTTGCCATGTGATTGCTAAGAGGTGAAATAACAATTGCTTTAAAAGTGATGGCAGGGAAGATGGTTAGGAAATAAAAAACCTCATCGTGGCAGTGATGATGATGATGGTGATAAGGATGACTGTTCACGCTGTGCCCACAGAGCACCAGGAGACAGAGAGTTAGAGGAACACCAGCGACGGTGCTGCCACCTTAGTCCCCAGCGTGGCCTGGACCACCTGAGATCACCGTCATTATTCTGCAGGTGCGGCCGAGCTCCAGGCTTCTTAGCATGGCCTCTGACCGAAGGAGTAACGGGGAGGGCTCACCCTGTTGGCCTCATTCCAAGACCTGCTCTGCAGAGGCCAGGAGAGTGGCTCCTTCCTGGCCCGACTCTTCTTTCCAAAATGATATGCAAAATCACAGTGCTGGCTGTGAAAGCTCCTCCAGCAAAGGCCAATAAAAGCATCTATTGCCTCCCACTGAACGTGGAGCAGGACAGTCCTCCTGGCATTTTATGTTAAAGAATATGGAAAACAGGACTTGCTGATGAGTTTTGTCTTCCCTGCCAGTATCATTGCATAGCTAAGTTAGGGTGTTAATGCTTCAGATGAGTCACTCATGGCAATGGCTAGACATTTTCTCATTATTTATTAAGAATGGTGTGACTTTTTATTTCTTATCCATCTTCTTTTCCTCTCTTTGAACTGTTTGCAACTATCTAATTTGTCAGCACTGCAAATTTCACTTATGTGTTACTTTCTTAGATAATTAGCAAAGGTGTAAAACATGAGGAGGGGGAAGAACAGAAAGAAATGAGACATGTTTCAGGAGTTTTTAATAACATAAGACTACATTCAAAGACGTGAAAACAACATTTAAAATAAAGAAAAAAAAGCACTCCTCAGTAATAAGATTATTAACTATTTCCATCCAAGGTTATTCTGAGCACTGATTGATTGAAACTTTTATTCGAGGGAAAGAACGATTTAAAACATTATATTGTTCATTAGATGGTGGTCAGAGTGCAAGGTGCTTTGCAGAGTGCCATCTGACCTCCAGGTAATCCAGGGACATCTACATAGGGTTCAAAGAGAAGCACAGATGGCCTGAGTGTTGGCGAGGGTGTGGAGAAAAGGGAACCCTTGTGCCCTTGTGCACTGCTGGTGGAAATGTAATTTGGTGCAGCCACTATGGAAAACAGAATGGAGGTTCCTCAAAAAAATAGAAAATAGAACTACCATATATAATCCAAGATTCCTACTTCTGGGTATATATCCAAAGGAATTGAATTCAGGATCTCATAGAGATACCTGCAGGATTAGTCACAATAGTCAAGATTTGGAGACATCAGTGGATGAATGAATGAAATACATATATATATACTATAGGTCTGATGCATGAAATTCATGCAAGAGTAGGTAGGCCTTCTTGCCCTAACCGGTTTGGCTCAGTGGATAGAGCGTTGGCCTGTGGACTGAAGGGTCCCAGGTTCGATTCCAGTCAAGGGCATGTACCTTGGTTGCAGGCACATCCCCAGTAGGGAGTGTGCAGGAGGCAGCTGATCGATGTTTCTCTCTCATCGATGTTCCTAACTCTATCCCTCTCCCTTCCTCTCTGTATAAAACTCAATGAAATATATTAAAAAAAAAAAAAAGGTAGGCCTTCCTTCCCCTGGCTGCCAGCACCAGCTTCCCTCTGGCACTTGGGACCTGGGCTTCCCTTGCAGACCCGGATTTGACCGGAAGGTCGTCCTGAAGGACATCCAGTCTAATTAGCATATTATGCTTTTATTATTATAGATATATATCTTATACTTTCATATAGTGTATATAATCCTAATATATAAAAACCTTGGGTCCGTCACATCCACAACAGCCGGAGGCTCAACCTAACGCCCAGGCTGCATGCGCAGCAGGCTTTGGTGGGTGGGACTTGTGGCAGAAGAGACAGGGACAGGGGAGGCGGGGCCAGCAATCACACTCACTCACAACTGCTGGGGAAGAGGAAGAGGGAGACAGGGAGGCAGGGAGGCCTAGAGGACTGCTGAGAAAAACAAAGAGAGACAGAGACTGGGAGAGACTAGGATGGAGAGATGGAAACAAAACAGACTGGGCCTGAAGAGGCCTGGATGGAAGGGAGGGCGGGCAGAGGGTGGAGTGGTCCCCACTGGCCCTGCCCCCTCCCAGCCAGGAAAGAGGAACAGGGAGACAGGGAGGCAGGGAGGCCTGGAGGACTGCTGAGAAAAACAAAGAGAGACAAAGACTGGGCAAGATCAGGCTGACAGGGGAGGGCAGTTAGGGGTGATCAGGCAGGCAGAATAAGATTCTACATATGGAATCTTAAAAAGCTAAGCTCAGAGAATCAGAGAATAGAGTGGTGGTTAACAAGAGGCTGACAGGTGGAGGATATAAGGGAAATGAAGAGATATTGGTCAAAGTGTATAAACTTCCAGTTACAAGATTAATAAGTCCTGGGATCTACTGTATAGCATAATGATTATTGCTAATAATACTGTATTATATACTTGAATGTTGTTAAGAGACTAGATCCTTAATGCTCTCAGCACTAAAAAAAATGGTAATTATATGATGTGATGGTGATAGAGGAATTAGTTAATGCTATGGTGGTAATAATTTTGCACTGTATAAGTATATAAAATCAACATGTTGCATACCTTAAACTTCCATAATGTTATATGAAAATTATATTTCAATAAAGCTTGGAGAGAAAAAAATTTTTAAAAGAGAGGGGGCAAGGAAGGTGGGATGAAAACAATGAAGCCACACTGTTCTCAACTCACCAAGACATGGTGAAATATTTTATTTTTTCTTGGGCTGAAAGTTAGACTATTCTTTTGGAAATAGTTTCACAGGAACCCACCAAGCAACACCAAACATATTAACTACCTTCCTTTCCTTTGATGTTAGACAAACCTAAGCCACTACCGCCTTGTTTTACCCAATGACCAAGAGCTATACCCAACAATAACCAGCAGCCTTGAAAGCTCACATGTCAGCTGAGTGCAGTGGACATTGATGACCTTGTATCGGTTATGAATTGGGCGCCTACTATGTGCTATTTCATTTTAGTCACTGGAAATGTTTGTTCCCCTTAAGAGCAAACAATATGTTTTTAAAGAATAAAATAGGGACACATGACAAACTGAACAAGGAAAACTAGCAGCATAAAATGAGGTGGTCAGAGCCTGGGGACAGCACAGTGTGAGCTGGGGGGGCTTCATGCTCCGGGGGCCTTCAGGATGATCTTCTGAGGTGAAGGGAGGAAACACCAGAACCACCAATATTTTAATTTCTCATTTCACAACACTTTAAAGTGTGCATTTACAATGTTCACAAGATGGCACACTTACAGAATTTATAAAGGTGCGTACACAAATGTTTTACCAAAGGGAGCTTGCCCAATAAAGTTGAGAGACCACTGTAGCAGACAGTGAGAGTTGAAGGAGGGAGCGATGGAAGAGGTCAATTTCACTCTCAAGCCAAGAGGTGATGAGAGTGAAATTTAAATGGGCAGGAGAGAGAGAAGAGAATTCCAGTCCAGAGGACAACATGAGCTAAAGAATGGAACTGAGGTGGCCACAGAATATTCCTGAGACTGGGAGGAGACGCCAGTCTAAGGAGCGGGGTGGGGGTGGGAGGAGGGATGTGTTTGAGGGTAGAGGGAATGACAGGCCAAGGTTTGTTGCCAGAGAGAGCATGGGTAGAGCATCTGAATCCATTATTGCAGAGTGAGACCTGACAGGTGGAGGATATAATTAAAGGGAAATTTGATAATTATGAGTTTTGGACTCTGAAATGGTTATAGAAAACTTACTTGCCAGCAGAATGAACCATAGGTAGAAGAGGGAGGCATGAGGTAGGAATTTTTAGTAGAAATAATGGACGGAAATGGAAGCAGATTGTATTCGAGAGAGGTAAGTCATAGGTGATTCTGGGCAAGGAACTAAGACTGTCCTTAGAAAAAAAATGACTTACCTCACAGATTGTATTCGAGAGAGGTAAGTCATAGGTGATTCTGGGCAAGGAACTAAGACTGTCCTCAAATTCATTGTCCAAAAGGATGGACCCAAAATGGGACAGAAAAAAAATCTAACAATCCCAACCCCATATCCCATCCCATTTTCCTTCTCTTATTTTTAAAAGTAGTTTAAAACCATAATTGCTTTGAATTTGTTTCTGTCATCTTTTTACATTTATTTCATGTGAATTTGCTGTTGCTAAGAAAAGACCTTGGAGGGGAAAAAAAGAAAATATAAAACTTTGATATCATTAATAATAGATTTTTAAAAATAGAAGAACCGGAAAAATTATAAATAGCATAATAATAAGATACAACTAGATTTAGATAAAGAAAATAAAATATATTTCCATACAAACGATTGATAGTTTTTTGGGGGAGGGGAGCGTGGATGGGATGTTCTGCAACACCTGCATTTTTCTAACAATTGAATTACGTCTTCTGCTTTTATGAAGGTCTACACTGGTGAGAAACTTAAGTCTCATATGATTCCTGTTTCCCTGCCTCTCTGAGCATTTTAGCTTATACACATTATTTGTTTGAGAAGGGAAAATATTTCTTCTAAAGCAGCTGCTTCAAAAACCGATGTAATCTATATTGTATGGAACTTGTGATGCACATTTTGTAGCATTTCACCAGAGTCCTGTTCAGAGAATCTGGAAACAGTTTTAAAAGAGATTTTAAGAATATATTGTATGTCTAAATGCCAAAAGAATCAGAAATTGGGGATATAAATGAAAAGGGTTTGTATAATCAGTATACTGAAAAACACTATCGTTCAGCAGGTGGCCATCCCCCAAGGGGTCCCAGACTGCAAGAGGGCACAGGCTGGGCTGAGCCCCCCACCCCACCCCAAGTGCATGAATTTCGTGCACTAGGCCTCTAGCTATGAATAAAGCTGTTATAAACATCCATGTGCAGGTTTTTGTGTGCACATAAGTTTTCAACATCTTTGGTTAAATATCAAGGAGTGAGATTGCTGGATCACAATGTAAGAGTTTGCTGAGTTCTGTAAGAAACTGCCAAACCGTCACCCGAAGTGGCTGTACCATTGTGCATCCCCACCAGCAAAGAATGACGCTTGCTCCACACCCCCACTAGCATTTGGTGTTGTCAGTGTTCTGGGTTTTGGCCAATCTAATAGGTGGGCCACAGTATCTCCTGTTGTTTTCATTTGTATTTCTCTGATGACATATGATGTAGAGCATTTTTTCATATGACTATTTGCTATCTGTATATGTTCTTTAGTGACATGTCTGTTAAGGTATTTGGCACATTTTTTAACTAGGTTGTTTGTTTCTTATTGTTGAGTTCTAAGGTTCTTTGTGTATTTTGGATAACGGTTCTTTATCAAATGTGTCTTTTGCAAATATTTTTCTCCCAGTCTGTGGCTTGTTTTCTCATTCTCTTAACATTGTCTTCCATAGAGCAGCAGTCTTTAATTGTTATGAAGTTCAGCTTATCAATTATTTCTTTCATGAATCATGCCTAGGTTTTCTCCTATGTCATCTTTTAGGAGTGTTATAGTTTTGCACTTTACACTTTACATTTAGGCCTGTGACCCATTTTGATTTAACTTTTGTGAAGGATCTAGGGTCTGTGTCTAGATTTATTTTGTACATGTGGATGTCCAGTGGTATCAGCACCATTTCTCGAGAAACCCATTTTTACTCCATTGTTTTGCCTTTCCTTTATTAAAGACCAATTGTGTGTGTGTGTGTGTGTGTGTGTGTGTGTGTGTGTGTGTGTAACATCTATATTTTTAAAAGGCCATCTAGGGGATTCTAATGAACACCCTCTAGAAATCCCAAGGAAAAGAATCGTACCAATAAGAACCCATAGTAAATAGTTGCTCACAAGTAAGGAAATAATAGAAGAATGTTTATGGTTTCACTGAAGTCAAATTTAAAGTATTTCAGGACATAAAAGATAGATGCAGTAATGCTATATTTGGATGAAATTGAGCAAATCAAAGAGGGTCATTTTTGCAGATTATTCTTGGTGCCATCTTCTAAATAATTATATAAGACACCTTATAATATTCCTCTGATGACAATAAAGAACCTAAAAATTTAAGCATGCATTTCATTCTCTTTCTGAGCCTGTAAATGGAAAGCAGATTCCAACCACATGCAGAATTTAATATGCACAAGGCTGCCTTCACTCCCTGGAGGCAAATCTAGTTTCTGGTTGAAATCATGTTACCATTGTGCTGTTTCTGTTCTGCTGATGGAAAGGGCTCTTGCCATGATGGTGGATCCTAAAATAGATTTCTCAAGAGCTGATCACAGTCAGACAAAAATGGTAGATGTAGAAAAGTCCCTTGTGAAAAATGAAGATGCACACCAACTCATGACCTATTTCCTATATATATGTATTTCCTGGAATCAGCATCTCATTCTCAGTTAAGATATTTGTAGAATAGCACTCTTCATGAAAGTGTTTTGAATACAAGAACCAGGTATATGAGTTGATGCACTGAGTTACTGGTAGAGAAGGAGGGTAATGTTCCTGGAGTGAGAATGATGCCCTCTTGTTCAAAAATTTTGATTACTATTGCTCTTGTTGTAGAGAGATGTAACAATGCCATCAATGCAAATGATTATGTCTTTCTCAATAACATCAAAAATGGAGAGGATTTTGTTATTCATTCAATGCTTGAGAAATGAGTGGATTAAGTTTTTACTGTAGAGAAGTGGGAAAATATTCTAAAGCTAAGATTAATGAAAAGATTGAAAATACAAGGACCTCCTGGAAACTTAAAACATCTTAGAATATCAGAAAGATCTTATCTTACAGTGTTTTTCCTCAGCCTGCAATTTTCCCCCAACAGTTTTACATTTTTCAGTGTTAAGAGTGTCTGGAAAATTGTTATTAGGAAGAGTAGAGTATTAATACTGAGAGATGCTATATAAACATCCATCAAAATCTCTTTACAACCTCTTAAAGTTAAATTAATGTCTTTCAGGTTTATGAGTCTGAGTTTAATTGCACAATGGTTAATAGTTCTTGGTAGACAACATTGATGACAAAGTATACGGTGTTGTCCTTCATAATCAAAATGACATTAAAATGTTATTATATTTTTAAAGGCATTTCTAATTTTAATTCAGTATCTATGACATATAGAAAAAAGCTAAACTAAGTGCTTATAACTGTTCCATATTTGTTCACTACAAGTGGATATTCCTCCAGAATATTAAACACCACTATAATTCACTATGAGCTCATTCTGTTTCAACTGAATTCCAGGGCTTAGGTCATACATTCTCAGGTATTTGATCTCATAGCCCTTAGAACAGTGGTTCTCAACCTTTCTAAGGCAACCCTGCTAGCAGTTCTCAACCTGTAGGTCCCGACCCACAGGTTGAGAACCGCTGCTGTAGAGCCTAAGACCATCAGAAAACACAGGTATTTACATTATGATTCATTAACAGTAGCAAAATTACAGTTATGAAGTAGCAACGAAAATAATTTTATGGTTGGGGGTCACCACAACATGAGGAACTGTATGAAAGGGTCGTGGCATGAGAAAGGTTGAGAACCACTGCCTTAGAACAATAGCTAAGGGAAGTGAGGAACACCTCCTTGTGGTTTACATTGACCACATATTATGTGCTCATCATTAATTCTTTCTCTTGACTTAAATTCTCTGCAGTGAACTGAGGCCTCATCATATGTATTGGGCCAAAAATTTAGACACAGAGACTTTTTTCATTAGACTCAGAAGGACATAATGTAGTGTTAGAAATAATTTCAGAGAAAGATTTAGCATATTTTATTCTGATTTCATGCTCTGAATTGGGCTGGATGAATATAGTTGACCTTCGAACAACATTGGTTTGGATCCACTTACATGAGGATGTTTTTCAATAAATGTATTGGGAAACTTTTTGGAGATTTTGTTACTACCGTGAAGTAATCTTATTAATTACAATAGGCTACCAGTAAGCAATCATATGGCTGCTTCTTCATTATCAGTGCGTGAATCATTATACCTGTAAATAAATGTAAATTTCTTTTCATTTTTGATGTCCAGGGTAAGTAATATGTATAACATTTATAGTGTTTTGTATCTTATAAGGCAATATTGTTGTAGGTACTGACAGATGGTTCATTTTGTAAATAGAGGACATAAACTTACAGTATCAATAAATACAGTACAGTACTATAAATGTACTAGTTTGTTCTCTTCCTTATAATTTTCTTAATAAGATTTTCTTCACACTAGCTGTAAGAATACAATAAATCAAACATGCAACATACAAAATATGTGACTAGAAGCCAAGCTTCTAGTCAATGGTAGGCTATTAGTAGTTAATTTGGGGGTAGGGGAGTCAAAAGTTAAACACAAATTTTCTACTGTGCAGGGGTTGCTGTCCTTAACCCCCACATTCTTCAAGGGTCAGCTATGTATGCTTAAAGTTGGACAACTTATGAATATAATAATACTGACAACGGCCAGTTTCAAGGCATTCTCTTTCTGAAACGAAAATAATTTCTAGACCGGAAGGAATACCATGTTAATTGGAAAAGGGAATTGGAAGAAAGTGAAATTGATAGTTCATGTTGTTGCAACAACTAGCTGATGTTATCTGCCAAGAACCTGTACCGCAGCATTTTTCTGTGTGTGCTCCCAAGATGATGTAAGTTTCCATCCCTCCAGCTCTGCTTGGTGGTGCTCGGGGCACCCAGATCCCAAGCCAGACTTGGCCCATCAGGCTGACTCTGTGTCTCAGTGCCTGGGACCTGGGGGTGGGAGTGGGGTGGGGTTGTGGCAGGGAGGATGCGGGTGGTGAGTCTTGAATTTGTTCTGGAGTCATCAGCCCAATGCTGGGGGAGCCCAGGGTGGGAGTGTGCGCGCTGAGCTGTGGCCATTTTCTAAGCCTCCTTTGAGTTTGCCCAGTGATTACGATTCAGCCTCTGGAATCAGAATCCTAGCATTAGTGCTCAACTTCACTTGTTACTGTGTGATCTGGGCAATGTATTCAACCTTATCAGGACTCAGTTTCTATATCTGTAATGAAGTTTGTCATAATTCCTATCCCCCAACCTATAGAAGTATGACCTTCCTGTGCCTCAGTTTCCTTAGTGGTAAACATTGTTAATAATTAGACTTTGCTCACAGGTTGTCTATTAAGTGAGTAAGTCTATAGAAAACTTGTTAACTATGCACAACACATACTAAATGAGACATAAAAAATAGCTATTATTAATGGTGTGAGGATTGAGTAAAATAAGGAATGTAAAGCAGACAGTAAACACTTAAAATATTAATTGCTGGAGCTTCTGTCTTGGTTCCTAAGTTTCATCAGAGTCCTATTGGAGGACGAAAGCCACCACTAATCCCATACGGCCTGGAGGGGGCTCTGATAGCGACCCTTCTCTCTTACTGTTCCCTTCCTAGAGGTTCAACCCTGTCCCAGACACTAGCGGAGATCCGAGAGCCACACACAGTGCTTGCTGCCTCGGGCCAACCTCTGAGGCTGCCTATTATCCTGAAACGTCTGTTATGTATCCCACTTGTTTATGTCCATGCTGAGTTTGCCATACTTGTGTGTGAACTTTGTGATTTGGATGGCCAACCTCCAGGGACACCCAGTTATGTCATCTCCCCTGCCCCTGGCTAAGACAGTTCGGCTTTCTCCTCCACCAGCCTTGTTTCTGTCCCAGCACTCCCTGCAGGCATGCTCTCTCAGAATAGCGTAATTTCATCCCTCAAGATAGGGCACAAACAGAGGACTCTTTTCAAATTGGTAAAATGCATAAAATTGACAATTTCAATTATTTTTAAGTGTACAGTCTAGTAGTATTAGGTACATTCACATTGTTGTGCAACCATCACTACCATCCATCCTCAGATTGTTTTCATTTTGCAAAACTGAAAGTCTATATGCATTAAACACTAACTCGCCATTCCCTACTACTCCAGCCCCTGACAGACACCGTTCTACCTTCTGTCTCTATGGATTTGACTATTCTAGCTCCTTTATATAAGTGGAATCATACAGTATTTGTCCCTTTGTGACAGGCTTATTTCATTTAGCATAGTGTCCAAGGTTTATCTATGTTATATGTGTCAAAATTTTCATCCTAGTATTTCATTGTATGTATATACCAGATTTTGTTTTTCCATTCATCTGTCAGTAGACACCTGGGTTATTTCCACCTCTTGGCTATTGTGAATAATGGTACTATGAACCTGGCTGTACAAATATTTCTTCAATACCCTGCTTTTAATTCTTCTAGGTATATACTCAGAGCGGAATTACTGGATCATATGGTAAGTCTATTTTTAATCTTTTGAATGACCATGGTACAGTTTGCAATGCAGGGCATTTTTTAAAAGTAAAGATTATTTTAAAGTTATTTTACTACATGCTTCTCCTCAGTATGAGTTATATAACTACATATTGCATTTCTACCATCTAGATTCTAGCTTTGATGCCAATACTTGAGATGTACCTTGTTAATTTTTGTGATCATTTCATGATGGAAGAACTTTGGTTATAAAAGCCTAACTATGCTAAAGGAAATATTAAAATGCTACATCAAGAAGAGAGGAGACACTAGGACATCTGGAAATCATTAGCATCAATCAAGAAATTGTTGCCTTACAAATAATGCTATGAATATTCCTTGTAGTCATAAAAACTAGCTATGTAGGAGGAGGCATGAAAAGGTAGTTTTGCTGAGTAAAGAGTAATTAGTTTAGACCCCAAGGAGAGCAGATGTTGGCTTTCATTTTCTAAATACCAGACTGGAAAGTCATGTATAATGCTATCAAATTGTAATATTCCAGGCAAGGCACTATCAACGTTATTTTCAGGCTTATTTCAAAGTAGAATCGTTACCACCTGGGGTCTCATGGTGACACGTAGTTTAAATGGGACTGTGTAGTAATGGGAAGAAGCAGAAACAGGAAGTCCTTGGATAGGAAGTACTTTTGAATTCTTGTGAAAAACAGCAAATGTCCATCAGGGATGAAGCCAGTTGATGAAAAAACTTCACTAATTATTTCATCTAATCAGAAATTCATCTGAAATTTCATCACAGTATTAAAGTGATATACTGCATATGAAATACACTGCATATGAAAGAAAGATTGGTTGGTTTCATTCCTCATCAGTAGTTTTCTACAGCTAGAGGGGAATTTTGGGTTCATGACAATTTTTGTTAAATTCTTGAATATATAATTCTGTAAAAAAGAAGAAAGTAGAGAATTAAATGCCTCCCAGCTTCTGTTGAATATATATTTTTAAAATTTCAATTTCCAACTTCAAAGTAAGCTAATGACTCTTCAAAAGGCTTTGTAACCCTCCAACCTTGGACAAAGACTTGTAGAATTAATTTTTCCTAGGAGAAAAATGACAAAATGGAAAATATTTCCATTATAATCACTTAAAATACAATAAGCCATTAGCTTGTTTTGCTTTTTCTATGAAGGAAGATGGCAGTGAATAATTTTTGGTTACAATGTGGGCCTAGATTCAGTTTTAAGTGGTTCACTAGATCTATAATACCATAATTTACAAGGCTGATGCAGAATCTCAAAACTCAGCCCCTTGAAGTTTTGTTCTTTTCTGCAGAGAAAATCTATAGAAACTTGGTAATTACCAAGTGAGATTTTTCAAAGGATTATTATTTGACATTTTAATTCCCATAGAAGAAAACAATATTGACTAGGCCAAGTATTAAAGGTACTGTCAAAAAGTGTTTTGAAGATATATATATATATATATATATATATATATATATATATATACACACACAAACATATATATGTATATGTATGTATATATTCATACCTACACTGATTCTATTCCAATAAAATACTGGAAGAAATGTGTAGTTGTTTCCATTTTGTATAATTAGTGCTAGTTCTCATGTGTAGTTGTTTGTTTGTTTTGTTCTTACTTAACCCATCTTAAAAGTTTTTATTGAAATTCAAGAACATCTAGTTCCAAAACATTATCATCACCACATAAGGAGACCCAGCAACCACTAAACAGTCACTTCCCATTCCCTCCTCCAGCAACCACCTAGGCAACCACCGATCTCTTTTCTGTCTCTATGAATTTACCTATTCTGGATATTTTATATAAATGGAATCATACAATATGCAACCTTTTATGTCTGGCTTCTTTCACTGAGCATATATTTTTGAGGTTCATTTGTTTTATATCCTGGGCAGGTGTGGGATTAGCCTGTTCTGCGTCTTCACCCCTCTTATCGGTCTACATGTGGCTTCTTCTTTATATTTTTAGTTGTATGATTTATGTTCAACTAGATATCAGACAGTTCTGAATAATGATTGTTGTGCAGCTTAGTTGTAATTTAATTTAATTTTGATGTGGTCATGGGAGGATTCAAGAACTGCATTTACCTATGCTGCCATCTTGACGAGAATCTGGAAAATTTTTTTGAAAATTAAATTTATGGGAGGTGACATTGGTTAATAACATATAAATTTCAAGTGTACAATTCTAGAATATATCACCTGTTTATTGCACTGTGTGTCCACCACCCAAAGTCTAATCTCCTTCCATCACTATATTTGACCCCCTTTATCCTTTTCAAATCCCCCCATACTGTTATCTGTTTCAATGGGTTTGTTTTGTTTGTTCATTTGTTGCTTTCTGTTTTATATTCCACATATGAGTAAAATCATATGGTTTTTGTCCTCTTTTGTCTGATTTATTTTGTTAACATGATAGTTTCAAGATCCATCAAAAGTTGGAAATTTAATGCTTAGGCTCATGCATCTGCAGTGCTTGCTACAGGAGTCCTTCACACCCAAATAGTGCATAGAACATACTTAATCCTAAGAAATGTTATTTATCAGAAATTCAAAATTAAATGGACATCCCATATTTTTATTTGCTAAATCTGGCAACCCTAAATAGGCTGTATGAGAAAACATGGTAGATTTGTTCTATTTTAAAAACATAAGAACTCTTAAGAGAAGGGGATTTATTATCTAAGAGGCTTTCATAAACATGATGCTCACTTAAATTATGCTTTACTGATTGAGACATAAAACTGTGTCAGGCCAAGTATTTTTTATGAATTTAAAAATAAAGACTTAAAAACACACACACACACACACACCTGAAAATCACAGTGCAATAGATAAGAAGAAATACTTGCCCAGTACTAGAAAATATCCAGAGTAAGTGTAGTAAGAAGCAGGTAGCAGACTTAGAAGAATTGTTCTAGATTCTATTTCCTTTTATTACTATGGGCATCTACATTTGAAGAGTAACTCTAAACACAATTGCTAAAGACAGATGTTTCTGTTCTATTAGCCCAGAGTTTCATAGTGAACTAGAAAGAGGATAGAATGATTTTAAATGGAGAAGATGGTTTTATTAGATGCAAAAGTTTGTGGTAAATGTTTACAAACCAATGACTTAAAGACTTTAAAAACCACCTAAATAGGTGCCTCACCAGCAGTTTGCTACTATAGAAAGAACTCATAATATTTGACTTGGTCAGTGCCCCAAGTTCCAACATTCCCTGCTACCTGTTTGCAAGTCAACTCTTCAAAGCTTGATCAGCCAGACCTGCCAATATGGGCTCAGGGCCACAGGATTGTCCATTAGTAATTGGCAGTGAGCCGGGCCAGTACCAGACAATGTGAGATTTCATGAGCCAAGGAATACAATTAAACCAAAAGGGACACATTCAACTGCCCAGGGCCGCATTACTGGAAAATTGCAGCCTCCCGATCTCGCAGAGAAGGCAGGGCCCTGTCCTTTCTGAGTGCCAGCTTTATGGCTGGTGCAATGTTGATGGGAACAAGGTTCTGATTTTTAAATGTTTATTGATCAGCTATCTCCAAGAGAAGAGCTAGCATCTATTTCAAGCAGCAGAAGATTCTGCTTCATCCCTGCTCTCATAATTGAAATGACAGCGTGAAGAGGCGAGCCAGTAATATATACCTCACTAGGTCGCCATTCTCATCTGGTGTAACTAAAGCTGATCCCCCGACCTCAATAGGCTTCCTCCTTGGAAATAATATAATGAATGAATAAGGTGACGAGTGTCATGAGAGTTCTGGAAAGGTTTTATGTCTTCCTTTCTGGAAGGTGAGGAAGGGGAACTGACTTACAATGATCCCTTTCAAGATCTAAAAAATGGGGAAAGAATCCTCTGGTCTTCTTTTCTGAGGTCTTTGAAGAGAAAAGGTAATTGACTGATCAAGGCACACACCTTAACTCCCCTTTATCCTTGAGCTTTTCATTCAGTAAGTCTCTATAGCAAGCATGCCCACGGGCCACATGCCTTGTTTATTTGTCCTGTGTTAGCCTTTGAGTTTGACATGCTTGCTCTACAGTCTCTTTTTCCTGCCCAAGATTCTCTCTGATGCCACCCTTCTGCTCCACCTTGCCATAGCCTTACATCAGGCCCAATCATTGACATGTGCCCATGACTTGCTTTAGTTGCCTACTTATTGGCCTCCTTCTCACTAGCTGCTCCCACTCTGGCGTAGACTTTGTAGTTATCAGAATTGCATTTCTAAATTGTTCACCCATCATTAGACCCTTTCTATCTATGATGGGTTCAAATTCCTCCACGTGATTATAGAGCCCTTTCTTACCTTTGCAGTATATTTTCTACCATTTCCCTCACTCCTGAGTGCTCTGCTCCAGGCATTCTAAGTACTCCCTAAAGGTGTAGCGTCCTTTTGCACACAAACCTCCCAGCCCTCTGGCCTCCCTAGTATACCCATTCTTGAAAACCTGGACCAACCACATAACCTGCTCAGGGTTTGGTTACAACTCTATCCTGTGTCCCTGCAGCCTTTGTTATGGCTCCTGGAGAGTTTAAAAACCAGTTGTACCGCACTCCACATCACAGCATCACAGGCCTGTGGAAAATGATTGCACCAAAAGGTAGGAAGGACCCTTTATATGCCTACTTAATTCTCCCCTTCTCCCCAAGCCCTTCCTTCCCCAGGCCCCTCCCTTACCTCCAGAATAAAAGTGTCAACAAGAATGCACTGCAGGTTTCTTCCTTCAGGAGTGTCCTGACCTTTCAGCTCCATTGCTCCCCACCCCCAGCCATGAGTAAACCACACTCCTTTCAGGGGGTGTGCAATCTGAGTTGGAGTCTGAATTGGATAGGGGACACCGAGATCTTTGCCTAGGGGGTGCCCAAAGTCTGTTAGCCATCATTGCAGGAGGAGGAGGGCAGAAAGGAAAACCCCCAGACAGCCCAGGGGCTGGGCGCTAGGGAAATCAGCAGCTCAAAGCCAAGGGTGGGGGAAGCCAGACACACTGGTGGTTGCTACTGCTTTTTGGAAGGGCGGGGGCTCAGGCACTGGAGGTGCAGAAACTGCACCAGGCGACACCCTTTAGGCTGGCAAACACTATTTTCTGCCTCCACCTCAGACATCGTCATCAATTTTGTTTTTCTTTATTGCAGTCAAAGAGTCCTTGCTCTAGGTCAGGTCCAGAGCCCGCATATGCTTGTGAAATGATAACAAAAGCTTAAGTTGCTTTTCTGCAAATTATGCAAATTGTTTTAAAACACAGCCTAATGGACGAGGATCCGACTTGCCTTCAGCATGGGGCCACCTGTTCCCTGACGTGTAGACAGAATGTAAAAGACGGTCCCTGCGGAGCCAGCCGTGCTGCAGAGGAAGGGGGAAAGCTGCAAGTTCTTTACGAGCTTTTCCAGGGAACGGAGCTTAACGGTATGTTTGATGCAGCATTTTTAATGCGAAATTAACCTCCCCACAGGCTGGAGCTGCAGCTTTTAAACACAAACAGGGAGCCCCAGTTTCTCCGTGTGACCTGGTCCTGGTGACCAGCAGTGCCCCTGGGGCTCCGGTGGGTGCAGGAGGGGGTGCTGCCCTCAACACTCATCTTCCCTGGCTCAGTGCCAAGGGCCAGTGTGAGAGGGCAGGTCGAGAATGGTCCAGCCTTATTCTACAGCCCAGACCACCAGGCACCCCTCAGGCTCCCCGAGTCAGCCTGTGAACCCCTGAGAATCATCACAAGGCTGAGCCCTTGCCCAGGACCACACCACTGTGGGCTTCCATACAGCGCCGGCCTGTCTCGTGGAACTGAGAAGAGGGGACTGTGGCTGTGTGTGGATTTTGCTTCTTAAGTTTAAGGGGAAAGTGGATTCCATGAATGGAGAGCAGGTTACCCAGCTTGAAACCAGTTCATCTGAAATTCTGTATCCAAAATCCCAATGCGTATGACCCTGAAAGTGTCTACAAAATGCACTAAAACACTGGTTTCAGATTAGACTTCAAGGGCCCCTAGTTCCTTCAGAGGCCTCACAAGGCCCACGGTACAGTGGGAATGTGTGTGTGTCTGTTCACGTGTGTGCACACATGTGTGTGTTCATGTGTATATGAGCATGTGTGTTCATGTACTATATAGGTGTGCGTGTGTGTTCATGTGCATATGTGTGCATTTAGATATGTTCGTGTATGTGTATAGGTGTGGTGAGCACCCTGAAGTGGGGGGATTACCCTAGAAGGGGGAAACTGAGTGGGTGCCTTTCACTGCATTAATCAGAGTAGTTATGTTGAATCGTTTTACTGCATTAATCAGAGTAGTTATGTTGAATCATTTTACATATTTAGTTGAGAAATGCAATTTTATTTGAATCATGGGCTCTACTTCTTAAAGAAGGGAAGAAATGAGAAAGAAACAATAAAACAAGTAAGGAAAGGAGACAGGAAGGGTGAGAAGAAATGAGAGAGGGAAGGAAGGAAATTGGAAAAGAGAAAAGAAACCAAATATAAAGGGAAAAGAGGAAAGAGTTTTTATCTTACTTCTTCCTCTCAAGTAAATTGCTATCATTTGCCCCTGGGAGTTTGACACAAGGGTGGTGGAGGAATAGAGTTCTCACCCCAGGAGCCCTGAGAGTTTAAACCCAGGTTATCCTCAGGTGGGCATCGAGGCTTTGTTGCCACGTGCATGGAACTGGGTTCCTACCTGAGGGGGAGGACCCCTTCTCAGGGGAGGCTCTGGGCTTCCTCAAAGAGGCTGTCAGGAGCCGGACTGCACTTTGTCATGAGGATCCCCCTCCCTGCCAGGCTGCTGCCCCTGTGCTGGGCTTAGGGCTGCCCCTCCTACAAAGGGGCTAGAAGTGGGTATACTTGGAGAATTTGAGGGCTCACAAACATGCCCCACTTAAAAGGAAAAGCTTATTAATATATTTGGCAACATGGATTTTGTGAAGATTTCATTATACAAAAAAAAAATTAATAATAAAATAAAAATTGAGGCTCCAAGGGATAAGAGTAGGGTACGGAGTGACAGTGATTAGCTTTCATGAAAGATTTGCATAAGAGAGAGCATCATGATCAAAAAGAAATGTAGGACTTCCTGTCAGCGAGCTTTGGGCTGATGGGTGCTTTTGGAGACAGCTCTGTTCCAAGGGGGATTTCCATGGGGGATCAAGGCCATCTGACCCTGAACATTCTGACTTGACTATGAGCTTCAGTGTGCATTCCGCCCTTCCCAACCTTGGTCTAGAGCTGCCAGGATCCCCAAGGAATTGAGAGCCCAGTTGTAATGCCCTGAGGACTTTGCATTTTACAGGGCTCCCTTCCCACTGAGACTCACCCAACCAGACAAGCCCCTTAAGACCCAGATGGGGTGAGGGAAGAGCCGATTTAGTTTGCAAATCGCCTGAAGTACTTGCAGCCATAAATGTCAGATCCAGTCTTCTAAGAGTAATGCACAATGATTGTGCTAATCTTGATGTAGACATATTCAGAGTACAAAGAAGTTGAGTGGCTTCTCTCCCAATTTTCACCCAAATCTAGATTATTTCTTACTCTTCCTTATTATTCTTGCATGTATTTTCCCCCCTAAGGAACATAGCATGACCACCATCTTGCCCCACATCCCAAAATCTAGACCTCAAAACAAACTCAAAGAAGGTAGCACATGCTCCTGCTCTCATTCCTTTCCCAATCCCATTCAAATCCATAAGGGGATCTCAAAACTTCATGGGCCATCTGTATTGACTCGACCTATATGACTTCTGTCTGAATAGGGAAATAGTTCACTGTATAGTGACAAGGCTGCCACAAACTCACTATAGCTCCTGGCTCGGAGCTCAAGCTTGCTGGCCTAAAAGGTTCTTGGCGGATGGGGGTGAATAAGGACTTAATGTTCTGGCATTTCATCTTCCAGATAGCAAATGTTATGTTGTCTCTTTGAAATAAGCCACAATCGTTTCTTCTTCTTCTTTTTAATTGATCTCAGAGGAGGGAGGGAGAGAGAGAGAGAGAGAGAGAGAGAGATAGAGAGAGAGAGAGAGAGAGAGATCATTGTGAGAGTGAAACATTGATTGGTTGCCTCCAGCATGCTACCCTATTGGGGATTGAACCTGCAACCCAGGTATGGATATTTAACCTGCCACCTTCTGGTATATAAGACAATGCTCCAACCAACCAAGCCACATCAGCCAGGGCTTTCCTCCCCCCTCCCCCACCTTTTTTTTTTAAGATTAGTTTATTTATTTTTAGAAAGAGAGGAAGGCAGAGGGAGAGAGAGAAAAACATCGATGTGAGAGCTAACATCGATCAATCTATTGGCTGCTTACTGCAGGCCCCCTACAAGGGATCGACCCTGCAACCCGGCCATGTGCCCTGGCCCGAATGGAACCAGCAACCTGGTGCATAAAATGACGCCCAACAAACTAAGCCACACCGGCCAGGGCTCCTTCTATTTTTAAATGCCCTGTGAGGGATTTAGAAAGACAAGAATGCCATCCTCCCTAATAGTCCTGAGCACCAGGGGCCAGCACCACTGAACACAACACTCTGGTTATATCAGTCCTAAAGAGGAAGCATATCATAGCATTTGGTCTGATGGAGTTTTCATCTGTGGAGATCATGCATCTGTAATCTGTTATAGATCTAAAACACCTGCACATTTATTCTCACAACTGGGTATCCCATTGCCATGCCTGCGTTCAAGACTGGGAAAATGAGAGTGAGGTAGGTGACTCACACTAGTTAACCACAGGTGTATAAGCAGAACAGGTTGGAGCTCAGGTGTCCTTTTTCCAAACCCAACAGCCTTTCTTACTGCTTGACAATGCCCATTATTAGTGGAAAAATATGCAAGGCTAATGGACTTCTCTCTTCAACTCAACACACACTTGCTGAGTGCAGATGGTATGCAGATTCTGTGCTGGGGCATAGGGGCTAGGCTGCAGACAGGCAGCAAGGCTTGTCCTTAGGGAGTCCCCCAGGTGGAGGGTGACAGTCAAGTAAACAGACCGTTAGGTCAGGTAATAGATGCTGCCCCTGCAGGTAAGGTGAGATGTGACAAGAGAATGAAGGGGGACCACTGGTGGGGAAAACCTTCCTGGTAGAGAGGAGGGTTCAGCACTCAGAGCAAAGAGACCATGGGGTTGGGAGACCTGCAAGAAGCTTTCCATGGGTCAGAGTGGAGAATCCGGGTGGGAATGGAGTACTGAGAGGCTGCATGGATCCATCATCCAGGTGTTGTTGTTTTTTTAGGCCAGGTTAATAGCAGAGTTTGGGTTTTATCCTGTGGGCAGAAGGGAGCCATGAAGGCTCAGCAGGGATGACTGGATGTGGATGGAGCTTTGGGAAGATCCATTTGACATCAAGGAAGAGATGTGCACCTCCTCTCGGCTCACAGCCCCAGGGAACCTCGAAGGGCCGTGCATGGTGCAAGTGTTTAGAGAGCACTAGCTCAAAAAGTCATCTGGAATAAGCCAGAAGAAATGAGACCCATGATCTGCATTAGATAAAAGTTTCCTTGGAATTTTTTTCCTTTATGGTTAAAATCTTAGAGTTGTTAAAAAAAAAGTTAAATATTTTATGTGTCTCTCTCTGGATTGTGTACTCCTTGAAGATACTCCCTCACTACCCAGAACAGCATCATAAAATCACAATAAATATTTCATAATGCTTTACAGTGGATGCACTGCTGAGAACTGCTCTCCACCCTGCCTAGCTCGGCCTGGGAGCTCATCGAAGAGGGTCAGGGGCACGTCCACCTCCCTCCCACTCTCCACCAAGAGGCCTTTATTCTACACCAAGGGACGTGCAGGCATTTTAAAGATCGGAATTAACTTTCCTCTCTATCTTTAGCTTCAAACCTAAATATGATCTGAGAATACTAGTAGTTGAGATCATCAGGTCCCAACTTCTCACTGAAGACAGGGAGGCACAGAATTAGGAAAGTAAAGGGTTCTAACATTAAATGCAGAATCAAGAGAGTAAGGAGTCCTGACATTATTTATTGTTATTATTAAATGGCTTTCTGAAGTGGGATGAGAAGGGTTGTGGATTGGAATAAATGAAAAACACTGGAAAGAACCCTCAGTAAAATGTAACCACAAAAGACTCCTCAAGCCAATTGTTTTGCAAATTACGTGTCTTCCTCCTTCCTTAAAGCCCTTCCCAAACTTGCTGAACTTGAAAAAATATATATTCACACATATACATATAATCTTTTTCTTTCTTTTCCACCTTTTCCTTCTTTCTCTATCTCTGTCTCTCTCATTTAGCTATCTAGTAGTATTTGGTAATCAAAACCCCAAATTTCCTAAGGAGATTTGGAATTGCATTATAACATCATGAAGGGGCATCTGGTAGCATGTAAATTCCTCTGAGTTTTACCTGCTTATAAAAAGGGAATCTGTCCAAAAGTTGAAGAGCTTATACCTTTATTTATATTCATTGAAGAGATTGTCTTGTTTCTTATTTTGTCCTGATAATGCCCCAATGTTACTCTCTTATTATATGTATTTTGCAAACAAATCAAACAATGATACTTTATTTCTTAAATTAAATTGTATTTATACATAGAAAAAGCTCTTACAAAATCTTGGGATTGATTTTTCTTCCTAGTTATCTGAATAGTAAGGTTTGTGTTTTTTCACTTTTTTAAAAAAAAGTTGTAATTATTTCTCTACGATACCAAAATTGTTTTAAAAATCCAAGAGCTTATTTTAATCATCATTATAGACCTAGACGCCCATATCCTAAAGTGTACATTAAACATTGTTAACATAAAAGTAGATAGCTGGCAAAAATATTAGTGTGACTCGGTAGCTAGAACTCCATATTATCAATAATACTGCACTGTGGCCACAAACCCAAGGTTCTATAAATGCTGCTTAAAACCAACATGAAGTTGATTCTCTGTGAACTTGATTCTAGGCACAGAAATAGGGAACATCTCTAAACCCCAAACCTTTTCTATAAATCCAACTTGGGAGGCCTGGAACCACCACAGATATATATTTTATAAGAAAATCAAAGGAGAAACAAGGAGCAGCTGAGTGACTTAACACACATTTCTGTAAATTTGTGCCCCTTTCATGGCTGTTTGGATCTTTGGGGTGTACACTATCTCTGCCTGCTTGGGTGACTGCCATGGACCAGGGAGGGAAGAGTCTCAGAGCATAAAGAGGGGGCTGTTCTGCTTCTAATGTTTCTAATTACATACACTGAGGCTACCTTTCTGTTTTCACAAAGCACCTTTGTGTTAATTTCCTATTTTTTAACTAGAGGCCTGGTGCATGAAAATTTGTGCACTTGGGGGGGGGGGACGTGTTATCGGAGGATGTCCACCTGCCAGCTTAGGCCCAGGGAACAGGCCTAAGCTGGCACTCAGACATCCCTCTGGCAGCTCGGGAGCCCTCGGGGTATGTCCGACTGACAGCTTAGGCCTGCGGGGTAGATATCCTTAGTGCTGCCATAGAGGCAGGAGAGGCTCCCACCACTGCAGCTGTGCTCACAGTCAGTCAGCCCAGCTTGTGGCTGAGTGGAGCTCCACCTGTGGGAGCGCACTGACCACCAGGGGGCAGCTCCTGCATTGAGCATCTGCCCCCTGGTGGTCAGTGCGTGTCATAGTGACCAGTCATTCTTGGTCATTCCACCGTTAGGGTCAATTTGCATATTACCCTTTTTATTATATAGGATAGGGCTCTCTAAGATTTAATTTTATTATTCTGTTGATTTTACAAGCCATTTTTAAACACCATTTAATACTGGTAAGTGGCAATGATATTATCTCATCTGGGTTGTCTAGGCAATTGTCCTTGCCTGAAAATAAATAAGAGGGAAATTTGCATAGCAATAGTGCACTTAGGCAAAGATCATTGCAGTTTATCACCATCACAAATGAATTTGTTATTAGCATAGGAGGAGGAAATAGGAGTCATCACCCCTGATATTGAAAGGCAAAGAAAGAGCTGGCCTGTTAGCAAGTATACTATTTGTGAATGAAATTCTCTTCATAGTTCTGAATATGGACACTTTCAGAGTGCATTTGGGAAAACATCCCAAGGATACCAATGTTTTATTTAATAATTGTTTTGGAGCGCCGAAGCCGGTTTGGCTCAGTGGATAGAGTGTTGGCCTGCGGACTGAAGGGTCCCAGGTTCGATTCTGGTCAAGGGCATGTACCTTGGTTGCGGGCACATCCCCAGTAGGGGGTGTGCAGGAGGTGGCTGATTGATGTTTCTCTCTCATCGATGTTTCTGACTCTCTATTCCTCTCTGTAAAAATCAATAAAATATAATAAAAAAATAATTATTTTGGAGCTAAATAGAATTTGGCGTTAACACCTTTCTAAATAAAGAATTAACTTGAGCAAATAGTTGTAGCTATTAATAACTCTATTTGAAATCCTTTTCAATGATGAAAGACATTAAAGATGGAAAGCAATTTTTTCCCCTCAAAGGCAAATTTTCAAAAGTTCAGGTCACAGTGATTCAAGAATTTGAGGTAGAGGTCTAGCAACATCAAGTATATTTATGTTGTCATGGTCTCATGTGGCTTGGGGAGTACTCAAGTCACAGAGGCTGGAGGCAGGTGCACTGCCATCTCAGCAGCACTGCCATCTCACTGTAAAGGACCTTGACACCTATTACTGCTGGGAAAGAGGTGAGAACATTTTATTTCAGTGCTTATTCATAAAAATGCAGTGTTGCTCTACACTGTTCTACAGTCTACCTAGAGACTCTGGCCAGTTCCCTTGCCCTTTCACCTTTAAATACCTTCAAGCTCAGATGTTCATAAGCCTTGGGACCACCTCTCACACAGACAAAAATTGTATAAAAGGTAAAGCTACTTGACGGTTCTTAAAGGCATATGAGTTCCTGAGTCTACTTGGGCAAAGCCCCATGCAAATGTCCCAAGCATATATTGTCTTGCTATCCGAATTGTACTCCACAGACTAACAGCATCCACATAATCCAGGAACTCATTAGAACTGCAGAACCTTGGTTCCCATCTGAGACACTGGATCAGAATCTTCATTTTAATGAGAATCATATTATATGCATCCATGCATTGTAAAGTTTGAGAAGCGTTAGTCTTCTTACTTTCTAGATTATGTACTTTTTTGTTCTGGCCACTAAAACTCAACTTCATTTTCCAACATAGACCCTCACAAGTTGGTTACCACATGCTTGGTTTCCTTTGAATCAATTAACTGTAGGGAAATGCATAATTGTTTACAAACATGGAACAAGTCTTCCTTGTTATTCTTCTACTTGACTAATAGAACTCTTTCACTATCTATATATATCTGAACCCTAATTATTTGTAACCCTATTGAAGGAGGTACTGTAGTCAAGAGAACATAGTTCATAGACTAACAAATAATTTCAACATATTATGAAGTGTTCATTTTTAAAAATTCCCCTTTTCTCTCACTTTTACTTCTTCATATATCATAATACTCTAACCTCTCTCTTCCTCACTTTTTTCTGAAAAGCTCCTCCTTCCAAAGTTCAGCCTAAAACTTCATCTAGACTTCCTATTGCTTCTTCTTCTAGCCGTTTTCTTCTTTTCCTTCAATTCTGCATCTTGAAAGACAAACAAACCAGGTAGCCATGATGGAAACCTTCTCAAATAGGATGGGTAGCGGAAGGACATGAATGAACAAAGGCCACATTGCAGAGAAAGCCTGGGAAAACATGTCTGTTAATAATGTTCTTCCTGTCCCATATACCCCTTCGTGTCTGTATTTATCTCTAATAGATATTTTGTGGCACAGACAGCTAGCACCCATCAGATTTCAATAATCCTTTTTTTTTTTTTTTTCCTGAGCATTCAGCTAGAAGACAATTCCTAGCTTCCTTGATTCTAGGCAGGGACATGTGATTAGTTCTCAGCAGTGAAATGTGAGCCCAGTGGTGGTGACTGTCACCTTAGGGCTGAGGCATCTAGGGCCTCCTCTCGTTTCTTTTCTTTAGCTGGCTAAATAGAGAGGATCTAATGGAAAACTCCAAAGTCCCAGGGCAATGATTCTTAACCAGCGGTGGGGAAAGAAGGGATTGGGAGGATAGTAGGTGCTTTTGACTTTCAGGTGTCATTTGACAATAGTTGGAAACATTTCAGGTTGCTCTAACTGAAGGATGTTACTAGTATCTAGTGGGTCGGTCAAGGCCAGAGATTTTGCTAAACATCTTAAAATGCACAGGATGGCCCCCCGCAGTCACATAGAATTTCCATCCCAAAACTCAGTATTGCTGAATTTGAGAAGCCCAGTCCTAGGGGATGGTGGGGACACTAGATGGAAGGAGCCTGGCTTCCTCATCGAGCACCCCAAGACCCGAGTGCTGCCATGCATGGGTCTATGAAAAGAGTAAGAAATAAAGTCTTTGAGGGTGAAGACATTGAGATTTGAGGTTCTCTCTCTCTCTCTCTCTCTCTCTCTCTCTCTCTCTCTCTCTCTCTCTCTCTCTATTTTTAGCAGTGAGCACACCCTTACTGGTAATACACAGTTCTACCGAGAACTGAGACTCAGGGTCTTTCTGGTGGTCTGCTGTGCAGACCCACCTATGCAAGCTTTATTGGAATGGTCTACTTATTCAGAGATTTGAAATAAGCTGAGTATTATTATGAAAATTGCATTTTTCAGTTAGAAACAATAGCCATTTACCACAGCCTCATACATTTATGTCGCTACATATCAGAGCCGACTCCAAGCTAAAAGCAGGTACTGTGGTTATTGAACAACCTCTCTGTACGCTGCGCCCCCATCCTTAGATGAGTATGAGGCAAATTGGTCTCAATTACCTGTGTGAAGAGGCTTGATTTGGGGTTAATGTCATGGTACCACCTCCACTTCAATCCTTTTTCAAATAAGAGAAGGAATATTCTTCTATGAATGCAGACTTAAAATATCATTTTGATTTTATAAGCATCATAGACAACTGAAAGAGAAGCCACATTATTAACAAGCTCCTCTGGCCTGGAAAATAGAAGGCAAACGTCTTGCTGCAGTATGATTGTAATTGATGGTTCTGACCACCAAATTGACTCCTCATTCTTAGACATGAAGAAGCCGACACTCAGTAGCTAGGTGACCTGCCCAAGCAGAACGGAGGTGAAAACTCGCATTACTCAACAGCTCTGGTTGCCTTCTGCCTCCCCGGCTGCTTTTAGAAGCCACATCCCCAGTGTCACGTTTGTGCACCACCTTTCTCATTTACGGAGCATTCTGCTGCTCCACTAGGCAATTAGAGGATGAGGCTCTGCAGTGTCATATTGATCTTCCTGTTCAATGTATAATTAGCTGTTAACATTTCATTATAATCAAGATTTACCCAGGTTCCCCATGACCCTTGACTCATGAAGTTCCCAGATCTCTGAATGCTCTGAGTTAGTTAATTTTGCTGCCTGATGAGAATGTGTAAAATATGAAACCTGGAGTTTTGGTAGGAAGCAAATCACATTATTTTTCATAGTAAGTAAGCTTTATCAGGAACACCAACGGAGAAGCAGCCTAACAAAGCAGTTCTTGCTAGTCCCAACAGAGAGGCACTAGGTTTGCAAATAAATGCGAAAACAAGTGTTATGTTTAGTTATGTTTGAATATAAATAACTCTTGAGTGTCATTCTTATTGAAAGAAAAAGACGCTAATTATTCCGAAGAGAGAAGTATCCGGATGCTTTACTTTTACCATGAATACAGTCATGGGCATGCTCAGGTACCAACACAAGCCTCCGTTAGGCTCCCCATCCCCCAACCCAGGTCCTGCTGTGGGCTCCTGGAAAAGGCAGAGTGGGAGACAATGAGTAACTCACCCGGAAGTCACCCGAGAGAATCCAGTGATGGATTATGGACAGCACACTGCAATGTGTCCTTTGAATTCAAAGATGAAACTACGAGGTGAGAAGGAAAGGGCTCTTCCGGGCTCTCCACAGTGTGCAGGGATGGACTTCCTGCCTATGTAGCCACAGCTGCGTTTTCAGCATCTCTCATTGTTTGCAGCCCCGCTTCCCCCTCAGAAGCCTCAAAGCCTCTGAGGAAAAGAACCTCGCTCATTTTTTTTTATTTCTGATGCAAAACAAACTGTTTTGTTTGATAACTTGGATCCACTAGCTTTGCAACTATACTTACCCATTTCAAGTGGTCTTTCCCCCCATTTATATTTCTTATTGCAAACACACTCAAAATATTCCTCCCATTGAATGAAGGGACATATTCATTCAGAATGCTCCTAGGTCTCATCCACTGGGACTGTTCAAGGGCAAAAAGGGATTTAAGGAAAGGCAATTGGATGCATTCCAGAGTGTCACTGGTGGTAATGGGCTTCCTGAAAACCGATGAAACTGGGGAAGACTCAACATCATGCTGGGGTATGTTTAAGTGTTACAGCCTTATAGAAATGGTCCAGTCGATGACACAGAAAGAGGCTGTATCTGAATGAAGGATATACTCACTTGATTGGCAAATCAGTGCATGATCATAGGGTGGGAAAGGGTCGGTTAAGAAAAGAAACATGTTGGTGCGTAGTTAGCTATCATTGACTAAAGATCTTCTTTTATTTTCCATCTCTGCTATCCTTTCCTCCATCCCTTCTTCACTTCTAGAATGCCTTCTATGGAGACTTCGCTGACCTCATTCTCCTCACTTATTCATCCATCATATATGTTCACCACTCTATAGACTCCAGAAATTGTCCAGAGCTCTGCCTTGGGAATCAGACCCATGTATTTTGAATTCCAGTTCTACCACTTAGTGACCATATGTTCTTGAATAAGCTATTTCACTTTTTTTTTAGTTGTTTTCTCATTTGCAGAGTGTGGATAATAATAGTATCTACTTTATAGACTTTTTGTGTGAATTGAAATAAAAAATGTGTGCAAAATGCTTAGCAACAGGCCTGGCACATAGCAAGTATGTAACAATAATCACTGGTGGCTTTGCTTATGGTTAGTACTGTTGTTGTAATTACTATCATGAGGCTGATGGGCTCTACTTCAAAATGTACCTGGAATGCAGCCATGCTGACCTGCCTCTTGGCTGCCTTCCTAGTTCAGCCACTGTTGTCCCTTGCCTGGACTGCTGCAATGTCCTGAACTGTCTTCCTGCTTTCACCATTTCTTACCTATTTCCCATACAGCAGCCAGAGCAATCTTTTGAAATTTGCTTTTATTAGACTTTATGACTCCCCTGCTAAAAACCGCTGTTGCAACTAGAAGAAAATCCATACTCCTTCGCTAAATCCTTGGACTTCTTGCCTCAGCCTCTGTCCATCTGCTCAACCACGCCTCTTAGCCATCTCTCTTTGGTTCACTGTGACTCAGCCATTGGCCCTTCCATCCCTCAATCCCGTGTATTCCTGCCTGGGCACCTTCACACTTGTCTTCTCTTGCCTGGAGAGCTCCACTCCAGGTATTTGCCTGCTCACACCTTCTTACTGCTGGGTAATCAGCTCAAGTGCTCTCCCCTCAGAAGGGCAATTCCTGACCATTTCATTAAATAATAATTTGGGCTGTATGAAATCTCCAGCTTTTGGCCATTCTTGATCTATAATGAGGGCAACTTTATAGGATTCAACCTAATAATTCTTCCTAACACTCCTTTATCCCATCACTAGATTGTCTGTGCCATTTTTACTTTTAAATATTGGACATTATTTCATTTGCAATTATATGTGCATGTGGAGAACAACAAGAATTCTTATATTAAAATATAATCTTCAAGCGGGCAGGTACTTGTCTTCTTCTTTTCTATATGCTCACCAGCCAGTAGGTCCTCTGTGGATATTTGTCAGCTGTTGAATGAATGAAGAAATGAATGACACTAGGCTTGGTATGCCATCTTCCAGAGAGATGAGTTCTTTCATTCCATGTCTTACTTTGTCAAATACTATCTGCACGTCGTGTAGGTATGAATCTGTCAGGATTGCAAATAGATTCCATCTCACATAACAATGCTTATAAATAGGTACTGCCTGCTGATGCACTAGTTGAGAAGGATTCTGAGGTTGTATCCAGATTCAGCAGAAAGATACCAAGATTGATTAGTTGCAGGATCTCCTGTGGGAGAGGCACTTGCCATTACAATTCTGAGGAATTTGATTATATGAGGGAAGATTTGTCAGTGCAGGTTGGGACAAGGTCCCAGCTTCCTTTGTCCAATGACAAGTTCATGGTGCTGCCCTGTTTCTGCAAAGTAGCTGCATCTTCTTACACATGTACTTCTTACACTGGTTGGTATCCATTAGTTCCTATGTAACTTACTTAGAAAATTTCCAGTAGTATTTTTATGCTTGCAGATTTTTCAATTTACCTAAAAGCCATAAAAATTCTAAATAAGTCTCCAGCTAATTTTTATATGGCCTTATAAAATTCATTTTAAAAATTCGACATTTTATGTGTCAGGTAGGACACCAAGGAGATTTAGTAAACTTCTTTAGGCAGCCATGGTTTGCTTAGTAGCTTCCAGAGACTACTCTTACGTTCCCTAGAATAAAAAGGTTTAAGGTACAGTCATGGAGAAAATACATTGTTGCATACACCTGTTGGCTAATTTTGTTAAATTTCCATCAACTGTGGGAAAATTATAGAAAACATGATGATATTATAACATTGATTTGGTGATTTGATCTGTTTCAACTTTGAGTCCAATAGACACCCAATGAAATAGACTTGGCCTCATTCATCATGCTCCTGACACAGACCTCTTTAAGATTTATTTTTCCCTTATTTCTGATGACTGAATAAGTTGGGTCTGGGGAGGGAGCTAGTGACAAATACTCTGAAAACATTGCCTGCCAGGTGTGCTCTGGTGCCATAATTTGGGCTCCTGTCCAAATTCTGTCACATTCACTGGGACAAAAGAGTCAGATGGATAACCTGACTTGCTTCCTCACTTCGCTGTAGGAACTTCTGTCTCCATCAGATTGCCATGCACTTTCCCCAGCCACACTACATACCTTCCCTCCTCACCTCCACTTTGCAAGAAACCTTCCTTCATGCTTCATCTAAGATATAACCCCCTCTAAGCATTTAGTGTGGTCCATTTCGAGTAAACACAATTTTTCTGTCTCTTCAGAGTTGCTCAATAATGCTCATTTGTTTGACTGGCTGGAGAGTGAAAAGCCTTCCCCTTCATGCAAAAAATGATCTCCTTCTTCTTTGGGCTGTCTATAGACCATCTATTTCATTTTTGCCTATTTTATGTTGCTGTCTTGCAACATCTTTTCTGTTTTGTAATACAATGCCATCATGTTTTTATAGTCCTAGGGTTTGACTTTGTGTGTGTGCATGCATGTCTCACTTTAGCTAGTTTCTACTTTCCGGGGGCAGGGAAAGGAGCATTCTTTATACCTCAGGACAGGTAAAGCAGGAAAACAGGTAGCAGATTGTCATGCACTTAGAAGTTTCTTAGTTAAATAATTGCAGACGGTAAGAAACAAAAGAAAAGAGAGATGGCGTAAGGAGGAGGAGGGTGGAAAAATAAAAGGGAGGCCAAAGATGTTCCTAAAATGCCAGAGTCTAGTACAGTGGTTGTTTTAAAATAGATGATAAACAACTGCTTGGTTAATATAAAGAAATACTCAGTCTTGCCAAATTGTTCCAAAGTCGTAGATCCAATTCTCTTTCTTCTGGTACTCTTTTCTCTCTGCATGTATGACTCTATGTCCAAATGCAGAGTCCTAAGGATAGCAATCCAAACTAAAAGACCAAAGCCATTAATAAATAGTTCTCATCAGGGTATAGGCTGATCTTCATTCACCGAACCTCAGAACTGATAGTAAACTTCAGCCTTCACATGGTGCGTATTTTATACCAATGACAACCACATCCTCATTGATTTGGAAGCTGCTCATCAGATTTCACAGCCAATAAAAAGAACCTTTAAAAAACATGAAATCTTAGAGTTGAAAATCAATAGTTGTGACACTTAATATTTTCAATAGAAACAAATGAATATATTTATTTAAGGAGGAGCATCCTGTAAAAGTAGTCTAAGATGTTCCCAATATGAGAACATCTTAGGAATGTTCTCAACTCAGTGAATGGAGCTCCTTCTGCCCCAGTTAGGAACGAACTGGTCGAATGAGATGCTGGTGAAAACAGAAGCCCCTGTGATACTCAGAATCATTGGATCACCAGGACAGATGCACACACTTTCCTGAATCCAGAAGTGTGTGTGTGTGTGTGTGTGTGTGTGTGCGTGCGCGCAAGCGTGCGTGCGCGCACACACATGCACGTATTTGCTGGACTTTGAAAATAAAAGTGCATTCTTTCAGCCAGATGCATTCTTTTGCAGTCCTAGTAAATACGATTTCAGGATCATCACATCAATTTAACACTTACTGAGTGTCCAGCATGATGTTCTAGAGCGTTCAGTATAGGCTCAGACTACAAATACCTTCTTTTTTCTCTAGATCAGGGGTGAGGAACATCTAGCCCACGGGCCATATAAGGCCCAAGAAATCATTTGGTCTGGCCCTGCCAAGGCATCAGGGGTGAGTTAATGAAATGTTTGACCAAATAGAGCAGCTAATTTTTAAGTTGATAGTTTTGTATGGCCTGCAAATGGTGTTACACATATCCAAATGGCCCTTGGCAGAAAATAGGTTCCCCATCCCTGATCTAGAGCAATGTGCTCGTATACCCATTCAAAGCAATGTTCCCATTTCACAGGGCCTATTTGGGGATACAAATTTCCCCTTAATTACTATATATTTTTTACAGAAAATTTGTCCAATATATAAAAGCACACAGGTTAAAAACACACACACACACAAAACAACAACTAACAATATATACATAATCTTATCACCAAAACTGGCTGTTCTTTCTGTTGTTTACATTGGGTGTTTGCTCTTCCATGGCTTTTTAATATAAGATTATAATTTTCGTATAATGTTACTATTTGATTTAAAATATATATGTATACATAATATAGCAGGGTGTTCTAGCTGATTAAAAGCTGCAATTTTGGCCCTTGCTGGTTTGGCTCAGTGGATAGAGCATCCGCCTATGGACTGAAGGGTCCCAGGTTCCATTTTGGTCAAGGGCACATGCCCAGGTTGCAGGCTTGATCCCCAGTAGGGGGTGTGCAAGAGGCAGCCGATCAATGATTCTCTTTCATCATTGATGTTTCTATCTCTCTCTCCCTCCCCCTTCCTCTCTGAAATCAATAAAAATGTATTTTTTTTTAAAAGCTGCTATTTTGTCTGATTATTAAAACGATGGGCATCTGAGGCTCAGGTGCCTGCTTTCAGGAGCTGATGTAAGAGGGAGCAGTCAGCGGTGGGCCTGGGCCAAGCAGGAAAATGGGGAAAGGAAGAGTCCTTTGGAGCTTTGAAGGGTAAGAAGTCCTTCCCTGCACTTAAGTCACAAAAACAGTTTACTGCATGGTCTTCTATTATTAGTACAATTTTTGATTTTCTCATATAATCCATCTGTTATTCACTTGTATGTGGTATAAGGGAGGGATTTCGTTCTCTTTCTCCCTATTTATTGAACCAGTTTACAAATACCACCCACTAAATAACTCCTCATCCTCCCGCGGCTGACACATGAGGCCACAGTGGTCCTGGATGTGACCACTGTGATATATGTGGATCTGTCTCTAAGCTCTCTTTTTGGCCAATGTGTCTGTTCTTATACCAATACTAGAGGCCCAGTGCACGAATTTGTGCACCAGTGGGGTCCCTTGGTCTGGCCTGCAGGATCGGGCTGAAATCAGCTCTTCAACCTCCCCTGAGAGGTCCCGGATTGCGAGAGGGCACAGGCCAGGCTGAGGGACCCTACCAGTGCACAACCAGGGCCAGGAAGGGACACGGGATGTTGGCCAGCTGGGTAGGGACCACGGGAGGGCTCCAGGCATGTCCAGCCCATCTGGCTCAGTCCCAATTGGCTGGACCCCAGCAGCAAGCTACCCTACTGGTCAGAGCGTCAGCCTCCTGATGGTCAGTGCACGTCATTGGGACTGGTTGACCAGTCAACTGTCTGCCCCCTGGTGGTCAGTTCACGTCATAGTGAGCAGTTGAGTGGTCTTAGCATATCATTAGCATATTACACTTTGATTGGTTGAATGGCCGATGAGTCAACTGAACACTTAGCATACTAGGCTTTTATTATATAGGATTATAATTTAGTAACAAAATCTTCTATGGTTTTTAGTAAAGTCTAATAATATTCTCCATAAGGGCCTAATGTATTTTTGTCCACTGTTTTATTATAAACTGTTCAGACATACAGAACAGGTTTAAAATTTTATAGAGAACACTTCTACATCACCACCTAGATCCTATCATCAGCATTTTATCACATACCTATCGATCTATCCATCCTTCCATCTATGCATTACTCTATCTCAATTTGGGTGTGCTTTAGAGAAAATTGTAGACATCAGTATACTTCCCCAGAAGAATTTTAATATGCATATATTTATATAGAGTTCAACTTATTTATAGTTTTTTTTATGACTTCATTTATTTGAACTTCCAAATGGGCTATATTTATCCACAATAAAACAATCATAATGATGGAATCATACAGTGTGTACTCTTTTGTAAAATGCTTCTTTCACACAACTTAATTATTTTAAGATTCATTCATGGTGTTGCAAGTACCAGTAACAATTAGTTATTCATTGTTGCAGAGCTGCATTCCATTGTATGAATTTACCAGCTTGTTTTTTCATTTTCTTGTTAATGGACACGGGCTGTTTTCAGTTTTGGGCTTTGATGAATAAAGCTGTTATGAACATTCTTCCTTTAGTTTTTTGGTGAACACATGTTTTCATTTCTCTAGCAATGCAATCGCTGGAAAATGGGTGTGTAGTTAATTTTATGTTTTAAAAAACCTACCAGAACTTTTTCTAAAGTGGTTATATCATTTTGTATTTCCACCAAAAATTAATGAGAGTTTCAGTTATTCTACAACCTCAACACACATAAATTTGACAAGAAAGAAAAGATAATTAGCCATTCTGTCAGTATAAAACCACATCTCTCTGTGGTCTTAATTTCCATTTTCTTGATGATCAATGATGTATAGAACATTTTTTATATTGCTTATTGACCATTTAGGTATCTTCTGCTGTGAAAGGTCAGCTTAAATATTTTGTCTATTTTTCTTTTAACCTGGGTTGGAGATTTCCACTGAGCAGAGTATCCTAGATGGGCAGCTGTTTCTTTCAGCACTTTATGATGGCATTGCCTTTTCTCCTGGCTTCCTTCATTCCCACAAAGAAGTGAAGGATTGGTTTTACTGTCATTCTTTTGAAGATAATATGTTTTTTTCTTCTAGATGGTTTAATTTTTTTTCTTGATCTTTGTTTTCAGCACTTTACCTGAGATATGTCTTTGTATGTAATCTGAGGGTTCTTAGAGCTTCTTGAATACAAATTCAAGTTTGATGTTTTTATAATTTTGGAAATTTTTTGGACAATATCATTTTAAGTAGTGTTTCTGCCCCCACTGAAAACTAAAATTCTGGCTTTATCTATTTCTTCCTGATGTTCTATTAGTGTTATCTGATATAGTTTGAGGATACATTTAAGGTATGCGTGTATATGAGTGTCATGTATTCTTATTCTATTGTTTTACTTACCAGACAACCCTTTGGATATTTTTTATTTATATCCCCTCTTTCTGGTATTTAATACTTTTTTTACTTCAAATTTACCCGTTTCAACATTTTTGAAGGATTTTATAATTTATTTTGAAGAAGATAGTCAATTCAGTATGAAAAATGTAGGGAGAAGGGAGAGTGTAAGTCTTTCCATTATTTTTCTGTGTCTCTTGTTTTAAGCGTCCTCTTGCAGACAATACACTGTTTTGTTTTTGTAAAATTTCAACCTGAAAACTTCTGTTTTTTAATATGTAAGTCTAACCTATTTATATTTATTGATTACTATGATATTAGGAAGTATTTCTGCCATTCTACTTCATGTACTCCATTTTTATTTTTTCTCTCTCTCTCTCTTTTGTTTTTTGTCTGTTTTCTCCTTTTCTGTTTTCATTTAGGCAGATTGGGTTTTCTTCTGATTGTTTAAAAGCTAAACATTCTATTTTTGTCCTTAAGTGCCTTTAATCTAAAAGTGTTCATAATTATTTACCCCTATTGATTTTTTTAAACTTAACAATATCTTTACATTCTCACTAACTAGTAAGTATTTTTGCATGTTCTTGTATCCACCTGGTCCCCTCATTCCTTCAGTCCTCTCTCCCATCATGTTACTATTGTCTAGAATTCTAGTTGTGGATTATAATGGACATTGTCTTTTTCCATGTTTTCTCTCTCTTTTTTTTTTTTTTATCAACTTGTCACAGTGCCCTGTTGATGGCAGTGACCTTGACTGTTGCTGCTGACTTGTTGGAGAAGGACAGGCAAGGACTGTCTCAGGACATCTCAAGGAAGAAATGAGAGAACTTGATTCTTCCTTAGGTGCGTTGCCTCACAGCTCCCTCCAGTCACCTGCCCTCCATATATATCAGTTTAAAATAATCTTCAGTTACTTCGGGGGTTTTCCCACTTTTTAAACGTTCCTGGAGTCCATACTTTCCTCTAACTTCTCCTATTTCTCTAGCGTTGACTGTAGGAAGAAAGTCTGCCTCAGATGCTTTGAGCACTGAAATCTGAGGGTCCCCATTTCTTAACAGAACAGGGCACCCTCCTCTGGAGGAGGAAGGCCTGGAGAGAGCAGAGCCTTCCCTGGCTGTTTTATGGCTTTGAGGGCATCAGAGCGAATTCCCTGGGCAGTGCAGAATACTTGTCATAGAGGCCGCCGTGCCCTGGGCAATGGTAAAGTAGCTGCTGAACTAATTTAGGGGACGAGGAGAACAATAAAAACATGAGTGGAAAGGTATTGACCATTTTATTTTTCTGAATATCTGAGAATCCTCCTGGGAATTCCCTTCCAAAAACCTGAGGGAAGTCTGAAAGTCTGATGAGGGTGAATGGTGGTGGCTATGGACGGACATTCCCCCTGGATTCCTGCAGCTGTGCAGGTGGGGGGCTATCAAGCATGTAAAGTTTGAATATTGTTATGCCATTAGTACTAGTTCAACAAGGGGAACCCCTGCTTTACCCGCCTTTTAGGACAGATTTGATTGGGTATTCCTCTCTGTGTGTGCAGCTGCTTCCGTTCTCAAGGCCACAATACTTGTATGTCAATTGTTTTCTAAATGTCTTGTCTGAAAGACACACCCCTTGTTACAGACACTGGGTAAAGCAAAACATCTGAGCAAAGTGCCTCAGAATGTAGAACAGCGTTGAAGGAAAAAGTAATGAGTGGGTGACAGTTCGTGTGAAAAGGTTGTAATTAAGGGCAGGTTCCCGCAGCCCTGCCCTGGACCTGCTCTGAAGGCAAAGGGACACGGGAGGCTCCGGTGTCTCAGGCAGCCCTTGACCCTGCAAAGTAGACACACCTTCAGTTAACACAGAGCAGTGGAGAGTCCAAAGACTTCCAAGGCTGCTTCCGCCTGCAGATCACAGAGTTGGGAGGGGCACACTTTCTCATAAGAGGGGCTGGGAAAGAATACACGGAGGTGGCATCTGAGGATTTTGGTGGCCCTCCCTGGCAACCTGACAAAAGCCAGGAGAGCGACATGCTTCCTCTTAAACAGCCTGGGCAGCCCTCCTGCAATAGGCCTGGGCACCAGGCAACTCATGGAAACCATAAACAAGAAGGGCTCACTTGCTGGCAAAGAGGCAAGGTACGAGGCTGCCTGTCCCACGTGTTTTGCAGCCCTTAACCAAGATGTGGCCTTCCATTAGCGTGACGGATGGGCCAGCTCTCAGATGTGGGACTCTGCAGTTGGAAGGCCAAAGGCAAAACGCTCCCTCCCATCAGCCCATTAGCACGGGCCAGGGTTTGTTCATCACTGACCTCCTGGTCCCAGGGGGAGTGATGTTTGGATGAGCAGCTATCCCCTGGGCAGATCGTGTCACTAATGAGCCCTGATGGCTATGAGACACCTGAGACTCGGGATCGGGAGGTCATCCCAGAATGATGGCCCTCGGAACTTGGTCCGAGGCCAGTGGAGATTAAGAGCAGAGCAGTGTGACAGAGAAGGAGAGCTGCAGCCAAAATGCCTGGCTCTCTAAGTGGCCAAGGGCTGCTGGTCTCGACCTCTGCAACGGGGAGTTCTCCCGCCCCATCACCTTAGGAAGAAGGCTCTGTGGTAGAGGCGGTGGCAGTGAAAAAGCATAGATCTGAAAGAATATGCTGAGAACTGCTGGTCCCAACGCCGAGGTCCAGAGAGGAAGGTGCCGGGCCCAACATCAACCAGCCGTGAGTGTTCCATTCAGCCGGTCACCCAAACGTGGTGATGCTGGGGGCAGTGAGCACGGCTGTATCCCCTAGAGCCGAGAAAGCTCTGAATCCATTGATTTTTCCCCTTTAGAACAGCGCTCTTTAAGAGGGACCCCCTACTTGTGTGAGAACAAAGCTTTGCAGTGAATCCCAGTGTTTATGGGGTAACTTTGCTACCTACAAGCATCCCTATGACCTCACCTCTTTCTCAAACATCTCGGTCACTTCTGGACTTTTCTTTCAGCCCTCCTCATCCTCTCTGAAATCTGGCCTGACCATCTGTTCTGACCCCTTCTTCCTGCTGTGAAGGGATGATAAGAGGCAGGGAAGGAGGGAGGGGATGGGAAGTGGGCAGTGGGAACCTCAGGAGTGCCGCCAGGAGGCTGGGACTCAGTACAGCCCTCAGCCCTTGGTCTCCCTCAGCCACAGGGGCCTGTGGCCTCACAGAGGGGCCTCTGTTTAGATCACGTCTAATACCAAGCCCTGAGCCATGGCTGATAATTGACAGGGTCATCATGTTTAGAACAGAAAGATCTTGGTATCTAGGGAGGGAAACTGTAAACAACATAGGCTTCACCTCTCGGCTACTTAATCCTAAGCAAAGACAAAACCTTGTTAAATCAAGTGCAGTGTTTGGAGAGACTATCTACATCAGTGCAGCTGTCCAAAATTCTACCCTAGCCTGTGTGGCTCTGTTGGTTGGGCATCATCACGTGCACCGAAAGGTTGCTAGTTTGAGTCCCCGTCAGGGCACATGCCCGGGATTTGGGCTCCATCCATGGTAAGGGGTGTGCAGGAGGCAGCTGATGTCTCTCTCTCTTCCTCTCTAAAAATAAATAAAAAATCTTTTTTTTTAATTAAAAAATCTTTAAAAATAAAAAATAAAATTGCTGTTCCACTGCTTGCCTAGGGTTAGCCAAGTCAGGGGAAAAGCTTTTACCTGAGGCAGTTTTCAGACTTTTCCAGAAGCTCCTGAGGTTCAGCTCTTACTCTGACTGGTCAATGACTAAGGCACAGTCTCCATCCCCTGCTTCATTTTCTTAGTCTTGCAATAAGCAAATGCTGCTTTTATGTCTAGGTTAGTGGGTCTCAAGCTTTGTAGTGCATCAGAATCATCTGCACAGACAACCCTACTCTGGGTATTTATCTGAAGGAAACAAAATCACTATCTTGACGAGATAGCTGCACCATCATGTTCATTGTGGCACTATTTCCAGTCACCAAGATGGGGAAACAACCATGTTTGGGAACATAGGGCCAGGTTTTGTTTTTTGGGCCAAGCACTTTAATTCTCTAGGAAAGAAAGCCACCTTCCTTTGGCTCCAGACTTTTCCATTAGCGACTGGCCACCATGGAAACAGGACACCTGTTTCCAAAATTAGGACAGAAACCATGGAGCCCTCCCAACACGCCTCCCCCCCATGCACATCACCACCTCCACAGTCCTTACCACCATCACCAACGTGTGAACACATGGACACACACACACACACACGGGCACCCACACAGGGACTGGGCTTGCTGAGCTACTCCCTTTTCTCTTTCTCCAGTGGCCGGCTCCGTGGCTGGTCAGATTCCCCCCGCCATGGCTGTCCCCTCACCCAGGGAAAGTGGCCTGCGTGCAGTCCCAGCTCGCTCCTCTTCCCTGTCGCCCACCTTGGAGCACACCTGGTCCGAGTGGGCCGAGGCACTCAGAAGACCGTCATAGACTGAACTCAATGTGATCAGGCTTCTGAGCTGAAGGCTGTGTGACTTCAGACAAGTTGTGATCAGGCTTCTGAGCTGAAGGCTGTGTGACTTCAGACAAGTTGCATGGCCTCTTAAGCCTCAACTTTCTCATCAGTAAAAGTGGGAGAATACTCGTTCCCTCTCCATGGAATTGTTGCAAGAATTAAATGCCTTAGACGTCCAGTTCACCAAATATTAGTTCCTGAAACAGTGAGTTGGATTTCACAGAGTTGTCGTAAGGATTAAATAAAACCGTGTGTCTATAAAGTGACCAGTGCCATTCTCAGCGTCCAGTTGGCCCTTCGGAAGCAGTAGACGTTATAAATAATCTCTACCCTGTGGGCGTAGCTGTGAAATGAGTATCTGCCCACACGTTGTGCTAAATTCGATGCTGGAGGCTTCTGATCCTAAAAGGGCCTGCCCTCTTAGAGCTTACCCAGTTCTCCACGCCAGGGCTGGTTCTGCCCGTCAGAGCACGTGGGCAGTGTTGGGTGGCCTCATGGTGGTGGGCAGGGGCACCCCAGCTCCCTCTTCACTGCCACTGTCCTGCCTGAAGATAGTCATTCCTTGCTCCTAGTAAATATGCTTTGCTTTATGAACACACATTATAGCATGCCTTGCTGAATTAAATAAACATTTCACTGTCTTTGCAGACCATGAAATTACTCAAATTTTAATCTGTTATATAACAAAAGGAGGCTTTTCATTTAATAGGTTCCACAGAAATAAGTAATTTATGAACATATTTTCAAACTGTTTGAAGGCAGATGAAAGAGTAAAATGACATGTTATTACTGGGTCATATGGTTAAGTGTGGGATTAACTTTATTAGAAACTGCCAAAGAGTTTTCCAAAATGGTTATACCATTCTACACCCCACCAGCAATGCATGATAATTCCAGTTGTTCCACATCTTTGTCAAGTCCAGCTTTTAAAAGTCAGTTAATATTCTGTTTCCTGTGTCAACTCCCTGTGCTTGCAGAAAATGCTTGCCATTTTTGGAAGGCCTCCTACATGCCTATTAAACATACTTACTTTAACTATTACAACAACTTTACCAAGTAGGTATTTTTATTTTCCATGCACAGGTGAAAAGAGTGAAATAAATACATTCTCACAGCTAAGATGGTGCCACACCAGGATTCAGCTTGTGCTCTTAGCTCTGGGGGCCGCTGAGGGGAGAGGCAGCAGGAGCCTCGAAGAGCACCTCTACCTTCCTGCTGAACTTGGGGCTCGGGGTGAGGGCTGAGGCCCAAGGCCTCATGTTTACAAAGCGGTGCGGCATCATGTCTCTCTGTAGTCAGTTGTCAACTGAGTCTGATGGTAGGTTAACTTGTCTTGAAGACCTGCAAGAAAAATGCCACCGCTATGTTGCTTACGTATTTTTAACGTGTGTGAACACAGATTTAAGTTTGTAATATCACACTGAAATTGGTTTTGCCACTGTGGGAGATAACTAAAAAAAAAAGTGAGATTACTGTGTGAAATTACCTTAAAAATTTCCACACTGGACAATCTGAAGCAGTGGTCTCCCCATTGCTTAAAAGAACCAGGGTGAGGGCTGTGGGCAGGGGAGGTATGGAAGGCTAACGTTTGCTGAAACTAGTAGTTCTAATCCAGGTCAGTTGGTGGAGTTTAGTTCTCTAAAATGGTGTATTAGTCAGGGTTCTCCAGAGAAACAGAACCAACAGGAGATATAGATGGAGATTTATTATAAGGAATTGCCTCATGGGATTATGGGGGCTGATATTCTGCACCCACATCTGCTGGCTGCAAACTGGAGCCCAGGAGAGCCATGTACAGTAGTTTAGTCTGAATCTGAAGGCCTGAGAACCAGGGGAGCTGATGGTGTAACTTCCTGCCCAAGGACAGGAGGAGACCTATGTTCCAGCTCAACAGGCAGGCAGAGAAGGGACTAATTCTCCCTCTTCCACCTTTTGTTCTATTCAGGGACAGGATGATGCCCACCTACTCTGGGGATAGCAATCTGCCCCATTGAGTCCTCGATTCAAATGCTGATCTCAACCAGAAACACCCTCACAGACACACCTAGAAATACTGTTTAACTATATCTAGGCATCACTTGGTACAATTAACCATCACATATAGAATCTGCAGCAGGTATGGCCTGAACAAGCAATGTCATAGTTCTAGGACAAATAGAAAGGTCATTTGGTTTTTGTCAATACAATATACATACAATTCATTTTTCATGGGGGGAGATGTGACTTTCGTTCATCAACTTCTAGGCACCAGGTGCTTACACATATTCTCTTATTTAATCTCCACCCTGCCCTGTAAGGGAGGGATTTTGTTTTCATTTTTCAGATGAGGAAGTTGAGGCTCAGAGAGGTTAAATAGCTTTTCCATGGTCACACAGCAGGGGCAGAGCTGCAATTTTATTCAGATCTGTCTGACTTAGTCCATTATATGCTGCTGTCTCTCCCAAACAGATGTTTTTGTTACACACTCCATAAGTTAAGGTTATTTGCTTTTTAAAAAAATGCATTAATGTTTAACAAGCCAGAATGTCCCCTGATGTGCAATATGAATCAATGTTGCACAAAAATTATACTTAATACTCCCTGGACAACATTTATTATTTTTATGAGGTACTTTCATCTACAAAAAAGCATGAATCTATGGACTCAAAAACCTGAACAACAGTCCAAGTTTAACTAGAAAATTAACAGCTTTTCACTAAGATTCTAAATGGAAAGCAAAAACTCCAATTGTCTGGGCTCCAACTAATCAAGACCCTCAGACCCCTTTTATACCTGCAACAGCAAACAACAAAAAGGAAACAGACATTTCTAAATCTCAGCTTCCAGAGTGGATCGGGGTTCGTTCCCACCCAGTCCAGCCCCTATATCTACTACGTCTCTGTGAATCATCTTTTAATTGGCATTCAGGAATGAGAGCCAAAAGTTACAGTTGAACTCTCTCTCCTCAGAGAAAGAGTCCACTGTGTTCACTCTTCTGTACATTAAAGACAGGAGAATGGAGTAGTTCGTTTTAGAAATGTTTCAATCACAGTGATCGAAGCAAAAGGACTTCTTACTTAACCCTCAGTTACCTAGAACATGGAATTAATCGAAATTCCCTGTTGCCCAAACATTTATCTTAATCAAGGTTTTGCTGTGCTCCCAGACTTTTTTTGTTTTGTTTTTTAAATTAAATGCATCCTTCTGGTGACACTGACAAGTACAGCAGATGAGGGTGAGAGGGAGGCGGTGGCCTGAGTAGACCTGAGCCATAAACCAAAGGCTCTGCAGGTCAGAGTGGAGGAGAAGTTGGAAGGAAGCCAAATGCAGCCCAATCAGCTTCCCAGAATGAGTGGCCGGCCTCAGCTGGTTATTTTTAAGCTGGGGAGACACACATCCTCACATTTACTTGTGAGAGCATCGTGAATGCGCCCTTGGCCACAGAGGAGGCGGCAGAGCTGGGCTGCCCCTCCCCCTGCGATGGCCTACCCTCAGGGGAGTTCAAAGTCTAATATTTTGTTCCTGAGAGACTGGCTTTGCGGTTTTGCTGTTGCCATTTGTTTTACCATCTGAAGTGCTAAATTTACTCTATCCTAGTCTGAAAAGTGAAGGGGGCATTTTGGTTTAAGTCCCCTGATGAATGAAAGCAGAAAGAAGGAAATGGGAAACGCATTAATCTCACACACCAAAAACAAACATAATCGAGAGAATCCAGGCTGGGCCACGTGCGTGGTTCTAAGAGCCACTGACCGAGGTGTGTCCTTGGAATAATGAAAGTGTATGACTCACTCATTAGACTTCTTGTGGAAGAGAAGTCACTCAGGGGCTCAGGCATCTTGGGAAATTCCATCCTGTCTTTCAGGCTACAATAAGTAATTTAGAAGGGTCCTGAACGCTAAGTTACTGAATCTTTATGGCAAATTCAACAGAACCTTGTCATCAATATCCACATAACCTGATCTAATCACTCTTCGAGGCCAATTCAAATGCCTTTCTCCTCTCCCCCACCTCCTGTTAAAAGCAGTTTTTCCACCTGTACCCTCACAGGATAATTTAGCTAAGCCCAAGGATTTGCATCCTTTTGCCTGGAGAAACACTTCCCCAATGGCTCAATGATTTCAATTCTATAAAACAAAATGTGTATTGTTAAAAGAGAGCCGCACGTTAGGTATTTCTTTTGTAGTAGTAGTAGTAAAAGCAGTAATAGCTACATTTAACTTCATTCTAAAGTCATAAAGGACCAGCTTCAGAAAAACCAGAGAGAAATAGTTCTAGAAAACAAAACAGTGTATTCAGTGTATTCAGTACAAAGACCTGGACCCCCAGAATTACCTGGTCTGGATAATTCTTTAAAAAATGGTTTAGCCAGACCCCTTGTCAAATTCTCCACAAGCCTTTATCCTTTTGTATGTTTCTGCATATTCAGTTGAGTAATTAAGCTTAGCTAAGAAAATAACAGCTGCATGTTTTTAGTTGTTATTTCTAATGACTTTCCTTTATGGCTGTCTGTGTTAGAGTTCTTAGAGTTCTTTTCCAAACACAAAGAAAATAAAACAAAGCAAAGAGAAGCCAGTAAAATTAAATCATGCTGAACATTTCTAGGCCTGAATATGAAAGATTGTTTCTTGTGTGTTTTTTTTTAAATATAGTTCACTAGGTTTCTAATCTTAATTAATGATTGTAGAAAGCTTCAGAATTTGTTGTTTAGTTTTTCTGGTCACATTGTCCCTTGGCTTGATTCTCTTACTCAAGCACATAGTTGTTATTATTTATTAATTTTTACTGAACATCGACAATGCACTTAGATGCCACTGGGACACCAGAATTAGCTATGACCGCTCTCCAGTGAATTTGACCTTTGAATCCGAGGGGATTCAACCCAAAGGAGGAGCCCGTTTCCAGAAAGCAAGGATGGCACCATGACATGGGCTGAGGGTGGCACAGTGTGCCAAGCTGGCTTTGTGGGTCTTAGGATATTTCCAGGTAAACCATTTGACTTTGCTTGGTTTTGGAGGAAGGTGTGAAGTAGTGAGTTGCAGGGAGGGTTGGTGGTGTGTGAATCACTGGAGGCACATTCCCTTAGGCTACAGAAGGAATGTTCTCCAACCTTGCTAGGAAATAAGATTGAATCTATGAATTTAGTTGTGTTGTACCTTGACCCTGGGTGTGAATGAGTGAATAAGAGAATGCAAAGGGCAAAGGAAAGGGAATGAGGGCTGACCCTTGGGCAGCACTCAGAATGGGGGGAGGGGAACAGGAAAAGGAGCCCTCAGTGGCACGGTTACAATTTGAAGAGATATTAGACAATAGCAAAAAGTCTGGGAAGCAGACCTGTTGATTCTTAAAAAGTTCCTTTTTATTGAATTACCATTTTTAGTGAAATTTACAGATCTCAAGTATACAAGCTCAATGAGTTTTGACAAGTGCATATATGCATGGTGACCCACATTCCTGTCAAGATGTAGAATGCTTCCACCACCCAGAAAGTTCCTTTCTGTCCCTAACTAGCCAATTGCTACTCCCTACACTCTTACCCACCTTGGGACACCACAGTTCTGATTTCTATCTCTATACCTTAGCTTTCCTTGTTCTTGGGATTTATTCACAGAGGTGCAATCACACCCTACCTAGCCTTTGATGTCTGTCTTCTTCCACTCAGCGTGTTTGTGAGTGCCATTGGTGTCATTATATGTATTGGTCTGTTATATTCTGAGTAGTATTCCACTGAATTGCTTTACTGCACTTTTAGAATCCATTCTCCTTGTGATGGCCATTTTTTTTCTTCTTCAGTTTTGGCTACTATTAATAAAGCAGCTATGAACATGCTTAACATACAATTTTATTTCTCTTGGGCAACAGCTAGGAGCAAAATTTCTGGATATAATATAGTTATATTTTTAGTGTTATAAGAAACTGCCAGAGAGTTTTCCAAACTGGTTGTACCATTTCACATCCTGCTGGCAATGGAGAGTTCTAGCTGTTTTGCATCTCATCTCTCCAACTTTCATATTGTCAGTCTTTTACATTTTCATTCCTCTACTGGTGTTGAATTTTTTTTTTCATGTGCTTATTGGCCATTTCCCTGTCCATGTACTTTTTGTGTGACATTTTTAATTGGTGGGTTTTCTTCATATTATTAAGTTGCAAGAGTTCTCTATGTATTCAGTGTACTAGTTTTTTAGTCAGAAATACCTAATAGGAATATTTTCTGGTAGTTTATGCTTTGTCAATTTATTATCTTCATGATTGTTTCTTGTTGAGCAGAAGTTTTTAATTTTGATGAAGTCCAATTTATCACTTTTTTTTCTTCCGTAGTTAATACTTTTTAGGTCTTATCTAAGAAATTTTTGTTTTCTTTAAGGTCACAAAAATTCTCTAATATGTTTTCTTTTAGAGATTTGTAGACTTATCTTTTATGTCTAGGTCTAATTAATTTCAGGGTATAAGTTACAATTGTGAAATAAGGGGTAAAGTCTACTTCTTTCCCATATTGATTTCCAGTTGTTCTGACACCACTTGTGAAAAGACTTTCTCCACTGGATTTCTTTGCAGCCTGGTAAGTCCAGCATTTGACTAGGAAGAAGTCATTGGTGACCTAAAAGGGAAAAAAAAAAATGGGAGAGTCTGGAGAGATGCCAAGAAAAGGAGATGGAAGAACTTTAACAAGACAGAGCACCAGAAGCCAGATTATAGTCTGAAGAATAGGAAGCAGATACAATGGAGAGATTGCAGAGGTATAGATCACATATCTAAAGAACTTGGCTATAAAAAGAAAGGTTAAAATAGGACAACAATTCAAAAATAATTACATCTAGGTCAAGATACCAGATGGATGGTTATTGTCAGGCAATGGGTTAAGGAAACAATAAGGTTAAGGTGGGACTTTAAAGGGCTTTGGCTGGGAAATGGCTCAGATGACCTCACTTTTCCAGAGGCCTTGCCACGTGCATAGAACATTTTCTGCCATTACACTGAACCCAGGAAATACACATTTATTGTTCAAACATCTGTCCAAAATACAAGACTTTCTTGGCAAAAATATGTATGCATAAGTGGCTGGGAGCAAAGCCCCCGGGAGAGGTCGTGTCTGTGTCTGTGGCATGTGAAGACATGGCACACTTCCCTGAGCCTAAAGGAATGCTGGGGTGACTTAGTGCCCTCACACATTTCACATGATGGGCAGAGAGATACCACCTCCTCTTCTATAGTAAAGCTGTCCTGAAACATCTGCATGGCTGAGGAGGACAGTGCAACAATTTTTTTTCAAACCTTTAACTGTGTGCTGTAGACTCCAGCTGCTCTCCTGATCCCACAAGGGACACTTTAAGGTCCTATTACAATTTGTTCCCCAAACATCTACTAGCAAGAAGGAAAGGAATAATTGCATTTACTGATTACTAACTGTATGCTAGACAGGACTGTCACATACAGTTGTACAGGCTATGCACTGTACAACCGCCTAACACACTATTCCCACTCTAGCTCGGTGCTGTGCGATGTGGTGGCCTTGGTTTCAAGTGTTGCTCTGTCTTTTGCAAAAGCAAGTTCACTAAACCCTTGCAACCACCCTACGAGATTGGCATTACAACGTCCGTTGTGCCGATGAGAAACCTGAAGCTCAGAGAGGTAAGGCCACTTGGCCAAGGTCACTCAGATGGAAAAGAGCAGAACTATAATTTGTAGATCTGTTGGTTCCAAAACTTTATATTTCACTGGCCTTAAAGTGTTGGACTGACAAGGTTCATCTTTAGCAGGCAGGGAAGTAGACTATTTGGGATGGGACAAGTAACCTTCAGGAAGTGTATGGAATGAAACAGGCCATTGGACTGGAAGACAAAAGGGATAGAGGAATAGGAACTGCCAGGGTGGCTAGAGGGAGATGGAGCGAGATCCTGGGTTGGCAGAGGCTGAAGGAGCAGATGGCCCCGCAGCCTAAGCACACCCACCATGTGGGAGAGAAAGGAACCAGCTACAAAATGCTGCCACGGGCCCTGCCATGGCTGGCTTGGGAAACCCCAGATTGGCTGAGATGCTGACCTCAGGAATCTGAGGTAGGGGAAAAGGGGTTTGTCCCACTGCTCAGAAACTGGGCCAGAAATGCTCAGAGGTTCTTGGGAACCTACTGTGTCCACTCGGGAAGGCAACCTGGTTCAGAGGAAAGAAAAAAGGCTTACAGTTTAGAGGTCAAATCCTGATTTACTAGGGGTGAGACTCCAGGAAAGTTATTGAATCTCGGTTTTCATCTGTAAAATAGAATTATAGTATCAACCTGAAAAATTATTCCAGCGATTAAGTGAAGCAATAAACTCCAGTTACTCCGTGGCTTAGGGCACATATGATGAGGCCTGGTGATAACAGTCCACTTATCAATTCTTTGAAGCTCTTGGCTCACAGGTCACTGTGTTCGCTTGGGCCGTGTTTCAGGACTAGCACTGGGGAAGCTGTGGCGGGTAGGGGGTTGCCTAACTCCACAGCAGGCTCTTACTCTCCTTTACATTTTTTCTTTGTCTGTTCACTTGACCTCTTTTTTCAGGACACCATGCACATCAGAACAGCATCTTACAGTGGCCCCAGGGACAAGCAGAGCTGCGTCCCCTGAATTCCTGGTCCGAGAGATTCCAACCATGAGCCCCTGGAAGGGAGAAGTTAGATCTTATTCACTTTTGCACCTTCAAAACCTTGGAAGCTAGAAGCCCCTCCATAAATGTTGACTGGATGGATGGCCAGTTAGCACACCCACTGGCTTGGCCCCTGCACTTGAGACCTAAGGCTGGCGAGTTTCTGAGGATGGGAGTGCAGAGGCGTTGCTGGCCAGGGTTCTCCCGTGGGTGGGAAACCTGCATTAGGTATGGGCTTCAGGATCAGACTGTCATTGCAAGCCCACCCTGGTGGGTGCTCTATGTGCGCATCGAAACTGTAACCTGGGTGAGCAGATGCCTGGCAGGAGAAGGCTGCCTGTTTTCAGATGGCGCATGTCCCCATTGCACATGAGTTGCTCTGTTGGGCACATGAACAAACCCTCCCTTTTCCTGGGCAGTGAGAGAACAGAGCTAGTGAAAGCGATGCAAAAGCGAAGTGTTGCCCTGTGGGAAATCCTCTCTCTCCTCTCTCCCCATGAAACAGAGTGAGTCTGGCTCTGCTCTTTCATCTGGATTAATCACTGGCCAGTGCCAAGGTGATTAGTTAAACACTGAGGGAAGAGGTCAGGTCCACAAGGTGAAACATGAAAACTTAGGGCATGTCTTCTAAGCAGAAAGGAAGTAGGAAATGAAGAATGCGTTCAGATTTCCAGTAAATGTAATGCTAAAATATTCAGCCATTTGGATATTGCCATGTTATCAATCCAATTAACCTTGCTTCCAGCTGCCAATGGTGCTCAGTGACACTGATGTGTTACAAAGCAATATGAAATATCCCACTGCCGACTATGATCCTAGATAACAGAGAAAATATAGCTCTCGGATTTCAGAGTTGTGAAAAGAAGTGAAATTCAACTCTCAAGTTATGAGATAAGTGATAACCTATAATTTGGTTGCAAACAAATGCGATTTTTATTTTTTCAGCAACATAAGTTTGTCAAAATCATCTGTATGTGGGACTCCAGATACTGATTAGCAGTGATAATAGCAAATGAGTTTTAATGTTCTGCAGTTGAAATGACCCCATTAGTATTGAAATAAAATTGCTACACTAAAATGGTTTCTTGAAAAAAGGTTATTTTAAAAATAACATTCAATGAATTTTATCATGTTTTTTTTTTCTCAATTGCTTTATATAAATAGAGAAACAGATGTTTCTCTTACAGCAACTCTGTTTTCTAAAAATTACATTTTCTGCTAAAGGTAAGAAGTGTAAAGAAAGATTGTATCAAATACAAGTATTATCAGTCTTACTTTTGCTGTATTTGAACATTTTCAGATGTTGATTTTATAAACATTTTTATTATTAAAAAAGAAACACGGGAGGGAAGTTGCCAAAATATCCTGGTAACTTTTAGGTGTTTGGTTTTACTTCAACTTGATGTATCTATGTAATCATCTATTTATCTATATGACTCTGTAGCAGGAACATTTCTCATCGCTGACTGCATTGGTAACTCTTCTACAAAGATGACTGTGGCTGAAATTATTGTTAATAGATCCACTCTAAGGCTCATTACAATTTTGGCAAGATAGAACAGAATCCAAAAGAAATTTAATTTGGCATTTCTGTTTCAATTAAATGTAATTTAAATGGAAGTTTATCAGCAATCCTCAAGCAAAAACAAGGTGAAAACTTTTGAAAGTATTTCCAAAATCTTGGAATTTAAATCTCTGCTTTGAAGGAAAGAGGAAGCAGTTCCCATTTAAATGTTTTCCAAAGCCACTGGAAAATTAAAAAGAAAAAAAAAACTATTAATTTGTGTGTTACTTATATTTCAGGCTTAGGAAGAAAATGACAAGAGTTCAACTTTTCCTCCACAAAATATTATCCCATAACTTTTAAACCTAACTATTACTACTTATGGACAATGAGATATGGCCCTGACATGGTTTATAATTTAAGTATCTGTGAGAGTCAAAATGATTTGAGATCCTGAGATAAATCGTTGCAGCTCTGGCTTAGTCATAAAAGGAATTTATTGAATCAGGTGGTGACCTGAGCCAGTGGGTCCAGCTTTGAACACCAAATGCCAGGTGCCTTTAGGGAGGGGGAGGTGCCAGAGGAAGGAAACTCTTTTTCCAGAACATCCAGTGGTGAAGACCAGAGCAGGTCCAGGGGAGGACGGGAGAGGGGCCAGACCAAGGCTGTCCACTGTCACGGTGACATGTCCTCGCCTACTCATAACCCTAAAGGCTATGAGTGCCAGGGCCTGGCGTGACACGGCACCTGCTGCCTCCACACATGAGCTCTATTGCCCCGTCAGTGGGAGACCTAGCGGCCAAAGCCAAAACTCTGAAAGCCCGGCACATTGCAATGTAAATATGTACTGAGGACTTTGCTAGGCCTTCTGGGAGGCAGAGTAAAAGAAGAGATTCCCGACCAACAGGAACTTACAATCAACTCAGAGCAAGAATGGGAACAAAGGAAATCAGCAACACAAGGTAGCATGCGACAAATGCCTGAGTGACAGTGACACGAATTACGACCAGAATTAAGAAGAAGAATGTGGGGGAGGAGAAAGCAAAAGATGGGTGGAGAGGGGCAAAGAGGAAAAAAATGGAGGACATCCGTAATACTCTCAACAATAAAATTGAATTTGTAAAAAATCAAAACAGAAAAAGCAGAAGTTAACCAATAGATGGGGACCTAATGTGTGATAGAAAACTTATCAGGAGGATCACTTCTTAAATTATATAAATGTCAAACCACTATGCTCTGCACTGAAAACTAATATAATATTCAAGTTAACTGTAATTTGAAAAAAAAAAAGAAAAAAGAAAGAGAAATAATAAAAACTAAATCTTTTCTTTCTCCTTATGTCTATATTCGGCCTATAATTCAGTACCTGACACAAGGCAGCATTCTGTAAAAATTGGCTCGGTAACTGTAGAATGAGCCCGCAAATGTGGATGGATGGGTGGTTGTGGACTGTGCGTGAGGGGTTGGATTTGAAGCGGATTGGGTAGAAATGAGGTGGGCACAACTGAAGGAGAATTTCTAAGAGAAGAAAAGCAATAGGAGACATGAGGTGTGCTAACAGCCTCAGAATGATGCTGGAGAGGAGGGTCAGGGCTTGGAGAGGGAAGAGTGGAGGGGAGTCTGGGAACTCTGGCTGGGGACAGACTGTGGACAGCATGACCCCTTTGTCACCTTGCTAAATTCCAACCCTCCTTCAGGACTCGCTGTGATCTGTCGCTCTCCCCTCAGCGCTCCCGCTGAGCCCCAGTCTGGGTTTGGTGCCCCTCACACCTTTAGCTTCCTTCTTTCCTGCACCGTCCCATGGCCCTGCCATGGTTTATCCACAGGCTCTTCCCACTCCCGTGAGACTGCGCCTCTGTGGGAGGTTCTAATATATCACTCATCTTCAAAGCCTCAGCACCAACAAATGCCTGTTCAGTGAACTAATGAAAACCAGCGACGGGGTTCCACTGACTCTTTTAAAAGAGAAAGGGTGTGATTGGAACTGTGCTCCCAGAAGTTTTCCTGAGAGCAGGAGGCAGGTCTTCTGGTACGCGGAGAGCCTTGAATGTTTGTGGAATCACTCATAGCAGGAACTAGGGTTGAGGTGAGTGTGGAGGGGTGGGGATGGTGCAGAGAGCATGGGCTAGACAGAGCAGAGGAATGGACAGAACTCGGTGACTGAGAACAAAGAAGAGGCCAGTGTAGGAGGCCCAGACAGGCAGCCCGATTGCAGCAGGAGGGAGAGGGGAAAGCAAAAATAAGCTAAGAGGAGGCTGAGTATTTAGGCGGAAGAAGCTAGGAGGAGGAGAAGGCTCAAAGGCTGGAGAGAGCAAGAGGGATTTGAACAGAGCCTGGTGCAATGCACCGTATAGCAGCAGATGCATAAGGAGGGATGGGCATTCCTGGTTCAGGGACAGGGACAGGGGCCACATGTCCCGCATGTGGTCCTGCAGCCAGAGCCTCCAGCATGCTCCAGCCCTGCCTAGGGAAGCCGCTCAAGTGTCCCCCACTTCAGACTTCTACTCACTCGGAAAGGATGGCTGCCTTCCCAGTGCGTGGAGAATGGACTGTTTATAATGGCCTCGGCATCTTAACCGGGAACAATAAATAACTGCAATTTCCAAAAGCTTGTTTCTCTTAAGGGAGCATACACAGGCATTTGTAAGCCAATGCATCACCAGTTCCCTTTGAGTTTCTGCTGGAAAATGGAGCAGAGAAAACCTGGTGGGTTTATTTTTAGTTCTTGCAGGGATGAATGACCATCTCCTGTGGTTAAACGATTGAGTATCCCTTTAGGCAGCAACCTGCAAAATCAATCTGTGGTTAGCACAGCTTAGCCTGTTCAAAAGTGATCATTTTAAGGTATATTTCAAGACAGGCCGATGAGCTGGCACCAGGAAAGGCAGCTTGCCGTGACATAGGTGACATCTGTCGGGACTCTGTGAGAGGCAAGCCTCCTCTATGCACCTCCTCTTATCCATCTGTGAAATGGGACACTACCTCTCCCATGCTCCCCTCACAAAGAAATTACAATGATGCATAGATCCTAAAAGAGGGTTCTTTCTGTTGAGTCCTTTAAAAAGGGGGGGGGTGCATAAAACTGCATAGATTGATATAAAAAGACATCCAGGATGACTGGGAGTACAAACCGAGTTGTAACTGTATATGTACATGTACATATGTGATGTAGATATTGCACAAACTGTGTATAAAAGTGTACATATCTTATGATCCATTTAATGAAATAATGGCAATTATTATGTAGATATTCATGTGTGTATAAACTCAAGGAAGTCTACATAAAATAACAACTGGCAATTTCTGGGATGTGTGATTACCAGGAACATTTGCTTTTATTTCTTATATTTTTTTTACCATTTGCGTTTTTACGAGCTTGCATTTCCTTCGCAATCAGAAAAGGTTTCCGTGCAAATACAGGCGAATGAAGACGGCTCCCCGCCTGTGGGAGCCCGTTTTACTCCATCGATCAACGAATGCTCTTCAGCACCTGCTTCACTGTCTCTGGAGAAACTCTGACACAGCCAGGGCGGCGAGACCTTAAATGGCCTTTACCCCGACAGCTTACGTTTAATGTTCTCGCTTCTTATCCTGGGGCTCTAATGCCAACTGGCGATCAGAGACATGCTGCTCTCGGCTCATGCAAGATGCCCTGCACAGCCACAGGCTGTTAAAATCTTAAAGCCCATTAAGAGTTTCTCTGATGGAAAATGCCTCCTCGCTAGGAATAAGCAAGTACTTGGTAAAACACCCTTTGCCTAAATATGGCTGAGGGCAAGCTCTATGTTGTTGTTTTTGTTTTTAATTTCAAGAGATTTTTAAAAATAAGATTTAGCACAACGTGTGTTTCTCCAAACACAAAATCAAGCACCAGGGCAATGGCGGGTGCAGGGTTGGGCCCCGGGGACCCAGGCTCTGGAGGGCATCGGAGGGCTCATCGAGCTGGCTTAACGCTCAGCCTCATGCACTGTCAGGGCCTATGGCGACTTGGGGTACAACGAGGAGGAGCAGTATGAAATCAGGGAGCTTTTTTGCCAATTACTGCTGACCAAAGTGAAATCAGCTCTGTGGTAACTAGACTGTAACTTTTAAGATTCGTAGGAGGACGATAAAAACGCACATTCATGGACACCCCGGGAATATGGAGGATGTGCATAAGCAAGTGTTTAGTAAAACACTCTTCGCCTAAACATGGCTGAGAGCAAGCTCTATGTTTTTTGTTCTAAATACTCTCAAAATTCCCTGCCCTGTCCACTAAACTATCTACATCTAGCTATTAACCTTGATTCATGATGTGCAACCTTCTGAGCACTTCTCTTTCACTTCTGTTAGTTTCACTCATAAAGGAACGTTGCATCTCACCACATCCATGTCCTCTTAGACTCTAGGAAGTTTCACAGTTCAGTGACATCTTTCTTTGGAAATCCCTAGAACCTTTATAAAGCACTAGAGGCCCAGTGCACAAAATTAGTGCATGGGTGGGAGGGGGGTGTCCCTCAGCCCAGCCTGCACCCTCTCCAATGGGGGACCCCTTGAGGGATGTCCGACCGCCCGTTTAGGCCCCATCCCAGTGGGATAGGGCCTAAATGGGCGGTCAGACATCCCTCTCACAATCCAGGACTGCTGGCTCCCAACTGCTCGCCTGCCTGCCTTCCTGATTGCCCCTAACTACTTCTGCCTGCCAGCTTGATTGCCCCTAACTGCTTCTGCCTGCCAGCCTGATCACCTCCTAACCACACCACTGCCAGCCTGATGGATGCCTAACTGCTCCCCACCTGGCCCGATTTCCCCCAACTGCCCACCCCTGCTGGCCTGGTCACCCCTAACTGCCCTCCCTGCAGGCCTGGCCCCCCCAACTGCCCTCCTCTGCTGGCCTGGTCTCCCCCAACTGCCCTCCTCTGCTTGCCTGGTCACCCCTAAATGCACTTCCTGCTGGCCTGATTGCCCACAACTGCCCTCCTCTGCAGACCAGGTCTCCCCCAACTGCCCTCCTCTGCCAGCCCGGTCACCCCTAATTGCCTGATCACCCACAACTACCCTCCCCTGAAGGACTGGGTCCCCCCAATGGTCCTCCCCTGCAGGCCTGTTCTCCCCCACCTGCCCTCCTCTGCTGGACTGGTCACCCCTAACTGCCCTCCCTGCTAGCCTGATCGCCCACAACTGCACTCCCCTGCAGCCCTGGTCCCCTCCAACTGCCCTACCCTGCGGGCCTGATCACCCACAACTGCCCTTCCCTGCTGGCCTGGTGCCCCCCAACTGCCCTCCCCTGTAGGCCTGGGTCCCCCCCCAAATGTCCTCCCCTGCAGGCCTGGTCCCCCCACAACTGCCCTCCCCTGCAGGCCTGGTCCCCCCCAACTACCCTCCCCTGCAGGCCTGGGTTCCCCCGAACTGTCCTCCACTGACTGCAGGCCTGGTCCCCCCCAACTGCCCTCCTCTGCAGGCCCTGGTCCCCCCTAACTGCCCTCCCCTGCAGGCCTGGTCCCCCCCAACTGCCTTCCCCTGCAGGCCTGGTCCCCCCACAACTGCCCTCCTCTTCAGGCCCTGGTCCCCCCTAACTGCCCTCCCCTGCAGGCCTGGTCCCCCCCAACTGCCTTCCCCTGCAGGCCTGGGTCCCTGCAACTGTCCTTCCTTGCTGCGTGGTCTCTTCCAACTGCCCTCCTCTGCCAGCCTGGTCTCCCCCAACTGCCCACAACTGCCCTACCCTGCCAGCCATCTTGTGGCAGCCATCTTGTGTCCACATGGGGGCAGCCATCTTTAACCACATGGGGGCGGCCATCTTGTGTATTGGAGTGACAGTCAATTTGCATATTACTCTTTTATTAGATCGGATTAGTAATCAGGTCATCTTCACTGGAACCCCCAAGAGAAAAGTTCTATTTCATGCTAGGTTTAGTGTGAACTATTTACAGAAAATAATATTTCTACAAAGACATCTCGCTCCGCTTCCATATTTAGTCCCCCAAATTCAAACACATAACATTATCAAAGCACAGGATCTCCTGGCCTAGAGCCCCCAAAATGCCTAGGGTCTTAGTCCAGGCTAAGAGGGCGATGCAGAGGTGATGAGAATGAAAGACGTCATTGATGAGGCTGGAAATTGAGAGCAGACTCACCACACATCACACAATTAGCTATTAGCAGGCCAGGCCTCAAACCAGCTCTTTACCTCTCACTCAGAAATGCTTCCACTGCTTCGGACTGGCTGCTTACCAGGGCTGCAACTTGCTACGTCTCAGGAAATACTGGCATTTAACAAGGCCCTCCTGACACGCAAAGATTTTACCCTAAAGACGAATGCTGGCTATGGGAATTTCAGACACCATCGCCAAGTTACGCAGGGAGATAGTTGGGCCAGCAGATCTCTTGGCACTCTTCCAAATCACCGGCTGGGGGTTATTCTGCTTGTGTTGCTTTTCCTTGGAAAACTCTTGCTTGCTTTTCAGCTCTGTTAGGCTTGAGTGAGCTTCCATATATGTGGGCCTTCAGGGTCCTAGAATGCATACTCAGCTTCCTCTGATTAATTGATAAGGGGGTCCAATGCTGCTTATTTGCCTTTATCCTGTATGAGGTATACATTTTTCCATCATCAAAAACATTCATTCAAAGCAGCGAAGTGTTGGAGCTGGCTCCTGCCAGCTCAGGAGTGCCAAATGTGTGCATCCTGCCCTAGTTCAGTGACTTTGCACTGGTATCTCAAAATTGGACATGGAGAAAATGTTTATATCATGGAACTTGATAATTGGCAAATGTGAAAACTGGGATTTTTTATTTTTTTTTTGGTCCCAGAAAACCTGGTTACCAGCACACAATTGGTCCCAAGTATGTATTTTTCTACTTTAGCAAGAGACTATTTATTTTGTAAATTATTACCAATTTGTGCTTGATATAATGGATGTTTATAAAGGAATGAATGAATAAATGAGATCTTTTTTCCAGATCTATACAGTGCTCCATGCTAGTTTTTGAAACTCAAATGGGCATTAAAATGATGCTAATTTTGGATTCTCCATTCCTTTTTGGGGAGTTTGACCTTGTATTCATCTTGCTCTCTTAAATGCCAGTTTGGGATGTAGGAGATTTTCCATGTTTATCCTTCTAGTGCCCCTTTTTCAGACAAGAGAAAAATGAAACATTCCCTCCGCTCCAATGAGGAAGCATGATTTAATTGTCATGAAAAGCAATTTTGACTTTATGGTACAATATGAAGAAAATCATTTTTATATATTATAGGTTATTTTTATTTTTAAGGAAGCAAATCCCAACTGGAAGAGCTAAACTGTCTGACATGGTCTCATTGATATTCTGCCTTTCTGATTACTAGCTTAAGAAGTTTTGAGTTGCTTTTAAAATTGATGTTCAAATTTAATATGATTTTGCTTTGCATCTTGTTCCAGTAAAAGTCTCATATTGGTTTGCTTGTAGGGAGCCAAGAAAAGAAGCAATTTTTACTTTGGAAAATCCTGTGAATATTTATATAATGGCTCTCAGCTGCAGGGAATTTAAGAAGCTTAGAAGAATTTCACGAAGTTTTTAAAGAAGGGAGTCACTGTAATGCCATGAATAGGAATACATTCGTGTCAAATTTGAAATTGTGTGAGTGCTTACTATTATTCTGTTAGACCTGGACCCACACAGCTTTTTGAATGTTGCTGAAGTAACGTGACATGGTGGTTTCTACTTATTTAAAGTACTAGAGACCTGGTGCATGAAAATTCTGCACTCGGTGTGGGGGGTCCCTCAGCCTGGCCTGCACCCTCTTGCAGTCCAGATCCCTTGGGGCAGTGGTCGGCAAACTCATTAGTCAACAGAGCCAAATATCAACCGTACAACGATTGAAATTTCTTTTGAGAGCCAAATTTTTTAAACTTAAACTTCTTCTAACGCCACTTCTTCAAAATAGAGTTGCCCAGGCCGTGGTATTTTGTGGAAGAGCCACACTCAAGGGGCCAAAGAGCCTCATGTGGCTCGCGAGCCGCAGTTTGCCAACCATGGCCTTGGGGGATGTCCAACTGACAGCTTAGGCCTCTCCCCAGGGCATCAGGACTAAGCTGGCAGTCAGACATCCCTCTGGCAGCCTGGGAGCCCTCGGGGGATGGCCCACTTCCTGCAAGGAGCGGGCCTAAGCAGTTAGTCGGATATCCTTAGGGCTGCCGAGGAGGTGGGAGAGGTTCCTGCCACCGCCACTGCGCTGGCCAGCTATGAGCTGGCTCTGGCTGAGCAGCGCTCCCCCTGTGGAAGCACACTGACCACCAGGGGGCAGCTCCTGCATTGAGCGTCTGCCCCGTGGTGGTCAGTGCACATCATAGCGACCAGTCGTTCCTTGGTCGTTCCACTGTTAGGGTCAATTTGCATATTACCCTTTTATTATATAGGATTCTTTTTGAGGATATCTGCACTGGTTTGGTATGTCCACTGAACTTCTATTTTAAAAGACCCAGAGTTTTGGTGTTGGCTTTTCATAAACACTTGTCAAAATCAGCAAAAAATTATAAACCAGATATCCTTTCTCATGTAACTTAACCTCAAAATTCCATTGTTCTTGGTTGACTCTTACAAAGAGAATATTGATTAAAGGTTTAATTTGATTAAAGAAATAAAAGTTTGCATACTCTATTATTTCATGTATATAAAATTCAAAAACAGGCAAAGCTCATGTCTAGCAGTGTCCATAATGGTCACCCTCTCAGGGGACGGTGACAGCATCGACCTCTGGAGTGCTGGCGATGATCTGTCGTCTGTTACACAGTGTGTTCACTTTGTAAAAATATATCAAAATGTGCTTATGATTCGGGCACATTTCTGTATGTAACCAATACTTCAAGACAGAGTTTACTGTTTAAAAATGGCTGCTCCCTGATCCTCTCTGTGATTTTAAAGAATTTTAGCATAAACCTGAGTAGATAACAGTGGTTTCCAAGGGGATGTTAGTCAAATGAGGTAGTTGGCTGAGCCACAAATGGAATCCCCACATAGAACAAGACTTGGTCTTACCAGATGAACTCTGTCACCTGACTCTATGAAAGAAAAACATTTCTATCATGTGGACTAGCATTTTTTCCAAAGGACAATTTCATGCTCCCCGGGCAAGTAGCTGTTTGTGAATAAGAATCAAGCACCGCCTTTCAGCTCTTGGTAATTGGAAGATAGGGAAGACTTTTGGGGTCACAGATAGCTCTGTAACAGCTTCAGAGAATCCTTTGCTGGAGTCTTTTCACCCTATCCTCACATCTGCTTGGGAAAGCTGAGCTAATTAGACGTGGCCAGCTAGCATTTAGTCAATAAATAGCTTGGCTCAGCAGACAGTTAATGCAATGCCAGATCAATAGGGCCTCCGAAAATTATTTCTTCACTTCCTTCAGTGGCACGTAGAAGTCCATGAAGGACAGACCATCAGCCTTCAGTCCAGGAGGCACGTAGCTTTTCATTATCCTGACACGAGATGTTGAGAGGGAGCCAATGTAAGCAGTTCTAAGCTCCTTATAGATGTGATGTCAGATTTTCATTTTGAAAGGGAATCGGATCTAAGAAGATTTTTCAAGAAAGGCCCAGACTTCTCAACTGAAGTACTTTCTTTTCCTGGAGAGAGCCAGTAGAGATGGGAACCACGCTGTCACTTAAGGGGACCAGCAGGAACAGCAGCTCCTTGGAGGTGATAGGTAGTTATCTTTCATAATCTTACGCAATAAAGGACAAATTAAAAGACTATTGAGGGATAGGAGGAGACATTTTGGAGGAAAGATATTCAAATTTTTCTTTATGTGACCTTCTACTAATTCACATGGAATGCTATTTGGTTTCAAGTTTATGGCTATATTACAGTGAAAATGAAGCTCCTTTCAGGATCGTATGATCTAAGGCCTCACAGTGCCCATGTTCACCTCGACCTGGTTCCGAGGGCTTTGAACCTTGGGAAAGCAATGACGCAGATACTAAGTGGGGAACAATATACTTCCTGACACTAATAACCCTCCAGACAGATGCAAGTATGATGGCTAGCTTGATTTTTGAGAAGTGAGGGCAAGATAGAGTAAAATTATAGATGTTCAGAGTTCTTGCATTTCTATGATTAACTTCAAACTGATAACTGAAGTAGATTTGTTTGTTTGTTTGTTTGTTTCAAATGTGGGTTGCGAACTCCTGTTCTGAATGTCAGATGGAGAAAGACATCCATACCTCAGGAGCAGTTCATGCTCTACTTCCTTCCTCGGGCCCTCCCACCTCCTGGCAGCATGTTTCCCTAGGGGTAAGCAATCTGGTAGCAGGGAGTGGTTTGTTTGCTTCTTCCTTTAGGAAAACAAGAAGACTACAGAATTCCTCTACCTCTGAAGGCAAAAGTGAATTCAATGGCAATGGATCAATTCCAGGAAAATAAAAGGACAGATCTATTATTTCATCCAAATTTCCCATGCATGCTTGCTCTCCCCTACCCCCTCACATTCTCTGTACAATCATAATGGAATGTTGGCTCACTTGGACCAAATTCTCAGCATTTCCCATTTGTTTGCTTTTCCCAAATGACTAAAGCCACTGTGATGGTATATTCCGCCATAGGGGTGGTCTTTGGTGTTGACTGATGAGTTTGCAGGTATGTGCAGTCACTGAACAACTGACCGCACCATTGTCAGGGTCGCAGATGTCCGTGGGAGCAAGGCCTCTGTGTGAGGGCTCATGCTCAACCCTAACTGTTAGTTTTCATTTTTCATGGTTTTGACAGCTTTCTTCCTGTGCTCTTCTTCTGTATTTCATAGATATCTCGGTGATAGCAAGGGTCATGTTCCTGCGCCCATGCTTTTCTCTCTGCCCCAACTACTCTCTCTCTTTCACGTCCTCTAGCTAGTTCTTTCTTAAGTCCAGTTCTCAGCTACGTACCACCTTCTTTTGAAGCCTGTCCTGATCTCTTTGTGTGTAATTGATGTCAAAGAATCCTGTTACCTTGTTAAGCTCTCTCTCAGTTTTTCCTTCACAATGCAAATTCTACTTGTCTTTTTATTTAATTCTGTTTGTCTCTTTCCCTCACTGGCACGGAAGAACCCCGAAGCCTCAGACTCTGCCTATTTGTTCACCACCCCATTCCGGGGCCTGGCGTGGTGCCTGCTACGTGGCTGACACTTGGGAAAGATTGACAGACACTTACTTTTACTCTACGCCTACATGAAGGCTGCACTTCCAGGTCAAACCAGTACCATCAGAACACTACACCAGAAACAGGCTGGCCAACAAGTATTTGACAGACTTTAGAGGCTCTTTTCAAAATAATTGTTTGTATGGGTAACGTCAACTTTAATAATTTCTTAACGTGAGTAAATACGAACCTAAACAAATGACACCAAAACTTCCTTCAAATTTTATCTCCAGGAGGGGCTAATTCTGCTATGAATACTCTATTGTTCTACTGTGATTTAAATTGGGCTTTAAATTCATGAAAAATAGTTTTGGATAGATTAAGCAAAATTAATGAATTTTTATAACTTAATGTCCCTCCTGTTAAGAGGGCTGGCCAGACAAGAGTGAGGCAGTTACCTACCTATTCTGCACCTAATTTCTACCTTTCCTTCCCCAGTAGCTCCCATTTCTACTTCCATTAGGTGCTTAGACCTGTTTTGATATTCTTCCTCTCTTAACACAAAAATTAGTCTTTGAATCCTTTATTCACTCCACAGAATGCATAACTTTAAAAAATCATTATTCCTTCTAAGGATGTTTATAATATTAGAATCGAAGTGACATAATGCATTACATAGTCCAACCACCTTGTTTTTGTCCTCATTTGCATTTTTACATACAAATATGATGACATCACTCCCTCATGCAGCCTCTTCTCCTTCCATAACCCTCAGTACTGAAGAGCAGGGTCTTGGGACCTGCCTGTCCCCCATGCTGCCTGTACTGAACCCTCTTCCATCTGGGCCAAGCTCGCACTTGCCTCTGCTGGTGCAGACATCTCCTTTCCTGTGGCACATTCATGCACGCTCGCTGCCCCCCATCTCACTCCTATGTTTTCATTGCCAATGTACTTGTATGTTTCTCCTGGGACAGTGAGCAGATTCTCATCTTGCAACCTGTATCGCCAGCCCAGGCCAGGCAGGGCCTGGCCCAGGGTAAGTACAGAATCAACAAAGTAAATGAAGGAAGCTAAAGAGCTGGAGTGTTAAGGGTAGAATTTCAGGGATCAGCCAGCAGAAGAATATTATTTAAGGACTGAGGTGTTGTTTCCCCCAAATCCATACCTCCCAAGCAGCTGTGTAACCTGCCAATGCTTTTTATCACCAAAAAGAACTGTCCTTTGCCCTGGCTAGTGTGGCTCAGTTGGTTGGGCATCATCCATGCACCAAAAGGTTGCCACTTTGATTCCCAGTCAGAGGATATGCCCAGGTTGTGGGCTTGATCCCCGGTAGGTGGTGTACTGGAGGAAGCCAATTGATGTTTTGCTCTTGCATTGATGTTTCTCTCTCTCTCTCTGCCTCTCTCTAAAAATCAACAATAGATATAGATTTTAAAACTGTCCCTTCTTTAGTAAATGACACACACACTTGCAGGCATTGGCTAAGATTGGTTCATCAGTCAATCAATAAGTGTATTTGTTATTATCGTCTGCTGTATACACCACTAAGTGATATTGTACAGAGTTGGGCAGTCTTTCTTGCCTACCCCCACGCGACTGCCCTGACATCATTGCTTCATGCACACTCTGTGCTCTTGGCTGAATGAAAGAGCCTGTCTAGCCCGGGCTGACTTTCTGCCCCCTACCCTGTCTTAACGTCTGCAAGCAACGCTGACCACAGTACACCTCTGCTGTATTGACAGTCTCCTCCTCTGTTGTTCTACCTCCGGATACTTTCCTATTGGACTTCAGTGAGCAAGCAGATGAACTGGAAGGATTAGGAGAGGATGAATGGGAACTTTGCCATATTTGTAGTCCAGGGACAGGGAACAGCACAGTGGTCTGGAAAGGCATCAGAGCTGGGCGGTTAAAATGGCAGCTCTGCAGCCTTCTGTGATCCTGGGCACAGCAAACAATCTTTCCTCTGCTGGGAGAATGGGCCTGACGACTCGCTGAGTAGGCAGTGCAGCGGGAGTGAGAGGGCCTGGTTCGAGGTAAGTGCTCTGCCATTGTTTATTTCCATCCCTAAAGGAGACACTTAGCATGAGAGCCATGAGTTCCTGGGTTAGGACTTGTCCAGGTGCCAGGGGCATTTAGCAGTGTACCGAAATTATTTTCTCTAAGTCTCTCCTTTTATTTTTTTCCTTCACTGAGATAGCAGTAGCCTTCCATAACTTAAGTATCTACTCACAAAACCTCAAAATCCTCCTGGAAAACCTGTACGGTACAAAACCTGTACGGTACCTGCACCTACCTGCTAAGAGTGTGTGGTTTCTCCAAGCTACGTTTCTAAGAACTAGCAAGAGTCTACTCCTAAGTTTTTTGAACTGTTGGGTTTCCATCTGTATGCTCTTCAGGGCAAGAATGCAGCCTTTTTACCTTGTTATTGTTATTCAGCTGAACTTCCATTGTAAGGAAGCTTAGACATCCATGACACTTTATGAATAATGAACAATGACTGTAACCTTGCCAGAGCTGGCAACCTAATCAGTCCAGCTTAGATAGAGGTGTGTGTGTGTGTGTGTGTGAGTGTGTGTGTGTGTGTGTGAGAGAGAGAGAGAGAGAGAGAGAGAGAGAGAGAGAGCCCTAGCCAGTTTGCTCAGTGGATAGAGTGTCACCATGTGGACTGAAGGGTCCTGGATTTGATTTCGGTCAAGGGCACGTACCTCAGTTGCAGGCTCTTCCCAGGATTCTCTCACATCAATACTTCTCTTTGTCTTACCCTCTCTCTTCACTCTCTCTAAAAATCATTGGCAAAATGTCCTCAAGTGAAGATAAAAAAAAAAAAGGAAAGAAAATGAGGAGAGGGGTATGGGGGGGGGGGGTGACAAGTGAGTATATGTGTGAGAATGTGTGAGCATGTGTATGTGAGTGTGTGAGTGTGGGTGTGCATGGAGCCCTTAACAATAGCTCTAGGGACTGAGCTAGCCTATGTAACAAAGGGGTAATATGTAAATAGACCAAATGGCAGAAAGACCGGTCGCTATGATGCACACTGACCACCAGAGGGCAGATGCTCAACGCAGGAGCACCTCTCAGCCACAAGCTGAGTGGAAGTGGCGGGAGCCTCTCCTGTCTCCACAGCAGTGCTAAGGATATCCAGGGGTTAGCGGGCCTAAGCCATCAGTTGGACATCCCCCAAGGACTCCCAGACTGCTAAAGGGTGCAGGCCGGGCTGAGGGACCACCCCCCGCCCTCCGGCTCCCCCCGCTCTCCCCCCCCCCTCCCCCCGCCATCCAGTGCATGAGCGTCATGCACTGGATCTCTAGTATATTTATAATTGTGAAGAATTCATCTCCTCTCCTTTGGGTTCTCATAGAACAGATCACCAAGTTCTTAAAAACATATTTGTCCTTGTGTAACTTGCAGTTCCTATCATCACTGTCTTTTGTTTTGTTTTTAAATCCTATCTTTCTAGGCATGAGAGGTATATATATTTAATTTATATATATAAATCAGAGAGGAAGGGAGAGGAAGAGATGGAAACATCAATGATGAGACTCATGGATCAGCTGCCTCCTGCATGCCCCCCACTGGGGATGAGTCTGCAACCAGGGCATGTGCCCTGACCAGGAATTGAATGAGTCTGCAACCAGGGCATGTGCCCTTTACCTCCTGATTCATAGGTCGACACTTAACCACGGAGCCACGCTGCTTGGACCTAGGCGCAAGAGTTTTGCCCTGATGCTGCTCATGCTCACTCCCCTCTCCAAATTCTCATCAGAGGATTCAGCAAAATGTTTAGTCACTAGTCCAAGAGTTTTCGCTTCTGGGGAAGCCTCACCGGCCCCCCTTTTACCATGGCCTTCAAAAGGGAGATGAGGGAGAACGTTGTCACTGGGTTGGAGAAAAGTTACTCTGTGCCAGGTGGTGTGGCCAACACCAAAACTCCATGATCTCATTTAACCCTCACAACAACACTAGGAGAATGTACAGTTGCTTTGCCCCTTTAAGGAAGAGAGAAGTAAGGCTCAGAGACTTACAGAGCTGGCCCAGGGCTATAAGACAAGCTGCAGCTGGGCAGACTCCAGCCACCGTTGACTCAGACCCAGATATTTATAGTCTGGAGGGAGCGAGAAGGGGAAGATCGGGACTCAAGTTGTAAGGAAACTCAGACAGCACCCAGCCTTGCTTCCCCGAGGAGGAAACGAAAGCCCAGACTGATGACTCTGCAAAGCCGTGCATTTCTGAGGGCAGAGCTAGGATGACTATGCAAGTGTCCAATCCCCCAGTCCAGTGCACACAGTTAAAACCCTGTGTGCTCACTCTTGGGCTCTGTAGATTGGCCATGATTAAGAGCTGTGATTTGAGTCTACTGCTTTTGCTTTTTCTGCTGATCTTTGTCATAGTGACCCGGAGTGCCACACTTCTGGTCAGGGAAGAAGAAACACATAAAACAGGATGTCTTGCTTTGAGGTACCAACCTGAGCAGAAAGCTCTGTACCACATCGCAAAGTCCATTTTTCGGAACATTTGTTTTCTTGTCTTAAACTCGTAGAAGTGTTTTCTTTCCAAAGGAAACTCTAGGTTTAGTGAAGTATAGAAGAGATTAAATTTGTGGCAAAAACAATAGTGACAATGGTAGCAATAACAATGAAATGGTTTATTTAGCTTATCAAGGATGGAGAATGATAAGGAGGGTCACAGTCTCTAAACAGCTAGTCACAGGAGAGTTGTATGTTGGACACAGCCTAGTTCTTCCTTCAAGCTCTTGTAGCTTCAGGAGAGAAAAAAAATATGTAAAAATCTCCATCTACATGGCTAAGAGGCCTTTCAGCATATTGGTTTCCACTTGGCTAAGACAATAACAGCTTCTAGGTTGGGGCTGAAGGAAGGAAAAAATACTCCAAAGTAGGTCTCTCTTTCTTGCCAATGGCCCAGCATTTAGAGCAGGTGAACTCACTGGGCACTGGATAGAAGGGGATGTCCTTATTCTGTATGTTTTATATTATAAATATATTTCATTGCATTGTCATATTTTAGGAACCAAGGGGAAACATATAAATGAAGACCAGCTGTCTTCTCCCTTTCTCCCCTGAAAGTTGAGTTTTCAGCCAATTATCTTTGTTCCATGAGTTTTCTAACTTCCAAAAAATTTTAAACTGTACTCTGCTATCACCTTTGTTCTTACACATTCACCACCTCTCCCATTAAAAAATGTTCACTGTAATTATAATAGACTTTTAGGAAGAAGTAGACTTAATGTACATTTCAATATGCCATGAAGTGGACTTAATGTACATTTCAATATGCCATGTTCAACTGGATTTATCCTCACTTGACTCAAAGAGATGAAGAACTTATATAAGGCCATATAACAGTATGTGGCACAGCTGGAATTTCAACTCAGACAGAGGAAATCAGGGCTGATATTGTCTATGGTACCTGGTTAGAGGAGGATAGGTATGGAAAAAGATCATGAAGGTGTTGCTATGAAACATAAAATAGAGGTGAGGGAACAGCAGCATTTAGTGTCCTTGAACAATAATTTTTCTTGACTTCTCCCTTCTTCCTTTCACCTGTTTCTCTTTCCATCTTTCCTTTCTCTGCCACATCTTTCCCTCCATGAACATGTATGGAGACTACCATGCATTAAGAGTGAGGCTAAATTCTGAAGTCACAGTGGTTCCTAAGACAGAGTTATGCTGCCTGTCTTTCGGGAGCTCACAATTTAATGGAATTAAACAATACAGTGCATCGAGCTCAGAGCACAAAGGAGAGACATGGGCACTTGGCCTAATTCTGAATGACAAAAAATTGGCTCTTCCAACCACTAGAGTCTCTTGTTCTTTGATCCATTTGTCCTTCATGTCAGTACCATCTTTGTCATCACAATCATCATTATTAACATAACTATTTATAGAAATTCTACTATTTGCCTGATACCATAGTAGATGTTGTATATAACTTATTTAATTCTCACAACAATCCAGCAAGATAATTATTACCAGTTGGAGAAAACGGAAACTTAGATTAGCTCACCCAAAGTCAACAGTAAGCAAGGCTTCCTGGTCTGCCCTCCTCCTAGGACTTTTTAGAAGTCTCTTCTATGAGCCTCCCTAGAACCCAATAAAGGTCATTATAATTACGCTTAGGCTTCACACATTGAAACATTTTTAAATGTATATACATTTCTAGATTGTGTGCTCCCAGGAACTATTTCTTATTTATCTCTGTATGCCTAATACCTAACTCAGTACCTAGCTCAGGATTTAAACTCATTAAATAAAAAATTGTTTACATAGGCAAAGTCAGGATTCAAATCCCGATTTTTCTAATTACAAAGCTCATGCTTTCCATTGTGTGACCTTGTCCTTCAATTCACACTTTCTCTCTTTGGTGTTCCTTATCCCCCTTATAAACAGAGGTTCACCTTTTTCTCACTCTTACCTCTTCCCCCAAAATGCCGAGTCCCGGCTGACAATCATCTCCCTCTTTCTGGGAAGACTTGTGATTAAACCAAAAAGCATAGACACATGTTTTTCAAAACCAAATAAATGCCTTTTGGGAAAATCCCTCATAGCCTTCAAATGTAGTCACAGCACAAATGTTAGCATCAAAACAAACCCTTTGTTATAAATATTTACTACATTATGGACAGAGACTTAGGGTTCCATCTGTTCCATGGGATTTTCATTTTAGTAGAATCTTGTGAAACCAGATCCGCAAATCATTGTTCCTATTGGCCATGCATGGAGATATCTTGCTTAAACAGAACCCTATGTTCAAATGGCATCTGTCCTGAACCCTTAGTTTGTCTACTCAGAGCCACAGAAGGCCACAGAGATAAGCCATGGTGGGAACCTGACTCGTCGACAGTGAATCAAGAGATCTTTCCTGCAACACTCCTGACAGTTCACAGGAGCTTGACACCCAGGTGAGAACAGCAGATGGAACTGGTGCTGGTATGAAGGCACAGCTACCCACTCCAGTTCTTTGCCAAGTTCTTTTTTTTTTTTTTTGCCAGGTTTGTAAATGCTCACGTATGGAGGCTGAGTAGAAGAGGAACCGACCTGGAAAATGGGGACACAGAGAGGGCTGCGTTATATTCAGGCTGTGTGTTGGGAAACTGTGACCTTGGCAAGTTTGAAACATCTGAATTCTCAATCTCTATTTCCTCATCTGTAAAATAAGACGAGCAGTGTTATAAAGACTAAATGAAAGAGCACATGCAAACATTAGCACCTTTCCGTCAGACCATGGTTGGACAATGCCTCTTCATTCTCCTTGAAAGGAGATAAAAAAAAAATTGCATGCAGAGATGACACCCACACCCCCTCCCCCAGATATCCTGATTCAGTGAGAGACCTGGGCACCTGTACACCTTAAACATACCCCAGTGAAGACTATGTGGAGAACCATGGCCTTAAGTGACGCCAGGAATCAGTTTTCTCAGTTGAGATAAAAATGTTTTGCTTCCAATCTGGAATTGTTCAGGATGTAGCAAGCAATATCCCTCTCTACTTATAAAGCATTTTATAATAATTATGTTTACTCGTTCTGTATCCTTGAGGGGGAGTTTGACTTTAGGAGCTGTACTTTCTCCTTGAGGACAGAGAGGCAAAAAGATTAGCTCAGAACGTCAATGGCAGCTACAGGATTGGAATCCAGAACATTTATCATCTGCAATAGCTGAACGCTACAGCCCTTACTCAAGCAGAATGTCTACTGACAATCAGAATAATTGACTGCCCTGAAAACTCTGTCAAATCAGGCTCATAAATTGTTGTAATAGAATAATATAAGTTGGCCACACTAAAAAGCATATATTAATCTTATGATTTGTATTTAAGAATAAGCTGAAAATCTCAATTATTTATGGGCATTATTAAGGGCTAGTTCTTCAACTTAGATTTCTAGTGGGAATAGAGCCAAACTTTATGTATAAGCAAAAGAAAATTGTATCAAATGTAGGTTTTTGGGGTACAAAAATAGGGAGATACTAACAAGAGATCTTGGGAAATTACAAGAATTTTATTCAAATAAAAGTTAAAGCCTGCTTTAGTAACTGACCAGGAAGCTCTTTCCCCAAGCTGCCAATTTTATTCTGAACTCAATGAAAGTTTGGTATTTCATGTTTTGTTTTCAGAACTGTTTTATGTAAAAAACCCAAATTAGACAAACAACAACAGACCAATTATCTCCACACTATCATCGGCTGGGAATTTTGTTTAAATGTAATTTTCTGCCTATTCTTCTGTCAAACAGATGAAAAGCATGAAGACAATGTCAAACATTGTACAAAAATCATTTGCTAAAGGTTATGAAGTAGCTACAAGAATCCAAATAATAACATTTTCTTATAACACGATTATCTTTCAAAGTTACTTTTGTACCATTCTTCCTCAGTTCTGTATAAAGGGATAAAGAATATAGTGTCCACCACTCTGGTGCTCCAACTGTCATTTTTGCCTGGAAATATCATAAACTGTGCCATAATATAGAGGCATTTAATTAGAGTCCTTTAACACATTGTAGCTCACCAAAGATTTTTGCATTCAGTATGTTTCAAACAGCTGAGCTTTAGAAATGTGGAGATTTGTTTACCACTAGATATCCATGGGCCACTGCAGCTGCGCAGCCCCCTGAATGTGGTTTGCATATGTAGCTCAATGACTCCTCAGAAGCAAGATACAGTCACAGAAACAGCAGCAAAGGAAAATACGCAGCCATGAAAGTGGGACCCCGAATGCACCCCGGGCGAAAGACCTCTGAACAAGCCTGAAGGAAAGCAGGCAGTGGGCCAAACGCAAAGTGGGCCCGAGGCCTTGGGTGAATGTAGTGGGCCCTCATGTCTTATGTTGAGTTCTTGGGGACTCTGTGAATGTTGGGGAACTCAAGGAGTATTTTTTACAGAGTGATCCCCTACCAGCCTCAAGCACAGGTACGAATGCATAGTGAGGCCACGGGAAGGCTCAAGCTGCCCAATTCCAGCTTCGTTCCCATCTGTTCCCATGGCAATCCCCTCACCCCCCATCTGACATGAAATTCCCAGTGTCAAGGTACTCCCATAGCATCAATAGGACAGGGAAGACCATTGTCACCAGAAGGAAAATGTTGCCTGAGAGGGACATAAGCAGCCCCTGAATTTCCCTCTGTTGTTTTTTTTTTAAACTATATTTCCATTCTTATCACAAAAACAAAACAAGTCTTCTTGATAATTTCGATGGCAGATAAGAAAAAACAATTTAGAAATATTTAAAAACAGAAAAAAGAAGGTATGAGAAATCCCATTAATTTCACAACCCAGATATAAGCATTGTCAGCCCCATGACCAATGTCCTCTCAGTCCTTATTCTTTGTAAGAACAACCTTCTACACACACACACACACACACACACACACACACACTCACACACACATATATTATTATTATTATTTCTTTAGGATACAACCCTATATGGAATTTCACTGCCTCAGATGCTATGCATGTTTTAAATCTTTTTAATAAATATTACGAAGTTATCATCCAGAAAACTTTTATGTTTGCATCAGAAGAACACGAGAGTGACCATTTCCTAGCACACTTGCTTACAGAGAATATTATATTTAACTTGCTAATTGAAAAGATGGAAGTCATTTCATCGTTGTTTAAATTCACTTTAACACCCCCCTTGAATTTTCACTTCCACTTTCTATTCCCCTGGGGTTGGTCCTCAGGAAAACTCACTGAACATCCCCCTTTCTCTCAGGCCCACCTTTTCAGAAAGGATGTTACGCATAATGAAGTTGAAATAAGAAGAAATAATTCTAGAAAATTAAAATAGCATAAAAGTCCATATATGTATGAAGACTAAGCTGAGGATCTTAGAAATACTTAAGATCAGAAAAGAACTTTTCAAAAATCTGCATCCATCATGCCTCGATTGTTTCCTTCAAAGAAAATACAATTGCTCAAAGTGAATTCATGTTGCTGGTCCACATATTCCAAGCTCTTAGAAGTCTGCCCTCTTAATTGTGATGTTTCTCTATTTTCTGGGTCAAAATGTTGAAAAATTGTTCTGAATACAAATTCTCAAATGTGGGTCTTGATAGTTACACACATTAGTAGAACTTTTAAGTTATACTTTGTTCCATATTTATCAAATTGGTTCTGTTTAAGAAGAATAAGTTTACAAGGAACTTTGAAGAAATTCCAGTCATTTGTATAGTGAAATCCCAGAAATTCCATGTCTTGAAGGAAAAGGCCAGAGTCAAAATCAGAATATATGGCTTATTAAGTAAGAGAGAGCTGTACTTGTAAGGCACATTCCTCATGGTCAAAATAAACCTGATCTTACATAGGGTTTGGGGAGGATGGAGTCCAGGAATTGGTGGACTTTCACTAGTGGTAGTGTTTAGGGATTGATTGACCCCTGTGTGGAAGCAAAGCTACTGGGATGAGAATCTTGCTGAAGGGTTGACTTTCAGATGCATAGGGCTGTCACTGACTGGTTGACTTTCAAATGTGTGGGCTGTCACTAATGGGCTGACTTTCAAAAGCAAGTCTAAGGAAGGAGTTGTCATTGATCAAGTGGGTTCTGGTGAGTGTTTGTTCATGGCTTCCAACAACTGCCAAAGACAATCAGTCTTTTTCTTTCTTGAATTTGAAGGACAGGAACATTTTATTCTCACTAGGTTGTCTTACCTTTGAGATTTAAGCCCTTTTCACTAATTATATGCAGTTCAGTAAAAATGGACAAACTAGAGACTCAACTAAATGACCAGAGTCTTTAAGTTCTGGTGTTTGAGTTTCAACTACTTGTAGAGCATTTTGTAATAACTTTCAGATTAATGTCTAAGAGTAGTATCAAAGAGTAATAAAATTAGGTAGTGCTTTGGAATTATATGTTGACCTTTATTTTCTTATTGGAGAGAGAAACTGAAGCCCAGAGAGGCATCATCACATTCCTAAAAGATGTATCTTTCCCTGGTTTCCTATCCACCGCTTGGCAATGTATATTGGTTAGGCACCAGTATCATTTGATGAGAATCTGGTCAATAAACAGGAAAAAAACACTATAGTAATAATTTATTTATTCAAAGTAATTATACATATTACTTAATGCAGTATAAGCTAAATAGAAAATGCACTATCAACATAATATTACATATACCTTGATCTTCTATGCACAGAATTTTTCCTGTTTTGTTCTTATTTTCTAAGAGAATGGAGAAGTATAGAAGAGAAGAAGAAAGAAATTTGGACAGAAATTTGGGGGAAGAAGATGAGACCAAGGAAAGAAGAACTGGAATGAGAGAAAAATGAGAATGTGAAGATGCAAGCAGCCTAAATAGTCCATAAAAATAAAATATTGATATGATACATAAAATCATTTGTTTATTTTTTCAGAGGGATACAGATCAATTGGTGGTAAAGGCAATGGGGTTTGGCATAGGAATAACCTTAAACAAAAGTTGATGGTTTTACCACTTCATCCGAGGAGGCTCCTGTTATGCTCCTGCAGTCAGCAACAAAGAAAACAATAGACAAACTTAGTGGTAGTTTCCCATTAAAAATACAGCTCACATCTTTTCATTACTCTGCATCCTTACCATTATCTCTCCCTTAGTCCACGTCTATAGCCTCCGCAATGGTCTCCATTTTTTCACTCCTGCCATCTTCCACATAGCAACCAGTTATCTTTTTAAAAGACACATCTGATTAACTCACTCTGCTCCAAAGGCTTCCCATTACACTTGGTATAAAATCCAAAATCTTTAAAATGCCTAATAAGTAAGTTGGGTATATAATTTATCATCCAAATTGAAGCGCTTTGAGAAAACTGGATTTTATCGATGCCAACAGGCAAACACTAGGGCTATCTGGAGCAAACTGGGGCATTTGGTCACCCTCCCTCTGGGCCTTTCTTTATCTTGCTTATCTTTGTACTTTTGCTTTTTCTTCCCCCCCTCACTCACCACGCTCCAACAACATTGGCCTTCTTTCTGCTCCTCAAACACACAGTTCTTTCTCACTGGAAAGCATCAGCATATTTTGTTCTCTCTGCCTGGGACACTCATGTTCCTACTGGCCAACATCTACTTGTCCTTCAGGTCACAGCTCTTAATCCAGGTCACAGCTCTTAATCCACAGAACAAACTTCCTTGACTGCCCAATTTAACTCAGGTGTCCATGTTATAAAGCATGAGCCCTGAGCTGAGCCCTTTATTTTTTCTTCACATTCGTTTCACAATTAGTAATTTTGTATGCATTTTTGTTGTTTGTTTAATGTCCATCTTCCTCTTTAGATTGTGTGTTCCCAAAGGCACTTACTATAACTCTGTATTCAAACTTTTAGCAATGTGCAGGTTACCTAGCAAGCACTGAAGACATAAGAAATATCTGTTAAGTGATTTATTAAATAAATATATGGATGGATGCTTAAGCAGGTGGTTATCCACATGTATAGGGTGAGGCCAACACAGATACTTTAAATTAGACTTCTGCTGGGCCTATTAAAAGACTTCAGACTTTCCCAAATAATATGCATTAGTCAGCTTATGCTCAGTTATACTACAGTAACAAACATCCTCCGACTCTCACCAGCTGATGACAATAAAGGTTTATTTCGTGCTCGCATTACACGTCTATTCCAGGTCAGCTGAATATCTTCTTCATCTGGGACCCAGGCTGTTGTAACAGTCCTTATTCCAACAATACTTGTCTCAGAGGGAAATGATAGAGTGGCAGAACCCTGAGATGGCGTTTAAAGCTTCTGCTGAGAGGAGCACACTTTACTTCTGCTTCCATTTCATTGGTCAAAGCAAGCAAGATGATACCAGAGGGGCAGGGATCTTTAATCCTTTCGTAGGGAGACATCCATAGAAAAGGGATGTATAGGGAGAGAAATCGCTGTTTTGAAATATAATATTATCTATACAGTACTTTTGGTAGACAAATTAAAGACAATATTTTTGCTTGCATGTTTTGTTAAGGTCTGATAGAGAAACAGAAAATGTGATGCCTTTAATTTTGCTTTTGGGGAAACCAGGACCGTCAAGCTGAGGCAGCACCCACACTGAGAGAGTGAGCACCCTGACTCGTCTGCCATCATGTTGCCCCTCCGTGGGCTTTTATTTCCTTTTACCCATGCCCAGCCCTTTGATTCACATTCTGATGCTTTAAGACATGCTCTGATGTCTCTTTCACTTGCAGGAGTTCTCATAATGTAAAGTTAGGCTTTTCTCTGGAGGAGAGAAATACATGCGAATGGAAAGAAGGCCCAGCCTTCTGCTTCTAGGAGAGGAGGTCTGTATTTAATGACTTCCACAGGCCATTAATGTCTCATTTCTTAGAAGAAAATTAACATGTTCAACTAGAGGGGTTTCACTCCCTCTCCTGACTCCTAATTCTGCTGAAACAAAACTCTAATAAGGAATTAAAGTCAGGCCTCCTGGGTAAACCTCCTCCTCTCCTCATGTGTGAGTGAAATGGATGAAAATCCTGAAGAATTAAGAAGCAGAGGAGAACACAGAACTTAGACAATAATTCAATTAACATCTGCTTTGTCAGAAGGCTATCTAACATTTTTAGACATAATCTGATCTTCTCTCTAGAAATGGAATGATATTTAAGGGGGGGAAAAGTGTGTGAGTAAAAATGGAATGTGGCTGAGACAAAGCTTGGGACAGAAGGAGGGGCCTCTTTTAAAATGTGTATGGGCAGCAAATGTGCAAAATAAAGATTTTTTTTTTTCCTTCTGGCAAGTAAGGCTTTGATCCCATAACCTTCATACATATTTAACAACAGTTGACTTCAATTGCTTCCAAATACCTTCAACCCCATTTAACTTACCTCTATTTTTCCAAAAACATAAAGTCAGAGTTAAAACTAGAAGAACATAAGTGAGAGCAAAATAGGCTGAAAAGGCAGTAATCGTGTAATAGCAATTCAACAAGCAGTGCAGGTCCACAGCTATGATCACCCAGGGAAATCTTGGAGGAGAGGAATGCCTATCAATCTTCTGGATGTGCCGACGCTATGCCTTGTCTGGCTTGTGAAACAGTGGACTCTTTCTGAAGCTTTAGAGAAAGATGGTCAAATGTGTCTGTATTTTATTAAATTTTCTGTTCAGAGTTTTATCGGTGTGATGTCTACTATCAGCGAATTAAGTTTCATTTTCAAGGGAAACTAGCAGGAGGGTGGTTATTTCTGAGACCAGTAACACCCACCAGTGAGCTGTGGTGTCAGACATTGCAGAATGTCAAGTGTGTAGTTCAATTATTACCATTAGCAAGTAGCTAAGATAAACAAGAGATCAAAGCCAATATTCATTTCATTTTAAATGTCTTCATTAAGACCATTCTCTTGCTGAATCCCTTGGTACAAACTAGCTAAGTGATGAAAAATAAGAAAAAGCTAGCTAGGAGCAAGAGTCAAAACAATTGAACAAAGCAGCTACAGAGGGATGCCATGCTGACTCATGCTGGCTTTAAGTGGCCAGCTTTACTGTAATGTCTTCATCTGCCTTTTAGGACTCAAGTAAGTTTCATTTTTGTAAGCAGCCCAGTGTCTCAAACTTCATATGATTTCTCCCTGCTACTTGCTTGTTTCTGTTGGTAAAAATTCCTTCACATATAGTTATTGAAGTTTAGAGGTGAAACTAGGTTTTTAAAGTCAATATGTTTAATTGGATTTTACCACTTTATTTGCCCAAACATAGTAACAGAGTTACTTATAACTACTATAAGATATAATTCTTTCTCCCAATTGCTTTTCCCCCCCTGAAACTCCTGAATCCAGCTATCATATCTTTAGTCTTTACATAGGCTATTCTTGTTTCCACTTTTTAGAAAATAATATCAGCTTTTGGCCAGATAACCTTAAACCTCTATACCCCTTTCGTATACTCCCCAACCCCATTCACTACTATTGTGTCTAGGAAAGACACAATAACATTATTCCATTTTTCTGTATCTCTTTGTAGTTTATATACTACTTGTCTTTTAAAATCTGAGTACATGATATGTCTCTCTGTCACTAAGGAGGTATTATCCTGTAGTGGTTTATAGCAAGAGCTGACAATTTTTTTTTTTCTAACGGGCCAGATTGTAAATATTTTAGGCAGTGCAGGCCATATGGGTAACTTCTCAACTCTGCCATTGTAATATGAAAACAGTCATAGACATGTAATCCAGTGTGCATATCTGTGTTCCAATAAAACTTTATTTACAAAAGCAGGAAGCTGACAAGATTTGGCCTATGGTGACCCTTGGTGCAGAGCATCAACTTTGGAGCCATACTTCCTCACTTACTGGCTCTGTGCCCTTGGCAAGTCACCAACTCCCCTGTGCCTTAGTCCTCTCATCTTCATGGGAACAATAATAACAGTTGTTTAGTCTTGTGAGAGACCTTGGGCAGATGACCCTCTTAAGCTGTGCCCAGATTCCTGACCCACAGAAACTGCAGGATAATAACATTTATGTTATTTTTAAGCTGTTAAATTTGTGGTAATATTGTTATGCAGAAATATTTAACACAATATTAAAGCAATATTGGATTATAACAGCAATTATTGAAGATAATTATAATGGTTTCTTATCATTGATTGGTTTGTGAATCATCAAAAATATTTATGAATTGATTTTTTAATGGCATCGTGCTAGTCAATTTGGTTCTCTGCCAACAATATGGTAATTAATAATCGACAAAAGCACTTGCATAATCCAGCCTTTTTGGAAATTCAGTTCTCAAGTAGAATTCTAAATCTAGAGACAGTACTAGAGCATGAACAAATTCAAAAAGCTTGTGAAAGAAAAAAACACAACTAAGAAAAACTGAAGATTGAAATATCCCAACTGCTCTGTGATTGGTTGGCTTATGACACAGAAGCAAGAATTAGTCTTGGTTTGAAAAGTGGACAAATGGTAGCTGGATTTATTGCAATTCCATACTATTCCTCCAATTTCATTTAAACATGACCTCATAAGAAGCTGTGGTCAGTGATTGGTTTGGCAGGGAACATCTAGAATAACAATAACCTTCAGAATTAGTATCCTTGGCCTAACAGCTTTCTATATTGTGCAGTGCTTACCCACTGAGGGAAATAGAGCCTAGGTAACTAAGCCATGATAAGCCATATTTTATTTTTCCTGTAAATGAAAATGGGCATGTGTAATCATGATTTGAATGGACCAAATCACTTTCTCCTACACCAGGGAGTATAAATGTGCCTTGCTAGTCCAGAGACAGATCTATCAAAGTCAGATTTCCCATACTTGCCACTGCTTTGCCCTACTTCTATAACCTAAGAAATGACAGGGTCATGTTTAAATGAAACCAGAGAAATAGTATAGATTTAGGATTTAAACACATTATAATATGTGTTTATCAGCATATTGGTAATGGGCCACAAGAGGAGTGGATGAGATAACATGAGAATGATGGGGATGCTTGAAACCCTGACCCCATCACATATCATTGGAGTGTAAAGATTTGGGCCCATCTCAGAAAATTGACTGATTTTAAGAGAATTCCTGGCATTTTCAAATCCAGGACAATAAAACCCTACCTGATAGTCCAATGGAGGTGAAGAGTGGAATTTTCTCCTCTCCTCCCTTAGAATCTTGGAGGATACACTCCTAAGAAAGGGGAATGGAGGTTATGACAAAAGGATAGCCTAAAACCACTCAAGGCTCTGTGGAAGTTCTAATACTGAACCTTCCTCCTGCTGACAGACAGCAGGCACATTGCTGTGCAGTCAGGAGAGTGACTTCCCTCATAGTCAAAGGTCACAGAATAAAGTTTTCAGACACGCTTTCTCATGAAGTCAGTTTTATGGGTTGAGGAATCTGTTTAACTGATTATAAGCTTCAAATCTTCAGAAAATACCTAACTTGTGTTTTGGACTCACATTAATTTCATTAGTATATGCTTGGTAGGTTGCTTCTTCTTCCATAAGAATCATCCTGCCGAAACCGGTTTGGCACGGTGGATAGAGTGTTAGCCTGCGGACTGAGGGGTCCCAGGTTCGATTCCAGTCAAGGGCATGTACCTTGGTTGTGGGCACATCTCCAGTAGGGGGTGTGCAGGAGGTAGCTGATCGATGTTTCTCTCTCATTGATGTTTCTAACTCTCTATCCCTCTTCCTTCCTCTCTGTAAAAAATCAATAAAATATATTTTAAAAAAAAGAATCATCCTATCTAATAAAAGAGTAATATGCAAATTGACCATCATTCCAACACACAAGATGGCTGTCCCCATGTGGTCAAAGATGGCTGCCCCCATGTGGACACAAGATGGCCACCACAAGATGGCCAGCAGGGGAGGGCAGTTGGGAGGGACAGGCCAGCAGGGGAGGGCAGTTGTGGGTGATCAGGCCAGCAGGGGAGGGCAGTGGGAGGGATCAGGCCAGCAGGGCAGTTGGGGGTGATCAAGCTTGCAAGGGAGGCCAGTTAGGAGTGACCAGGCCTGCAGGGGAGGGTAGTTAGGGGCAAACAGGCTGGCAGGGGAGCAGTTAGGCATCAATCAGGCTGGCAGGGGAGTGGTTAGGGTGTGATCAGGCTGGCAGGCAGAAGTGGTTAGGGGCAATCAGGAAGGCAGGCAGGCGAGCAGTTGGGAGCCAGCAGTTCTGGATTGTGAGAGGGATGTCCGACTGCCCGTACCGGGATCGGGCCTAAACGAGTAGTCAGACATCCCTCGAGGGGTCCCAGATTGGAGAGGTGCAGGCTGGGCTGAGGGACACACCTCCCCCATGCACGAATTTCGTGCACCGGACCTCTAGTATGCTAATGATATGCTAAGGCTGCTCAACTGCTCGCAATGACATGCACTGATCACTAGGGGGAAGACAGTTGACTGGTTGACCAGTTGCTATAACATGCACTGACCACCAGGGGGCAGATGCTCCAACTGGTAGGTTTGCTTGCTGCTGGGGTCTGGCCGATCAGGACTGAGTGAGAAGGGCTGGACACACCCTGGAGTCCTCCCACAGTCCCTCCCCAGCTGGCCAACCTCCTGCATCCCTCTCCGCCCCAATCGTGCACCATACACCAGTGGGGTTCCTTTGCCTGGCCTGTGCCCTCTTACAATCTGGAACCCCTCGGGTGATGTCAGAGAGCCAGTTTTGGCCTGATCCTGCAGGCCAGGCCGAGGAGCCCCACTGGTGCACAAATTCGTGCACTGGGCCTCTAGTTTACAGTAATAATCCATGGAGTCATCACATCTAGACTATTAAAACTCACTCTACCTACCTCTAACAGCATGAACATTGCAGTAGATGAATACTGTGCCATTCTGAATAAACTTGGCCACTTATACTGTTCAAATTCATTGCTTGCTGCATTGGTTTCCTGCTTCTTTCCAGATTCTGCAAAGAGTTCCAAAGCTCATAACACTGGGCTGATGTTGAGTGGAGTCAGTGACTTCTGCAACTATCTTACCTCTGCCATCTCTGTATGAACTAGCCTGAAAAGGTACACTTATCTGGGAACTCTGCTGTACCCAGAATCCCACTATCAGATACAGCTGGGCTCCCAGCCTCCTTGTTGCAAAAAATAAATTATGCTGGCCATTTGGCTCAAGGCATCTCTGCTGATGGTGATCTCATTCTGTTCCTAGCAGCCCTCGTGGTTTTGAAAGGGTGTGCTGCTCTCCTTGCAGTGTGGAGCTTAGCCTGACCACACTCTCAGATTAGAGGTGCATCGGTAGGAGATTTATTGTGTGTGTATATGTGAGAACACAGTTGTAAATTCTGGTTTTTATGCGTGCAATTGGCTGTACTTTTTTTTTTAAACAGTAATTACATTAAACCAGTTCCTGAAACCATGGCACTAAAAAGTGCTTTAATCTAGCACATTGGCTTTACTGCTCTCATAATCAATCCCAAAGGTCAGAGCTGTGGTGTGTTATTGCCCCAAGAAGCCCCTCCCTTTTCTGCACAAGCCAGTCACTACTCTCGGGTACAAGACATTGTTTTCAATGCCTAGTTACCCCTGATCAATGGCAAACTACCTTAAGCTCCTCAACGGGCTGCTTTTCTTCTCAAGTCCCACCTACCTGCTCCCCCAGGATCCACTTCTCTCCTGTCTCTCACCTGGAAGCCTGAGTGGGAATGAACTGCCTTCCCACCAATAATCCAACGAAATGAGTGCAATTAAAATGAGAACTTTAGCTGCATCCCATACCCCAATTATCGGCAGCTCAAGAGTAAGAATGAGCAGAGTGCAGGCTGGTTAGGGAAGCATGTGCAACATGCCAGCAACTCAACACCACTCCGCTTATATCCGCTAGGGATTCCAAGAAGCCGCCCGCCAACATGCCAGTTGTCCTGCTATAATTAGAAGAGGGTTCTATTTCCAGTTTGAATTGGAAATAAAAGGCTGATATGTTCTCCTGCAACCCCGAATTATGTTTAAACAAAACACATTTTCTTTCTTTCCCCTGGCAAAATAATAGTCTCCTTGAACTCTTCCTCTTCCCTCCCGGCAGAGTTCTAAAAGAAGTTGCCGTGCTGCCCCTGACGCCGAAACATTTTCACATCGGCATTTTCTGGTCTGTTCCCAAGTGGACCGCGTGGGCTTCCAAAGGCCTGAGTTCCAGCCACAGGCTTATCAGAGGTTGTTCGTGGTGTGTTGCAGTGAGTAACCTGTGCCGAACCCTTCCTGACCCCTATATGCAGGGGAAAGTCATGTTGACAGCTGGAAAATAGAGACTCTATTTCCTTGATCCTTCCAAGATCTTCCTCCTCTCAGAAAGATGTCTTGGGTGAAGCTAGAATCACCTGGTGCCCCGTGTTAGTATTTCTTACCTGTAGCTTAATGGTTTCAGAAGACCCCTTCCTGTCCTGCAGAGCACCCTTCACCCTTCACACCGAAGCAGGTGCACATCCTGCAGTGACCGTCTCTGACCTTTTCAGTCTGGGACAGGTTCCTGCCCGTTCTCCCATAAGACTGCTTTTTCCTGTGGCTGCATCAGCCTCACTGTATGATCATGCTCTGCTCCTGGCTCTGTCACCTCCAACTGACTGGAAGCTCCTAGAAGCAAGGATCATCCATGTCTTATTCCTTTTTGTATCCTAGTGCCTGGCACAGGGCCTGGCACACAGTAGATACTCAATAGATTTTTGAATGAATTAATAAATACATGACAGCAAAGAACATAAAAAGTAAACTGCTCTTCTGGTGAAAGTAAAAGTTACAGAATAAAATCCCCCCTCTGAGTCACCCCTGACATGCACAGACCCTGGAGTCCCATTTTCTAGGAATGGAAATGGGCACCTTCCTCTCATGGTTGCTTCGGGACCAAGCCTGAGCAGTCCCTACACATACTACGGTCATGGGCAGAAGCAAAATGTTGCAGTACTGACCCCAGTACTTCCAGTCAACTAGGTTAGGATTTCCAGTTTCCTGTGATCCATCCCTCAATTCTTCACGCATTACATGGAGATAATAATACTTGCCACCCTTTACCACTGATGAGTTCTGGAAATGAATGAAGTTGCAGAAAAATAAAGGAATTTTATTTTCTTGAATACTATCTGAGAAAAAGAGACACTTAATTATTCTTCTCAATTTTATTATTACTCTGGGCAACTGTTATCCCTATTCCTTTATTTTTTTAATTCTTACCTGAGGATATTATCCCATTGGTTTTTATTTTTATTTTATTATTTTTTAAAAATAATTTGTTATTGTTGAAAGTATTACATATGTCCCCCTTTCCCCCCATTGACCCCCTCCAGCCCACCCCCATTCACCCCGCCTCTGGCCCAGGCCCTCACACCCCATTGTCTGTGTCCATGGGCCATGTATATATGCATACAAGTTCCTTGGTTAATTACCTCCCACCCACCCACCCTCCCCCACCTTCCCTGGAGTCCCATTGATTTTTAAAGAAAGTAGAAGGGAGGGGGAGAGACAGAGAGAGAGAAACATCAATGTGAGACAGACACATCAATTGGTTGCCTCACATATCCGCCTCAACCAGGGCTGGGGATTGAGCCTGCAACCGAGGTAAGTGCCCTTGACTGGAATAGAACATGGGACCCTTCAGTCCACAAGCCAATGCTCTATCCACTGAGCCACCAGCTAGGACTGTTATCCCTATTTCTATATTCCTTTCCACAAGCTAAGGCACATCCTTAGTGTTTCCACACCCAGGAGGGTCAAGTCTCCCAGGCAGGCAAGTCCCTCAGACAAGAAGCTGCACAGAGACTTTCCCATTTGTAGGAAGGCTGCCTCCAGCTGGAAACTGCCCCTCCATACCGGCCCAGGACACTGACTGAGAGGGACCTCACAGGTAAACTTACAAGGACTTCAACATGGGAATTTCCCAGGCATATGTTTTAACCCATAATAGTCTCCGAGTTTCATGTTGGAGCTTTCCACAAATGTCTGGTATCCTATATAATAAAAGGCTAATATGCAAATCAACCAAATGGCAGAACAACTGGTCGCTATAATGTGCACTGACCATCAGAAGGCAGATGCTCAACACAGGAGCTGTCCCCTGGTGGTCAATGCGCTCCCACAGGGGGAGTACCGCTCAGCCAGAAGCCAAGCTCACTGCTGGCGAATGCAGTGGTGGTGGTGGGAGCCTCTTCCACCTCTGAGGCAGCGCTAAGGAACACCGGCCTCTGGCTGAGCAGCGCTCCATAAGGGGAGCAGGCCTAAGCCGGCAGGCAGACATCTCCCAAGGGGTCCCAGACTGCGAAAGGGTGCAGGCCGGGCTGAGGGACTCCCTCCCCACCCTCCAGTGCACGAATGTCGTGCACTGGGCCTCTAGTATGACATAAGAGGTTGTCCCATTTACACAAAATAGGTCACTGAAAAGCTGAGTTGGAAGTCGCATATGGGTGGGGCTGGATGGTGGTGGGTCTCTCTGTAAGATGATCCACCTGGGCCACTGTATGATCATGTGCATGTCAATGTGCTGGGGGCTCAGGTAGAGGAATCATCTATGCACTCAGATGGCCTCCATCTACTGGAGGATGATGATGATGGTAAGTTCACTGGCTGGTTCCAGTCATGATCAATTCAGAGTGTCATTCATATATCATTCATTCACCATAATAAAGTGAACCCCAATACTCACTACGCAAATTGTTGAACAACGAGAAGACAAAATAAGTAAAATTCCCTATAATGAGTCAGCGTTCCCTCTGAGCCAAGCACGGTACTCCATGTTTTATGTGATGACCTCATTTCATACTAACCACCTGGGGCAGGGCCATAGAGGAGGAAATGAGACTGGCTGCAGGTTGTATGGATGGGGGAGACGCCTGATGTAGGCAGCCCTCTGCTGCCCGCTGCACACGTGGGAGACTGTCCGCTCCCGTCTGGCGCTCTTCCCCAGCCCTTCCTGACGCAGAGTTATCCCCTGGCTTTCTCCTCCCCTCCAGAAGATTCCATTGAGGGAAGAAAATTATACTCTTGGGGCCAGAGAATGATAAACAAGAGTGCAGGAGAAGCTGGGTCATTAAAGTATTAAGTTTCACATGGATTTGATCCCTATGCTAATACAGTTATTCAGGACTCTGAAGGCTGAGCTCCTCACACCACCCTCCTCTCTGCTTGAATGCCTCCCCCTCCCCAGAGGATATGTCATTCAGTGGTCACCGGTTTCCATTTGAAAGATAGAGTATTAGAAGTTTAAAAACCCTTGATACTCAGATCTGTCAACACGTCATAACTTTTAAGGCTAGCAGTGGGGGATTCACAGAATTAGTGTTTTTCACTTTCATGAGTGGAGATGTTTGTCTTGAGAATTGATTTGTCACTGCCTGGTTTTAACTTTCTGACTAGAAAATACTGATAATGTCCTTTTTAAAATTGGAGCCAAGTCAGAAAGCAGTAAGTGGCAGGACCATTTTGTGGAAAAAGCACCTGTCTCCAGGGACCTTATGTCTTGGACCTCCTGCTCGGAGTAATTTACAGAGGCTGTCTTCCCTTTATAACTGCCCCCCCTGTTTGCTTTCACTGAGCTTGATTTACAGGGGGTGGTGAATGAGGGCGATAGCTTTGCATTCTAGCTTAGGGCAGGTTCAGAATGAAGAATGGCTTTGGGATAAAATATCAGGACTTAGAAAAAGAGGGTTTCAGGTTAGATCTGTTATGTGATTGTGCAGCTCTGCAGTCTCCTCCCTACATGAGGAGGGACTGTGTTACTCTGCAGGTTATGTGCTGGTAAAAAAAAGAAAAGGGAAGAGGAAGGAAGGAAGGGAGAAAGGAATGGAGGTAGGAAGGAAGGAAGGAAGGAAGGAAGGAAGGAAGGAAGGAAATAAATAATAATATTTATTTGAAAATAGCACCCAATCCACTCTTACCATAGCTCTTAAACAATTAACCAACTCCATGAACACCTAACTGAACAAAATAAAACTAATAATGAAGAAAATGGCATTTTCTGTAGAAGTCAAATGACATCAGTATGCTAGAAACCATTAATTCACAAGATTTAAAACAGAAAGGCCTTCATCTTGGAAATTGGTAAGCTCCTCTCTCATGCAGCTTTTGGTATAACAAAAAATTAGGCTACTGCAAAATTGTCTAACCTACATTCAGGGATTCATGACATCCAACACCTAAAACAGGTTTGCTGGTACCCACACCTAGAGGGAAAACCATGGAACTGATAACAGGAGAGGTAATTGGGTATTGTGGTCAAGTATCAGTATTTGCAACTGTTTTTCTTAAAAGAAAAGTTTCTGTTTACTGTCAGAAAATGAATTTAAAATAGCTAACATTTTTATTATGCTTTATATTTTTAAGATGTAATCAATGAGTAAATGTGGCTCAGACTATTCCAAAGCTACCCAGTACCAGTCTTGTACTTCCCCATCTACTTCAGTTTTCATTTGCTACCCAAATTAGGCTGTTTTTTTATTTCAACTATTTTTTTCTTTGGTGATTACTTGCCATCTTTCCCAGATTTTTTTTTTAATCAGATTCAGTACCTAACCTTTTCTGGGAGTCCTAAAATTGCAGTGTGTTTAAACACTCCAACATTTTCTCATTTGACTAAAAAAAAAAAAAAATCACTAGTAGACTATCTATTCCTCTTTATGTTTTGCCTACTCCTATGTGCAGAGAGAAGCAGTTCGTGCCTTCCTTCTGATTTTCTCCAGCACAATCCAGGCAACCTTGGACACACCCAGAAAGACAGAATTGCTGGCTGCAATTGGGAAGACAAAGCTACCCTTTGGGCAGTCCCTGGGAGCACCTGGCCAGCTTCTCATCCACCTGCAATTCTTGCAACAATCCCACCGATGGATAATATGTTTAATGGATGAGGTTCAGAGATAGGTTGAGTTACTTGCTCAACCACATACCTGGGGAAAAATCAGACCTCAAATTTGAACACAGGTCGGCCAGTCACCAAAGTGAGGGCTTTGCACTCCATACTGCTTCTCCTTCAAGGGGTAGGATACTGTTGAAAGTGTGGGGTTACATGTCAGAGCTAGGCATGGATCTTCCTGGAGATTACAGTCTAAAAGGGATAAATGGTAATAGTAGAAATAATATATCTGTCATCTCTGTGCAAGACAGAGAGGTGAGACCAGAATAATGTCTTTCATATTTACCACACTGTAGGAGCTCAATTTTGTAAAAACATTTAGTAATTACAGAAAGGAGGGAAGAAATGCAATCCAAAGCTGAACAGGACACTGTGAAACACTGGCAAGTCTTATAGTTTTCTAGGAAGACAGATGTGCCCCTAACTAACTCTATTCAAATTAGAGCAGTGCTTCTCAATCTTTGCTTCATATTCACAAGATGGGGTGCAGAGGGAGGAGGAGAGTGGTTTAAGCTTATAAAGAAACACCAATACCCAGTGCTCATGCTCGGCCAATGAAAGCAAAATCTCTTGGTGGGGCTTGGTGGGTATTTTCAAAAGGCTTCTGGGTGGTGTGAATGTTTAACCAAGACTGGAGAGCACCAATGTGCAAATCCCTGCATCTGTTCTGAGGGACAAAGAATGGAGGGATCTGCATAGCAGTGGATATCCTGGGTCTTTCTGAAGGGATGGGATTTTGAAGATGGTCTAAAATTAACATTAGTGACAATGCCAGGAGATGGACATTGATCAGGAACGCCAAGGAGGAGCAGGGAGTTGCCTAGGATCAGGGTCAGAAGCATAACCTTAGGTCTGAAGGCCAGGCTTGGGACCTCCAGGAGGCTGCCACTGACCCCAGGATGGAGGGTGTGGCAGGAACCGAGTGTGAATTCAGTTTGATACTGGAGTTTGGAATATGATGGTAACTCCTTGCAGACAGCTGGATCGGCTCCTGCACGCCTATCCTGGACTCAGCACCTTTCTGCATGAAGGTGAAAATAAAATCATGCTCTACTGTTTGGAGGTCCAGCTCCATTCCTCTGGGACGCAAGGGCCTCCTTTGTGAAATAAAGGGGTTGTCTCAGAATAACAGTTTCAAACTTCGCTTTTGGAATAATAGGCAGTGGCTCTCAAATTTTATGAATAGGAGACTCAGCTGAGGAGTTTAGCAAAATGAAGGTTCCTGATTCAGTGGGTTGTGGGTGGGGTACAGAAGGCAGAATGCTGAGTCTCCTGCAAGAACCACAGGATCTTTGAGAAATGTTGCTTAGGGAGCCTTATGGACTGCTGTGTGGGTGTGCAAAGAGGCAGCAGGCTGGGTTTGGGGCCCCGATGCCCTTACAAAAAAATAGAAACACATTCTTTGTCACGTTTATATACTGGATTCTCTGCAAGACTTGCTTTGAGGAAAGCGTTTCATTAAGAATAGCAAAGGAACCCTAACTGGTTTGGCTCAGTGGATAGAGCTTCAGCCTGTGGACTGAAGGGTCCCAGGTTCAATTCCAGCCAACAGTATGTACCTTGATTGCAGGCTCAATCCCGGGCCCTGGTTGGGGCTCATGTGGGAGCAATCAATCGATGTGTCTCTCACATCGATGTTTCTCTCACTCTCTGTCTCTCCCCCTCCTTTCTACTCTCTTTAAAAAGTCAATGGAAAAATATTCTTGGGTGAGGATTAACATTAAAAAAAGAATAGCTAGCAAAGGAAGTCGAGAACCATGATAGTAGATGATCTCAAGGTCCTCACCAAATTCCAACCTCCTAGGTACCTCTGTGGAGGAGAGTCCCACAGGACAAGAAGGCAGAGAGCAGAGGATCAAAGACTAAATTGGGGACAGTGTTTTTATTTAAGGGGCAAACCCATTCTAAGTCAGTCTCAGGATGGGCTTGGGAATCTGAGATTACTGTAAAAAAAAAAAAAAAAGACAAAATTTTTAAAGGCTTTCGTTTTCAAATGTTTTTGAGACCCACCTGCCATACAGATAACCCAGTGAAACAACACATATCGGGCAAGATAGCATTTTGTCTTATATGAAGGGTTGGCTCTTAATGCAGCTCTAGGATCTGGGTGGATACTCCATGGTGGGAAATGAGAAATCATCACCCAGGATGGGGAAATAGCTTCAGGGCAGCCGTTACTACGGAAAACATTCTTTCCTACTTGCTTCCAGCAAGAACTATACAATCTCTGGCTACAGAAACTATTTCCAGAATGCATTTTGAGGGAGGCATTAGTGGAAAAACATCAGTGGAATATGTTGCATTGGGAGAGAATTGCACGCTAAACATTTTCAGCAGCGCTGGATTCTAACATGGATTTGTGAAATAGCAGAGGGAAAAAAATTGAGAGAACAATAGAAATAGTATTAAAAGATGGACTTTGAATAATTTCAGAAAAGTCAGGTGCTAACGCTCTTCATCGTGTATTACTGTGATACAAAGAAGCAGCCAGCCTGACAGGCCCCCCCTGGGTCTTATGCTCTCACAGTTCCAGATGGTTGCTGGTCTCTCCATAATGTAATTGCCTGGGCCCTCCATAGACTGTAAACTCCCTTTGAGGGCAGCTGTGTTGCATCCAGTGCTGTATCCCAGCACTTAGCCGAGTCCGTCAGACAATGGGCATATCATAAATATTGTCTGACTTTAATTGACATGGACCAGAGTAGAATGCAGGAAACAACTCTCTACAAGAAAGGGGATTTCAATAGAACCATCACTGAGGTACTCCCTAATCACCATGGACAGTTGTTCATACCAGAAACACACTGGTACGTATTATTTGCATATTATTTTTATTTTTACTTACATCTTGCTTAAGAAGCGAGTGATTTCATAAGCTCCATTTTCTCCATTCGGTACTGGAAGTCAAGGCTTCTTAATCCAAACCTTTATTATCTATTTTAAGTCTGAGGCTCAGGGATCCCCTCAGGGTTTGCTGAACCGGGTTACCCAGCACGACTTTGTGGTCTGTCTCCTGGTGCTCAGATGCGTAGACGAGGCTACCACCCACTCTGTAAACAGCAGCTACTGAAGAACTACTACATCCATCTCCGTGCCTCTGCAGCTAGACACTCGGCACGGGGTTTCAGAGGCCACCCCTTCCAGAGCGACTCCTGTACATTCCCTACCACAAGTCTGGGGCAGATGTGTCTGATTGGCAGAGGCTGGTCACACACCTCATGCCATCTGCAAGGAAGTCTGAGGAAGTGATCCAGATTTCATAATGAAAGGCATAATGATCTCAAAATGATTGGGAGGGGATTCTCTAACAGATTTTCACCTGCCAAAGTCAGAGCTGTTACCATTCTATCTCTCTCTTCTACCCCCTCTCATTTTTTATTTCTGTCTACCCATCTCCAAGTCACTCACGCTCCTGTTAGCAGCCCAACCAGACTTCTTCTGTACTTTGTCCTGCCATCATGTCATGACCTCACTACCCATGATGGTCCATCAAACAACCTACCTCATAACACCTTCAGAACCTCGGACCCAGAGACTAGGCCAATCTCGTCGCTTACACCCATACTTACACCAAGGAGCTTGTCATTGCTGAGAGCTGCTCCCCTTTAGACCTCTGCATCTCCTATTTCCCAATCATGCCTGCATCACCCCTATATCTGCTCTTCTGGAGAGAGGCCAACAGGGCCCATGCCCTCCTTTTACCTCCTTTTAGCGCCCCCCCCCCCCCCCGCCCCAGCCTCTTTCTTCCTAAGGCAACATGGAATCTTGCATGGTCTAGGAGCATTCTACATACCTTGGTACCTCTCTTCTTCTCTTGATCTGCCGAACAATAAATCCTTTCCATAAATTGTCTACTAATACACCAGGCTGCCAGTCCTACTGGAGAAAGTTTCTCAACCTGTTGGTGGTGACACTATAAATCCTTGTTCTCCTGTCTTGGTCCAGCCTTGAATGCAGAGAAACTATTTCTGTTTGTCAACTACCATTTTAATCTGTTTTTACTTTCCTCAAACTCCCTGGCCATTCCTACCCCCTTTGACACACTCACCCTCAGCAAACTGCTGCCTCTTACTTTAGCAAGAAAATGAAGACAATGGACAATTTTCTATTTATAGTGTAACCTACACTTCATTCTTTCCTTTCATTTTCAGATAAAGGGATGCTTCCTTTTCAGTTCAAGCTCAGTCCCTCTTCCCCAACTTTTTTCGCTATTGTCCCTCCAAAAGTTTACTTCCTCTGCCTAGTATTTTAATTTTTTTTCTCTTTCCTGTTAACTCTTGCTTCACAAATATTTTTGAGTCAGCTTCTCCAGAGGGTGAGAGCATCAGGATCAGGGGCTTTGATTCATTCATCTTTGATGCCATCAGCACTGAACACATAGCAAGCAATATACATTTTTTTGGGTTGAATCCCTTACATTTCTACATATATTATTCATACCCTGAAATTTATATCCTAATTAAAAACTCACCTTTGGCTAAGGACCCATTAACACAGAAAGATTTTTAGCAAATTCATTAATTATTTATTATTTCCAATTTTATTTGTTCATCTGAACTGGGGTTACCTTAGTTTTACACAATCATTTCTACTTGTCAGTGAATGATAATGAGTTTGAATTCCACAGGCATGTGCAAATTACACTTTAAATAATTACTGATATTAGTAATCATGCATCTCTTTTACTCCTAGAACAGACCTGTGCTAATTAATACTATTTTTCAGACTAATAGCTATTAGGAGGTAAAAAGTTATCAGGGTAACTCTTGGTAAGAATAATTTTGCACCTATGCTACCAATGTGCATTTGACCTTGGGAGCACTAAGGGCAGGAAGAGCGGACACAAGCCAGAACTTAGATGAACTTGGACAGCACAGGAGTTTGTCAAAGGGAAAAAAAAGGTACTTCAAAGATGAGTTTTGAATTACAGTTTAAAGTAGGTGTGACACTCAGAGCCACAGGCCTGATACCCAGGGACCAGACCATGTCAGAAGGTTATGAGCTTCTCCTCAGGGAGGTTTACCAGTACTCCAAGAGATGGCCACATTCATTTATTTGAGTCCCAAGAGTGTATTCCTTCACAAACTCTGATTATTGATCAGCATTCAAGATTCCATACCTGTGAATAAAAAAAGAAGCTTCCCATACCTGCTTCTAGCACTTATAGGTTCCAGTGCCCATCCACAGTGCCAGGCCACATTCTCTCTGCCTCTACCTGAGACTCAGATCTAGGGGCACCTGGGCGGGAGGGGGCGGCAGGCGGGGGTGGGAATGCACTCCTGGGTTCAGAACAGAGGAGTTTCCTTCATTTCACTCTAGGCTGAGGCAGGGTCTGTAGTCCGGTTCCTCATTTCTAAAACAATGTCTTGCCCATTTTTCTCAGTTCAAGTCATTGGGTTCTTTCTTATCTTCTGTGCCTTCAGAGTAGAATCCAAATTTGCTTGGCACCGGGGTTCTGCTTTGTTTTTATCAGCGTTCGAGGGCGTCTATGTCTCCTGGCCTTTCCTTTGGGCTAGGCAAGGCCCACTTGTTGCAGACCTGCCAGAGGTAGCTGCCAAATGCCTGCTGTCAAACTCCCGCTCACCTGCCAAAGTGCCACCTGCAGCCCCCAGGCCTTCCTGTTTCAGGCAGCCCATCTGCCATCAGCCCCTCTCCTGCTCCCAATCTCGATCCATCCCTGTGATGGGACCTCCCATAGAGACCCTATGGTTTATGGGCTCCTTGAGGCTCTGTATGAGTCTCTTGTTTGTGTTTTTTAAAATTTATTTTATTATTGATAGTATTACAGGTGTCTCCCATTTTCTCCCTTTTGCCTCCCTCCACCCCACCCCTGACCCACCCCAGGCTTTCCCCATGCTATTGTCTATGTCAATGGGTTATGCATATATGCAAAGATGTTCTTTGGTTAACCTTTTCCTGTCTCCTCTCTCCCAATCTCCCCCCCGCCCCCACCGCTCACCCCCCAGATTTGTTATTCTGTTCCATGCATCCATACTTCTGAACCTATTTTGTTCATTAGTTTATTTTGTTCTTTAAATGTGTCTTATAAATGAGATCATGTGATATTTATCTTTCTCTAGCTAGCTTATTTTGCTTAGCATATTAATCTCCAGGTCTAGCCACGATGTCTCAAATGGTAAAAGATCTGTCTTTTTTATAGCTGCATAGTTTTCCGTTGTGTGAACGTACCAAATCTTTTTTATCCATTCACCTGTTGATGGGCACTTGGGCTGTTTCCAGATCTTAGCTATTGTAAATAATGCTGCTATGAACATAGGGGTGCATATATTCATTCTGATTGGTGTTTCAGAATTCTTAGGATATACTCCCAGAAGTGGGATCACTGGGTCAAACTGCAGTTTCATTTTTAATTTTTTGAGGACCTCCATACTGTTTTCCACAGTGACTGTACCAGTCTGCATTCCCACCAGCAGTGCACTAGGGTTCCCTTTTCTCCACATCCTCACCAGCACTTGTTTGTTGATTTATTGATGGTAGCCATTCTGGCAGGTGTGAGGTGATAACCTAATTGTAGCTTTAATTTGCATCTTTCTGATGATTAGTGATGTTGAGCATTTTTTCATGTTTCTATTGGCCATCTGTATGTCCTCTTTGGATAAATGTCTATTCAGGTCTTTTACCCAGTTTTTAATTGGATTGTTTGCTTTTCTGGTGTTGAGGTGTATGAGTTCTTTGTATATTTTGGAAATTAAACCCTTATCAGATTTATCATTGGCGAATGTTTTCCCATACTGTAGGTTCCCTTTTCATTTTGTTGATGGTTTGTTTTGCTGTGCAGAGGCTTTTTAGTTTGATGTAGTCCCATTTGTGAATTTTTTTCCTTTGTTTCCCTTGCCTTAGGTGATGTATCCGTGAAAATACTACTATGTTTGATGTCTGAGATTTTACTGCTTATGTTTCCTTCTAGGATTTTTATGGTTTCATGGATTACATTTAAGTCTTTTTCCATTTTGAGTTTATCCTTGTGTATGGTATAAGTTGGTGGTCTAGTTTCATATTTTCGCATATGCCTGTCCAATTTTCCCAACACCATTTATTAAAAAGACTTTTCCACTGTATGTTCTTGCCTTCTTTGCCAAATATTAATTTGGCCATATAGGCATGGATCAATTTCTGGGGTCTCTGTTCTGTTCCATTTGTCTATATGCCTGTTCTTGTACCACTACCAGGCTGTTTTGATTACAATGGCTTTGTAGTATAGTTCTCTATCCGGTATTATGATCCCTCCAACTTTGTTCTTCTTTCTCAGAATCTGTCTTGTTTTGAACTAAGTTCTCACATTTAATGAATCTGGGAATAAAGGTGGTTATTAGCATATCAAACATTCAGTGTATGCCATCGTTTTCAATAACCATGCTGGGATGTTGTACCTGGCCAGGCTCCAAGGCCCCCTGAAAAAAATGCACATGGGATGAGGACAGATGAAATCAAAATGATCTATCTGCTCTGAGTCTCCTTTATCCCCTCTAATACCTATGAACTTTCAGAAAAAGAAAACCTGCCTTCCTGGATGCTGAGAATATGCTGAGAAAAGACTAGTTGTGTGGCTGTCTGTTATTTCCCCCTTCAATCAACACAGTTATTTCTCCTCCAGCTAATGAGGTCAAAGTTGTAATTGAGTGAAAGCTTGTTCTGCTTACCGCACAACAGCCAATAAGTCAAGTGACAAGGAACTGGGGCAAGGAAAGGAACTTTATTCAGAAATCCAGCCAGCCTAGAAGATGGCAGACTAGCGCCCTAAAAAACCACCTTGAGAAAGAAGGAATTCAGGCTTCTTTTATGTCAGGGTAAGGGGTTCGAAGTCAGAGGTGATTGATGACTGCAGACATCTCTGGATGTCAGCAAGGTCCAAGGGGGATGGTGAAACTTCAAACAATGGTTGCTGTGGTCTCAGCAAAAGGTTCCTACGAATAGTTTGATAAACAATAATTAATTTTGTACATTTCTTCCTTATCTCCTTGGCAAGGCAGTTTCAAGCAGGGAGGTTGTTTCCATACTTTCTAGGTTAGGTTAGATTCTTTCAATGATTAGCATATCTATGCCCAGGACTAAGCAGAAGTTGCTGACTGACATTTCAGGTTCAAGCAAGATGGAATCAGAAAGACTGATTATTTTATTCCACTGCAGTGTTATGGCTCCAAAAAGAAATACTAGTTGAAAACAAGAAATCAGAAAGAGCTTTAAAAAAAAAAAATCTAAGGACTTTTATCTTCTGGTTTTAAATGGAGAAAGCCTATTTTACCAAATATGCAATGTCATGAGCTGTTCTTTACATGAATGCTGGAGTAGAAAGGGAAGGGCCAGAGTTTGAGTGAGAGAGAAAAACAGATTATCTTTCATCAGTACTTGGAAACAAAGACCCTTTTTCAGCAGAAAATAAGTAGAGGTCTCTGCTGAGGTTGTGCCATTGGCAAGAAGTGTTTCTAAAGTCCTTCTCTTGGGCCACGAGGTAGAACACAATCTGTAGCAGCCTTTTCTACAGGCTCCTGAAATCTCACATCTGCAGCCTCGGAATCATGGACCATGTCTCCAAAGCCTAACACATGTGCGGGAAATGCCATTTTGTAATGATGGCTGTCACCTCATGGGCCTTTTTATACTCTTGGAACTTCTGATCACATATTTTTATACTGTGATTCAGTCTCTGCTCTTACATTCCCTACTTTGGAAAGCTGAATTTCTAACCTGAGTCAGTTCTTCTCAACCTAGGATTTCAGAAGCCATCTCAGGAGGTACATTTACAGCAAAGATCTGGTTCCTGCTGTGATGCTAATAAGCAGGCCAATTTCCTTACCTTTTAATAAAGTCATCAGCAGAAACAAGTGGGCCTCAAAGGAGAGTGCAGCGAGGCATTTATCCTCGGTGGGACAAGGGTTCTCTTCTTCATAATTGACAGTAAATAGAACTAATGTCTAATTAAGAGGTTGACACAGCTTTAAATATATCCCCTTGCTTGGGAATCTAATGCCTTGAATCCTAGGCTCTGATTGGGTACATTTCCTGATCTAACCCATCAATGGCAGGATATGCTGAACCTAGAAAGGCTGAGATCTCAAAGTTCAGGATGGAAGAAAGTGAGATGGACAAGAGGAGAGTCTTGAGCGTGTCTGGCATTGAGTTCCAGGCAGTGGTGTGCGCTGACAAGCTGGGGCAGGGGATGGAAAGGCTGGGCAGAGAGGTAACAGAGGCTGGACTTCAGTTCCCAAAAGGATGGGTAGGAGCAAGACTTAGAGAAAAAGAACCTCCCACATATTTCAGAGACTAAGACAGACATCAATACTACATAAGCAAAAGCTAGTCACGAAGAAGGGGCGGGGAGGGGGAGCAAAAGCCTGGTTTCAGGAATTACAGAACAAGGTCAAGGGCAGAAGGCATAGCACATGTTAACTACCCACCACACCGGACACACACACACTCTGATCAGTGATCAAGGTGAGTGAACCAGCCACATAACAGCTCTGAGCTGTGCTTTCTCTCTAGCCCACAGCACAGCCCTAGTTCAGACCGTCCCTGCCCCTGGCTTGAATCACTGGTATGAAGCCTGATTGCTCACTCTCCCTCTAAAGAGGCCTCCTCTCTCATGCAGTCTCTCCATGGAGCCTAGAGGAGATTTGAAAAATGCAAGTCATTTTGCTGTTGTAAATCCTTCCTTCAATAGCTCCACATTGCCCCGAGGTGTAAACCCAACTCCATCATGCTCCGCACCCCTCCCCCCCTACCCGCCTGCCCATTCTGTTGCACCTCTCTTCTCCACCTTAGTATCTTTTCTTCAGTCAGAGTCAACTCTTAGGACCTTGGAAGCTTTTGCTTTCTTTCTTGCTCACAAGACTACATATGCCTAGAGTGGACCTTTTCAATTGCAGCCCTTGGTATGGTGAATCTCTGCCACAGCTTTAGATCTAAATTTAGCCTTCCCTTCCTCCAGGAAGCCTTCTCTGATCACCCAATCAGAAATAGTGAGACAAGTTAGCTTGAGACGCAGAGAGATAGGGCAGGGGGCCAATGGAAAACAAAGGCAGGGGCAGGCACGGCAGTTTGAGCAAGCCTAATCACAGGAACCAACCAAGCAGAAATAATAAAATGTTTCTGGACGCAAAGTGGGAGGCATGGGAAACCAAGGGAGGGCCTGCAACAATACCGTGTACTGACACATAGAAAAGAGAAGGTTCAGCATAGGAACAGAGAAAGAACACAGAAACAGGGAAAGTTCAGGTCCATTGCTGGGCAAGAACAATGAGGGAATCAATCAGGTAGCTACACAGGTAGACATAGCGCAGGCTTGTAGCAAATATATACCCCTGGACTATATAGCTTCGATGGGCAGCCCATTATTGGGCCCCCTCCCATGCGGGGAGTCTGAATCTGCTTGTAATAAATTTTCCACACTTTTGCTTAAACCTTCTGGTCCACAGAGCTCATTCTTCGGCGTCGCGAGACACGACCCCAGGAAAACACCTCAGCTCACTGTATGTTTATCAGTAGGTGCCCCTACTTTTTGTCTTTAGATCATCCTACACACCTCCTGCCACAGTACTGATCACATTCTATTGCAAGTCTGTTAAGTTTCTTCCCACCACCAGGCCGTATGATCTTGCTACTCAAAGTGTGGTCCATGGACCACCAGCATTGACAGCGTGTGTTAGAAATGCAGAATCTCAGGCACCAGTCAGGACCTACTGAATCAGAATTGGCCTGCTAGCAGGGTCCCTGGTTTGTTAAAACATGCATGAAGATTAGAAACAATAACAATAAAAGCGCATGGAAATCTGGGGAGCACAGCTCTTCACTGTGAGCGCAGCCACGTTTCCTGCTTGTTCTCTCTGCTCTTAGAAGTGACTACAAGAGGGCCACACAATACATCTTTCTTGAAGAGATCAATAAGCTAATGAAGAAGAGGGTGTTGGTTCTGACATCACCCTGAGGTTCTTACTTCCCCATGGCTGGGAGCCAAGATTAGCCTCGAACAGGTGACTAATGGAGTTTACATTGGGGCTGGAGCTCACGTGGGATGTGGATCCCACAGGGGATGTGGAGCTGGAGCCTGGCCCTCCATGGCCACACTATGGCTTAGTGGGGAGGGGGTCCTGGGTTTTGTCTGGGCCTTGTAGGCTGAGTAACACTGGACAAATCTCTTACCTTCTCTGGGTCTCATTTGTTCATCTATAAACCGGGCAGATAAAAATGTGTCTTGTGCCGAAACCGGTTTGGCTCAGTGGATAGAGCGTCTGCCTGTGGACTCAAGGGTCCCAGGTTCGATTCCGGTCAAGGGCATGTACCTTGGTTGCGGGCACATCCCCAGTAGGAGGTGTGCAAGAGGCAGCTGATCGATGTTTCTCTCATCAATGTTTCTAACTCTCTATCCCTCTCTCTTCCTCTCTGTAAAAAATCAATAAAATATACCTTAAAAAAAATGTGTCTTGCCTTCCTCATTGAAGTCTTAAGAGGATTAATTGAGACAATATCCGAGGAGAGACTTTGTAAACAGGAATCAATTATACACCATCGAGGAATCCTTGTTTGATCTGCCCTTTGATCCTCTCCTCCAGCCCTGTCCCAGCTCTACACCACAATCACCCAGCGGTGGGGAGAGCAGTGCTCAGTGGAGGGGGCCAGTGTTGGCTGGCAGAGGCCTGCCTTCAAAGTCACTGCCAAAGCCAACAGCTTCTCAGGAGACCTGTGCCAGGTGCAGGGATGCTGGTGGCCCCACTGTGGCCTGGCCTCTCTCGGTATTGATTTTATTCCAACCATTCAATTGGGATAATGAGGAGCAAGAAATCCATCAGTCCCACATCAGCCCTGTAATCCTGACCCCATTTAACAAGTGTGATGATACTTAGCATATCAGCCTGTTTGCTTTCTTTCCAGCAAATAGTCAAACATGATTAAACTCTCTCATTTCCATATTAATAGCACACCCGTGTGTGAAGAATGTGGGAAAACTCATTTCTGGAAATTTCACTTTTGATTTAAAATTTTTCAGTGTTGCAATGAACAGCGACACACTGATGTTCAAGAATGTCCCCTCCTGTCGGGGAGCTCAGAGGAGAGGTTGTGATCAACAAGTTAGTCACAGAATGCCTTCTTCCCCATCAGCTTCTAAAGACTGTAACTGAACCCTGCTTCCAGCTGTTCTCTTCCTTCTGGGAATAGAGGAGGAGGCCTCCTGTGATCTGGGTAAGATCCCTCCTTCTACCAAGAAAGGTGACAGTGACATTACTCCACCCTCTTCCAGAATCTTCCGGTTGGATAGTTCCATCTCCTTCATTTTTCCTCAGATTTGGGGCTGAGACCAGGTTGCAGATAATGCATGGAGAGAAATACGGGTGCATTGAGTTCCAGACCTCCCCTAAACACATCTTGCAGGCTTCACACTTGCTGGTCACACTGTCTTCCTCACTGAGATACGGCTGCTCTAAAGCCCCTCCTCACCCTCTGGTGAGGCTGCCAAGAGGGGGGTACCACCGCTGGCACTGGGGACAGCAGGGAGGGGTCTGGGTCTTAGCTCCTTCATGGACAAGCCTTCTCATTTGGAGTGAGTAGCTTACTTAATACTGTTTCTTCAATTGCCAAACTAGGAATAATAATATTAGCATTGATCTGCCTCATAAGGTTGTTATGAAGAATTTTAAATATAGAGCATTGAGCTCACTGCCTAGAATACTCGTAGCTGAATAAAAGTTGGCTATTGTTATTCTGCTGTTATTGTTTTAAAGAATGTATCACTAGTCACCGTTCCTCCCAGCATCCATCAACAGCAGTGGGCAGAGAAGAGTGCCCGGCTAGGACTCATCTGTCCTGGCCCCTTCAGCAACCAAGTGGGAAGAAAGGAAATCCATATGAAAGGAAGCAGGCTTCTCCTTCTGCTTATGCACTAACTATGTGCCAGGGGCAAGGGGATGCACCTTTTAGCCCAACTTGGTCTCCTACCATTTGGGCGAGTGCTCAGTTTCTTAAAGCTCTAAAACGCGGGGATTTCTCAGAGCTTGCTTCAAGTTCCTTCTATTCTTGAACTGGGTGCAGTGAAAGACAGTTTATCGGTAGAGGGCTTCATAGGGCACTGTACACTGGGGAGGACATGGAGGTCCAAACCAAAGTTAAGTGACTTAAGACCAGAATTCTGGTCTTCGGGGTCCAGACAAGTTGCTTTACCACATGGTCCCACAGTCTCTCAGAAGACAAGGAAGTCTGCTGGCTGAGATAAGCCACGCTCCCGCAGGGGCAGGGTCCAGGTTGACTTCTGTCTGGCCGTCTCTCAGGAAGCTTTTCTGCCCAGATTGCAGAGCCTCGTTCCCTAAGAGATTTGTAGCCATTGCTTTCCCCACGCCTGGTGTTTGACCCTGCGCTTGGAGCTATCAAACTTCATCCTCTGTCTGATTCTGCCATCTGCGCTCTAGTGTGTGTGCTCCAGACAATACATGACCCTTGCTCTGAGCATCATCCTGAACAATGTGGGCTTTTTCTTACAAAGCACAGCGCAGTGAAAGGCCCTTTTTGGATTTGAACTGGGAGTAAAGAGGAGGAAGGGAGGAAGGGGAGAGAGGACCCCATCTCTTCTCTCTGCTGTTGCACTGATTCTGGCCACATTGGTTTCCAGATGGATGACCCTTGGGGCGCCTGCCTGCCCGAGTCCATGGGCCAAGGCTCATGGGACCCCCCAGCGGTCACCAGGGAGCTGCTTCCTACAGTGTCCCAGTTTCATCTCCCAGCGCAGGCTCGCAGATCCCTCTGTCTCCGAATATTTTCCTGGGAAACACCATATGTGTGAACTAAGTTTATAAAGCAGTACGTTTAAGAATAAATTTCAAGATGCTATTTTTCAGCAGCCTATGAATCACTTCAACTCATTTGCAAAATAAACTGTTTGCCAGAGGAAATTCGTTTTTGATGACCATAGAGAGAATGAGAGTGGAAATAATGGGGCTTTTCCCTCCTGATAGTCATGAGCTATTCTGCCCGGGGGCATAGGAGTGGGTAGCCGTATAGCTTATTAAATGCAAACTCGTGAGTAAGAAAAATATACATCACATGTAGTATAGGAGATCAGACTCTAGTTTTCAGAGCTGCATGGCATTTGTCAAACAAGTTGGACTTTATTTTGGTCTTTTACCAGGAGTGGGAAGATGAATATTATAATTTTTAAAAAAAGATCTTACAGAGTTGCTCTATGCCTTTTAAAAATGTTTTTACTTATTTTATTTTATTTTTCCATCACCTTTTATTCCCTCTATGCCCTCTACCACCTCCACCCATTCCCCTCCACCCCTACAATCACCACACTGTTGTCCATGTCCAGGAGTTCTCCCTCTCTCTCTCTCTTTTTTTCTCAATCCCTCCACCACCCCGCCCCCCAACTGTCTGCCTGCTTTCTGTCTATGAGTCTGTCTTTATGAGTATCTGTGCCTTGATTTACCAAAAAGCCACGTATCTCACCACCTGATAATAAGAGGCTTGTCTGAACGATCCTTCCTGGGGGGAATGTTGGATGAGAGCCTGCTACTGATACGGAATGTGGTCTGTGCGTGGGTGATGGGTGGAGAGAGTGCACGTGCAATGGAGAGCCAGACGCCATGCGTGTTGGCGGCTCTCAGATGCCTTGTTTTTGTTTGATGGTCGCTAGCTGCCTTGTTGTGGCTCTGTGATTGTCAGCCGCTTTGTGCCTCTCCCATTCCCCGTGCTCAGCCTGTTGTTTTCCTATCCCCATCTAGAGAAGGGAAGCAGGGCCAGCTAATGATGATAAAGGATGTGTGTAGAAAGCAATCAGCACTGCTTCGTCAGGAGCGGAGCCAGGATTTAGGCCATGCCCGCTGATCAGAGCCCTTTGAAAGGATTCCCTCACTTCTGCAGGGCGCCTCCCAGACTGTGCCAGGGAATTGTCTGGTGAAAGGCCGCAGGTCACAGACAGGTGCGCCCGGGAACTGCTGACTGCTTCAAGATGGATTGCAGCGGGATTAAGAAACTGCAGGAATGCGCTTGTTTACCTGCTGCGGTAATTGTACAAATGGTGCTGGCTTCTCTTTTCTAGCCCGATTTCTTTGAGCAATTCCAGGTAAGGGTGTGTTTCTAAAAATCAATCCTGATTGGGCCACCGGGGATCAAACCAGTTGAGCTGAGTGATCCGTATATGAACTCTGTGTGAGCCTTGAGCGTTATGAATGCTAGAAATGGGGTTTATATGCAGGCACAGAAGGGAAGTGGGGTATCAACACTGGATTCAAAAGCAGGTCCCAGGTGCGTGCTGAATAGAATTCAGTTGCTTCTGGCTTCCTGCTGACCACAGAGTAAGAAACATCTTGGCCCAGGCTAGTCTGGTTCCTTACGGCTTAGAGAGTTGAAAGCAAGTGGGTTTGGTTTGACTTAATGCCAGCATGCATGCTTAGCTGGTGCGCAGTGTGAAACAAATTTCTTTAAAAGTGTAAACACTGAGACGGCAGGCGCCAAATCCTGTTTGGTGCTTAAGGAATAGCCACAAATTATTTTATTGATTTTTTAATTTTGTTTACTTCCTGGGCCTTTAGCTTTTCCTCAAGGCAGGCCCTGGGCAGAGTGTTCCAGGCAGGAAAGGAGAGGTCCTGAGGGCGGGGGGGAGGGGGGGGGCCGGGGGAAGGTGGTTTTCCCTGGGCAGCAGTTTCCTGCGAACTTGGAGCTTGGAGATTGAGTTAGACCCCAATCAGTAGCTTGACATTGTTAAAGGCACTGTCCTTGTTGGCATGGTGGTGTTGCAGGACACTACATGTATGTCCATGCCCGGCTATGTATGCTCATGCATGCACCACGTGACAGAGTGTGTTTGTATATACCTATGATATAGCACTTGACACACGGGAAATGCTGGAGTTCCCCAGTGCTATCCCTGAAGATAGGGCTGAATTTCACTCATCTTTTAAAAAAAAATTTATTGATTTCAGAGAGTAAGGAAGAGGTAGAGAGAGATAGAAACATCAATGATGAGAGAGAATCATTGATTGGCTGCCTCCTGCATGCCCTCCACTGGGGATTGAGCCTGCAACCCGGGCATGTGCCCTTGACTAGAATCGAACCCGGGATCCTTCAGCCCGCAGGCTGATGCTCTATCCACTGAGCCAAACTGGCCAGGGCTCCTTCATCTTTTTTGTTGTTGTTGATTCTCCTCCGAGGATACTTTTCCCATTGATTTTTAGGGAGAGTGGAAGAGAGAGGGAAAGACAGAGAGAAACATCAATGGGAAAGAAACACATTGATTGGTTGGCTCCTTCACGCACCCTGACCAGAGCCTGGGCCGGGGAGGAGTCTGCAACCAAGATACGTGCCCTTGATCTGAATCGAACCCAGGACTTTTTGGTCTGCTCTACCCACTGAGCCAAACTGGCTAGGGCCCTTCATCCTTTTATACCCCAGAGGATAACATAGTGAATACCCTCAAGGAGTTATAGAGATAATACCAACTTGTAAGAAAGAAGCCCCAAATGATAGCCCTGAATTAACTTCATGCCGAACTACAACCTCTACACAAACATAATCAATGAGCAATGAGAGGGATACTCTAAAAAACAGACCTGCTCTGGGTTAAATGCAAATGTGCACTAGTAACATTATTTGCCTTCTGATACAGTGTAATATGAAGTACACAATATCTCCTATGAAGTACTCTTTCCAAGCAACCTGAATTTAATTAACTTTTAGATATAATTTCACAGGAAATTCAGAGAATAAAGGAATAAGATAAATAACACCAAAAAGAAACAATGATACAAACCAGACTGTGGGACACTCTATTAGGCATGTGGCCCAGCCTCTAAAATAAGAGATTTAAATTAGAAACTTAAATATTATTCTCAAAAAATGAGGAGGGTAACGTTCTTGATTCTGAAAAAGACTTAAGAGACATAACACCCAAATGTAGTGTGTGCTCCTTTGTGTGGGAGCCTCGTTTGGAAAC